>NC_133618.1:466018520-466375794 GCF_048593235.1 Sminthopsis crassicaudata | reverse complement strand
CCTCCTCTCCCTCTCCCTCTCCCCCTCTCCCCCTCCCCCTCTCTCTCTCTCTCTCTCTCTCTCTCTCTCTCTCTCTCTCTCTCTCTCTCTCTCTCTCTCTCTCTTTTTCTCTCCCAATATTTTCCCCAATTACATGTAAAAAAGAATTTTTTACAATCTCTTGCTGTTTAAAGTTTTGAGTTACAAATTCTATCCCTCTCTCCTCTCCCCCCTCCCTGAATCAGTAAAAAGTCTAATATAGATTTTACATGTGTAATCATATAAAACATTCCTATATTAATCATTTTGTTCAAAAAAACAAGGAAGGCAGGAAGGCAGGAAGGAAGGAAGGAAGGAAGGAAGGAAGGAAGGAAGGAAGGAAGGAAGGAAGGAAGGAAGGAAGGAAGGAAGGAAGGAAGGAAGGAAGGAAGGAAGGAAGGAAGGAAGGAAGGAAGGAAGGAAGGAAGGAGCATGCTTCAATCTGTATTCAAACAACATCAGTTCTTTCTCTGGAGGCAGGAAGCATTTTTCATCATGAGTCCTTTGGGATTATCTTGGATTATTGTAATTTTTTATTATTAAAGCTTTTTGTTTTCAAAACATATGCATAGATGATTTTCAACATTCACCTTTGCAAAACTTTGCATTTCAAATTTCCCCCCCCTTCTGCCCCTATTCCTTCCCCTAGATGACAAGTGATCCAATATATGTTAAACATGTACAATTCCTCTATACATATTTCCACAAATAGCATGGTGCACAAAAAAAAAAAAAAATCAGATCAAAAAGAGAAAAAAAATGAAAAAGAAAACAAAATGTAAGCAAACCCCAAAAAGAGTAAGAATGCTATGTTGTGATCCACCCTCAGTTCCCACAGTTCTCTCTCTGGATGCAGATGGCTCTCTCCATGACAAGACTATTGGAACTGTCCTGAATCATCTCATTGTTGAAAAGTCATGTTCATCAGAACTGATCATTATATAATCTTCTTATTGCCATGTACAATGACCTTTTTCTACTCACTTCACTCAGCATCAGTTCATGTAAGTCTTTTAAGACCTTTCTGAAATCATCCTGCTGATTAGATCATTATATTACTGAGAATGGCTAAATTATTCACGTTTTTCATCATATAATATTGCTGTTATTGTGTACTATTCTAGCCTCTGTTCCCTTTCTTTTGCATCAGTTCTAATAAGTCTTTCCAGGTTTTTCTGAAAACATCCTGCTTGTCATTTTTGTGTGTGTGTGCTGAGAAAATTGGGGTTAAGTGACTTGCCCAGGTCACACAACTAGGAAGTGTAAATAAAGTGTCTCAGGTCAGATTTGAACTCAGGTCCTCCTGACTTCAGGGCTGGTGCTCTATCCACTGCACCACCTAACTGCCCCCCATGTCCTTTCTTATAGCACAATAATATTCCATTACAATCACATTGCTTGTTCAACCATTTCCCAATTGATGGGCATCCCCTCAATTTCCAATTCTTTACCACCACAAAAAGATTGGTTCTCTTATTCATCTACCTGTATGATCTTGAGCAAATCACTTCATTTCACCTCACTTTAGTATGGAACAATAAAAAGAGACTAGTTCTAAAGTCAGAGGTTATTGATGTTTCTCATTTGTCTGACTCTTCACGATCTCATTTAAGGTTTTCTTGAGAGACATGGGAGTGCTTTGCCATTTCCTTCTCCAGCTCATTCTACAGAGAAAAAACTGAGGCAAGCAGGGTGAAGTGACTTGACCAGGGTCACACAGCTGGGAAGTCTCTAAGCCAGATTTGAACTCAGGAACATGAGTCCTCCTGGCTCCAGCTGGCACTCTAATCACTGTACCACTAAGCTGTCCGAGAGCCAGAGGACATGGGTTCAAATTCTGCTTCTGATACCTACTACTATAGTATGACCCTAAGCAAATCCCTTCAGTTCCCTGGGCCTCCAGTTTCTCAAGTGTAAAATGAGGAGGTGGGATTAGAGAAGGCCCCTGAGGCAGCCCCCTAGCTCTGAGTCTTTGCTCCTAGGATATCTGCCCAGATGAGGAGACAGCAAGCCTGTAGGGAAAATTAAATTGTTCTTAGTCGGTGCAATTTGGGGGTGGGCAGGACCAGATTAAGGGTGAGGGGTTATGAGGGAGGTATGAAGTCTGGAGCTAATGAGGGACTTTGGGAGCTTTGTTGGGTGACTTCTGAGCCAGCCAGGGATCAGAGCTGTGGCTCTCCAGGCACAATGTTTGGCTAGCCAAGTGGAACAGACATTGTGTTTGCTGTATCCTACAGCAAGCAGATTTAGGCCATAAGTATCCGCCTTAATAGTGAGCCTTCACAAGTCACAAAATCTCCTTAGTTTTCTTGGCTGGGACAGGGACATATCCATCATGAGGTAGAATGGCATTAAGGAAATGAACCTATAGGACTTGGGTTCAAATTCCAACTCCATTAATTGCTTGTAGGATCACAGATCTTAGAGGTGGGAAGATGGATCTTAGAAATCTTGGGGTTCAATTCCCTTGTATCCTTAATAAATAAACTGAGGCTCAGGGCCTAAGGTCACACAGCTAATAAGTATATGAAGAGGGTTGGAGCCAATTCTTCTTGACTACAGTTTTAGCCTTCTACATTAACTAGCTATGTGATGTTGGATGAGTTAGCTTTTATGAACCTCATTTTTTTCATCTATAAAATGAGGGAGTTGTACATGATTTCTAAGACCTATTTCAAATCTAAAACCTACTATCTCAGCAAGACCTCTGTCATGAAAGGTAACCATCCCCTAAGATGAGAATTTCTCAGAAGTTTAAAGATGCCCATAACTGGAACATGCCATTTTCTTTCATGAAATCTCCTCCCCAAACTCCACTACTGTCACCTTTTAATAAGATTGCTAAAGGTAACTGGTACTGCAATAGAGAGGGCAAAATCACAAAGACCTGAATTCTAATTCTGCCTTGGATATTTCTTAATTGTATGGCAAGTCACCTAACCTCTCTGTGCCTATATTCATAAATACAGGTCATAAAAATCAAAAAAATCATATTCTGGATAGTCTAGGACATCTTCCATTCTCTAGATCCCAACAGAAAATATTTAGAAAGCAAGGCAGTATGTAGTAAAAACAAAACAAAACAAAAAAAAATGCTAGATTTGAGTCTAGATCTGAATTTGAATCTCAGCTCTGCTGCTAATTAATCATGGGACCCCTGGGCAGGGGTATGCTTTAACAATGTTTAACAATGAGCTTTGGGGGGGGGGGAGTATATATAACACTCTTTTGAAATCAATCTGCATTATTAATATTCTGTCCATCACTTTCTAAATATAGACAAACAACAACAATCCAAAGAAATTTTCGAATTTCCAAGCTATAATTTTTCATTCTGAACATTTAACTGTCAGCTCTCTCAATCTGGATCAAGCTGCTTCCACCACACCTCTGCTCAAAAGAAAATCACTTCACCTGAGATTTGGTTTCCTCATTTGTATAAAATAAAAGACTGAAGGGGCAGCTAGGCGGTGCAGTGGATAGGGCACCAGTCCTGAAGTCAGGAGGACCAGAGTTCAAATCTGGCCTCAGACACTTAACTCGTCCTAGCTGTGTGACCCTGGGCAAGTCACTTAACCCTCATTGCCTCAGGGGAAAAAAGATTAGAGTTAGATGAGAGATAAATTTTCATCTTCCTCTAACATTCTAAGATCCCTTTTAGTCTCAACACTCTATTTTAATCCCTTCCAGCTCTAATATTCTTTCTAGGTAAGAGCCTTTCTAGGTCTGATAATCTGTTTTTTAATCTTACTTAGAGGCCCCAGCAACATCATGGTGCATTCAAAAGAGCATGGGAAGTTCAACCAGAGAACCTAGATTTAAATTCCAGCTCTGCAGGGTAGCTAGATGGTGCAGTGGTTAGAGCCCTGCCCTGAAGTCAGGAGGACCTGAGTTCAAATCTGACCTCAGACACTTAACACATCCTAGCTGTGTGACCCTGAACAAGTCACTTAACCCCAACTACCTCAGGAAAAAAATAATCTGGTTCTGTTACTCATGTGATTTTCTTCATATATAAACTGAGGAAGTCAGATTGCAAGTTCTCTATAATCCTTCTCAGTTAGTCTGACTCCATCTTACAGATAAGGAGTTTATGTGGATAGGTTATGTGGTTTGGTCAAGGAGGTTATGTGGTTTGTCCAACGTGGTGACCTCCAGAAACAGGATTTGAAGCCAACTCCACTGATGGCACCAAATAGAAGGGTCTCCCTCTTGTGACCTTTTTGCCCCTGCCCATCTGCCGGTAGGACAACAGGCCCCTGGGTCTTGCTCACCTGGCCCAGCGTGGATTAAAGCCCCAAGCAGCCTCAGTGACATGAGGCAGGTTGGGGGGCTGGCACCCACGATCTCTGAGAATGCTTCCTGGCTTCCCAGAGAGCCCACTTCCTCCAGCAGTAAAAATAACAAGGTCCCCACAGACCTCAGCTGTGGCAGGAAGGCACCGCTCAGATTTGGGAGAGGAGTAGAAATGGGATCCGAGGATGGCAATGGGGGGGTGAGGAGCATTCCCGGACACAAAGAGGCTGGAGACCCAGCAGGAAGAGAAGCCCCTGATGGGGTTGGGGGCTGGGGGCTGGGGCAAGGAGCTGGGTGCTAGGGCTGGGGATGGGGCAGGGGTTCCAGTTCTGGCCCAGAGAGTCTTTGGACCCACTCTGATGGTGGCAGGGCTGGTCTGGGACCCTGTATGGGGGCAGGCTCTAGGGTGGTCTCAGTCATTCAGAGCTGCCCACGGACATTTCCATCCAAGATGCATTTGTGTATGACTGTACTTGTTGGTGTCTCATGTGGCTCTGTATGTGTGCTACTGTCTGTGTGCTGTGGAAGATGCTCATGTATCTGATGAGGACACAAGCATCCCCTGGACCACCACACAAGGGACCCTTTGGGCTCTGCCCATGTGTGTGAGCACGTGGCTGTGTGCACAACTGTCTGTACATAGTTCCACTGGTCTCAGCCCCAGGTGTTAGTTCTGCATGATGTCACTCTCCCCTTCTAAGTAAATGTTGGGAAATGCAACGTTGTGCATGATTAGGAGCGTGTCCCTCTGTGTGGGACCATGCCCCGCCCTGTGGATGTCCATGTGATGGTGAGGCAGCCAGGCGAGAGAGAAAGTGCTCTGAGCTTGGAGTTAGAAGACCTTCTCTTCCACCAACCACAGGCAAGGTCCTGAACCTCTCTGGGCCTTAGGTAAAGTTACAGACGAGGAAACTGGGGTTACATACACACGCTTCAGAGATTGGATTTGAACCTGAGAGGGTGGCTCCTGCTGTAGCGCCTGTGGATGTTTTTCTACTTGTCTGCTTATATGTGTGTGCCTCTGATCTCTGGGAGCACGTATTTGTGTCTGTGAAGAAGCGAGTGGTCAGTTACTGACTCTCTCACCGAATGACCCCCATCCATCCCCAATCCAAAGGCCCCTTCCAGTTCTACCCTCTGTAACTCTACAACCACATGGTACATTCACAATTCTCAGAAATTCCATTGTTTTCATCTAAGCCACACTTGTTCCCATTGTACAGAATGGAAAGTGGGGGCTTGGGAAGAGACAGGGTACTTAGGGCAAGGCTCTGCCATGTAAACTATCTACCTAAAAGGAAAACACAAAATAAAAGGAGAAGGAATCTTTTCTAGAACTCCTAGTAGTGATGGGTTGGGGGACAGGGCTGGACGAATGGGGAAGCAGGGATGGTTGGACAGGACAAGATGAGGGACAATTCAAAGAGCAAAAATTCACTGCAGTCTGGAAAAGGTCTGACATCCCAAAGATGGTCCCTATCTAACAGGAGGCCGAGGGTAGTGGCAATAGTGCCTGATTTGAAGTCTGGGAGAAAATGAGTATAAATCTTGACTTTGACACTCAAATTTTTGCTCTCAGCTTCTCTGAGCTCTCATCATCACGAATTTCCTCATCTATAAAATGGAATAATAATCCTTTCACTATTTGCCTTAAAGGATGATTGTGAGGAAAATGCTTTGTAAATCTTTAAGATATATGTAAATAGGAGTTATTTTTTCTTAAATCTCAGGTACAGGGGCAGAGGTCAGGCTTCAAGAATAGTTTGTTTGTAAGAGGTGATAAACTCGACCATATCTAGAGATTTAAGATGAGGTGGGAATGGTGAGTGGCTTTCTTTATAGAGATGACCAGAAGGGAAACAAGGGACTGGAAGAAATGACCTTTCCAAGTCCTTTTTGGACCCAGTTAAGAGGTAAAGGGGGTGGATTAGGTATGAGTGAGAGAATATACCCCCCTGGTGGTCAATTGTCAACATTGCAGTCTGGGTCTACCCCAGTCCAATTATTCCCTTTCTGGCCCTTAGGGTATATGTGTGGTAGAGCGTGAGTCTTTAACCCATTTTAAAGTGACTTAGATGAAAACAAGCTTTGTTCCTCCCAAAGTATTCCTCTACAGGGGAATAAGAAGGCTGGGGGAAAGGGGGTGGGGAGGAGAAGAAAGGGGGGAGGTGTCTGGATCCTCAAGATCTGCGACAACGATGTAAATTAAGAAATAGAATTCAAGTGCTCAGCAAGGAACAGATAAACAGTACAGCAATCACCACCACTATCATTCCATCACCATACTCATGCCCAGCCTCCCTATCACTATTATAACCTTCCCAATCGTCACAGCAAGATCATTTTTATCATCATTCCCTTCACTAACAGGAGACTTAATGGGTAGGTGAAGTGGAAGAAAAAGGACCTTGGAGTGGGTTCAACAAACTAGAAATTTTGGGTCCTGGACCAACTGCCCACACCAGCTGCTTCACCTTGGACAAGTTCTCAAAACACTACAGACCTCTGTTTTTCCTCTATCAGAATAAGGGATTTGGACTGAATGATCTCCGATGTCCCTTCCAATCTAACATCTTACAGCTTATGTTTTAAGACCCCTTCTCACTAAAACTTTCTATGTCCTAACATGGAAGGTTAGAACTAATATTGGAACATTCTATGCTCCAAGTGTCCTCTCAAAACTAGCAAAACTATGTATGCTCTAAGTTGCCTCTTAGCCTCAATGATTAAGATTCCCTTCCAGTCCCAACATTCTATGCTCTAAATTCCATTCCAACCCTAACATTCTGTGCCCCAAATTCCTTTCCAGACACAGGTCTGAATTCTGTGAAGTTGTAAGTTTACAGCTGCCTCTGCCTATCATGAACATAATCATAGCCTCAGCCAATTTCCACTACACCAAGGATCACAGAATCTCAAAATGTGAGAGTTTGGAGGTAACTTAGTATCATCTACTCCAAACTTTCCATTTCTCCTCCCATTTTATTGATAAAGGAATTTTCTTAGCCAAAGTCAAAAAAGTAACAGAACTGGGACTTAATCTCAGGCCTTCTGACTCCTAGTTCCTACAATACCTTAATTTATTTCTTCACAGGTTTTATGCCTCTTGAGTTGGAATCCCCAAAAGAGTTCTCTTCCCTCATAGATTGGTCACTGGCAATAGGTACAAACAGTGGAAAAAGCAGGGATTCTTCCTTCTCTGAAAGCCCTTTTGGAGTTCTGATTCAGATTTCCCCATGGAAGAAGCAGATTCTCTTCCTGTCCCTTTAGCCCCAGCTCCTGAAAGGCCTCCTCAGTCAGAGGTCATATCATTTGGAGGGGGGTGGGGTAGGGAAGAAGGAGTGCTCTATAGAGACTCTAAGGAATGATAGTATTGAACCAACAAAATGTGTTCAAAAAATTGAATGCTCTTACTCAAGGCGAAGGACCCAATTTCTAGGTGTGGGGATCAGACCAGCACAGCTAGTAGCTGTTTGGAGAGTTATTCTATTGTAAGAGGCCATAGAGGCAGGGGGAAGGGGAGGGGAAGCTATTCAAAGACACATTTAATCCAAGGAGCAAGGGAAGGCACAATAACAAGCTGAATTGCTTCTCTCTCTCTCTCCCTCCCTCTCTCTCTCTCTCTTTCTCTCTCTCTCTCTCCCTGTCTTAATATGCACTTAAATGTCTGCATACATGCAAATACATAGTCCAATGTCCCAATGAATATACATGCATAAATACAAACACATTTGGACAATAATCCATGGCCTTGCAAAGATTCACAAATATCCAGATGCATATACACAACACACACAAATGTAAGCATATCTCTAGGCACATACAAATATTCATATGTACATAGGGGTGCAAAAAGTAAACATACATGAATATACAAATAACAAATAAAAATAACTCATTTGTATAGTGATTTGAGTTTTATAAAGCACTTTACACAAAACAAAAAGCTTGGAATATGGTCAACAAACCCGGATTTTAATCTCAACTCATTCATTTTACAATCCCCATTTAACAAATCTGAGTTCCATATAAATCATCTCAACACAAGTCTAGAGCTGGAAGGGACCTTAGAGGCCATTTAGTCCGCTCTCATTCCCCACTTAACACACAAGAAAACTGAGGCTCACAAAAGTAAAGCCACTTGCTTATGAACTCATAGTTAGTGTGGATCTGGGATTTGAATCCAAGACTGCAAATGTGTTCACTCTTTTCTATACTATCTCTTTCTGAATCATAATTTCGTCTTCTACAAAATGAGTTGGATTTGCTCCCGGAGGATCTTTCCAGCTCTTGTATTCTGTATGTTCTAATGTTCCATATTTCAGGCCTCTTCCCCGCTCGCTGACATTCTGTGATTCTATAGAAGCCACACAGTGATGTCCAAGGTGAAGCAAACAAGACCCCCCCCTTCTCTACTGGGTCTGATAAACCTCCTCCCCTCCTCCCTTTCCGGTTGGCTTTTCTCTCCCTGGGGCCCAGTTCGGGAGAGTGGAGCCTCAGACACACACAGAGCCCAGCTCTTTGCTAAAGCCATTGTTGCCTTTGGCAAAAGGCCCTACTTACAGGCTGAAGGCCAGGGCCTCTATGAGTGGGGCTAGGACAATGGGACCGCCTAGGCCTACAGAAATTGCCCCAGTGCCTTTGCAAAGCCCCCCTTAGCCAGCAGCTGAGTGACAGCTGAATTGGGTGGGGGGGAACACTCTGTGAGAGGCAGTGCCCCACCAGGCTGCCGAGAGATACCCGTTGTCTGCAGCCCCTGCACAGCTGCAGACACTGGGAGGTCCCTGGTTCTTTGCTCCCACCCCCCAGAAAGAAGTGCCTCCCACAGCCCTTCTGTCCAACCCCCCTGCCCACTGGCTGGACCCTCCTGAAGGGTCCTGTCAACACTGATTGGGGAGCAGATGGGAAATAGGCAGGAGGGGACCTGCGAAGAGGCCACACTGAATCAGTCTAAACCTCTATCCCACCCCCACCAAGGAGCTGACTCTATCCTCTCCACTCCACTCTTCCCTCCTCCAACCTCCCCGGAATATATCCTGAGACAGACACGGTGAAAGGGACAGGATTCTGCACAAAGTGAAAAGGAGACTTGGTTTGCTTTTCCAGCCCTCTCACTAACTTACTCTGGAACCCTGACTGAGTGATTTTCCCTTTTTGGCCTCAACTTCTGAGCTATAAAATGGGAAATAGCGTGCCATACTAAAGAACTGGCTTTGGGGCCAAGAAGGTCTAGGTCCATGAGGTGCTTCTGACACATTGGCTAGGTCATTCCCAAACCCCAGGCAATCCTCTAAAAGTGATGCTCTGCCAAGAATCTATATTGGCAAAAGAAAGTTCCTTATTGGGAGTCCCCTATACCAATGAAAAATGAAATCACAGATCCCATTTGAAAGGGGCAAACAGAGAGACAGAAAGAGAGGGAGAGGAAGAGAAAGACAGAGTTGAATTTGCTAATTTATAATATTTCTTCCAGTTGTTCTATTCTAAGGACCTTTTTGTTCTGACATTCCCCCTTCGTATCCTGTTTCTCCATCTGTACAGGGAAAGCATTTAAGTGACTGACCTCTAAATCATATAATTTTATGGGGAATTGTGAAGTTGGAGCTATGGGGAGGAGTCTGAAAAGGAGAGATCTCAGAAACTCTTGCCTAAGCTCCACTGTCTGATGGGCCCTTGTCTTCCCCTCACAGCACCCACCACCGGTGACCTGCAGCCTGCTCTTCCAGCTGTGGGACCCTCAGTAAGTCCACTCAGAAATGGGACCTACTGGTACTGCAGGGACCCTGATGGGGAGGAATGGGGAAGATGGGGAGCAGGAGCCTTTCTGAGCTATTTCTTACCTTTCAGCAAAGCCCCTTCCATCAGTCTATGGACACATTTCTCTCCCGCCACGATCCCTCCAACAGGGCTGCAGGACTGGCAGCAATGAGAATGTACAGACTCTCCTGTGCACCAAAACAATCCCTTCCGCTTCATTCACAAAGGTGTGTGTCATGGGATACATATGTGTGTGTGCAGGCCTACATCTCCTCTATGATAGTGACAGTGCATTTCTGTAGCTTTCCTCACAACAGTCCCATGAGGTAGTAACAGAAATGAGGTTAAACCCATTCTTCAGAGATACTTAGAAAATAACAGGACAGACTCAGAGATCTGCCCTGAATCATAGTGAGGAAGTGTGAGAAGTGGAATCTGTATTATATTTTTTATGTAGGGAATGGGATGTGCATGTCATGGACAGTAACATCTGGCCGGCAAGTCCACTGCATGATTGAAGGCTGGTATTATTCTACTATGAAAGGGTGACAGGCTCTACATCATACTGGGTGTATTGGGTAGGAGGGGCGTGTATGTATATTATCGCTGCACATGTTAAGGGGAACTAGATCTGAGGGTTTGTTTTTCCTAAAGAGAAAATAAAACTTATTTGTTTTCAGAAGGGGGCAGGAGAGAGTCTGGATCTCATTCTTCTGACCACAAGCAGCTCTTTGGACGGTGCCTAAAACTTAGAGTTGCATTTAAAACACACACTCGGTCGCCCCCACGTGGCCCCCCCACCCATCTTCTCCCCTAGGAGCCGTCCAGGCTCCACAGCCCCAGCCAGGGGACTGTTCCCGCTGCTTAGGGCCAGCCGCCAGCCTCAGGAGAGACACCACCTGTCTGGGCTGAGCCTCGGGACTTCTCCCCTTCTCCAACAATGCCAGGATTTGGCCACCTCGGCCAGGAGATGAGCCCCAGGAGAGATGGGGAGCAGGTGGCAGAGCAGAGCCCACTGTTGACAAGGCAGCAAGATATCTGACCTGACTCACGTTCCAAGTGCGTCTTATTCTTCTTCCCTGCTCCCTGACCTGCAGCTCTGGTTTTCGACCTCTCCACCACCGAAGGTCATTTCTGGGGCCGGAACTGCAGTAAAGTCAGATTCAGAGTCAGAGAAACCTCTCTGTTATCTGTGTGCTGCTTAACTTCCATCCAGGGCTGAGTTAAATGAGCAGGTTATATTAAATAGTCTCTGAGATCGCTTCCGGCTCGAAATCCTGTGATTTAGGACTTTTTCACTGGAAGACAGGCCACATGGCTTTGTCACTACTTGTCAATGACGTCACTACCTCTCACAGTCTCAATCTCTGTTTCTGTAAAATGGGCATAATACCGCTCTTTCCTAAAGCCGGGCTCCTGGATCCGATGATTTAAGGTTCTTTTTTAGACAGTCCCTGTATATCACCTTCAAGTTCAGCAGATTGTCTTCAGTGGGGAAAAGAGTGTCAGCACTCAAGACCTTCTGGGGACACCTTTACCCACCTTTTCAGACACTGGCTGAGTCTTTGGGGGCAGCAGAAGGAAGATAATGGACCCTCTGAAATGGGGCTCTGTCATCTGGCAGCAGAGCTACCACTAGAGGGGGATGTCAGAGTCAGAACCCAGGCTCCTACCGGCCCTTTCTGAGCAAGGCCCTGAGACAAACTAGAAAACAAGATCAGAAGCAGCAGCAGCAGCAACAATGAAGAAAAACGAGGTCTAATCGCAGCAGCCAGAGCTGCAAGAGCTAGAACATAAAAAAAAGAGTGTCTGTTCATCTCCCTAATGAATATTGATGCTAAAATCTTAAATAAGATATTAGCAAAAAGACTACAGAAAATCATCCCCAGGATAATACACCATGATCAAGTAGGATTTATACCAGGAATGCAGGGCTGGTTCAATATTAGGAAAACTATCAGTATAATTATAGACCATACTAATAACCAAATTAACAAAAACCATATGATCATCTCAATAGATGCAGAAAAAGCATTTGATAAAATCCAACATCCATTCCTATTAAAAATACTAGAGAGTATAGGAATAAATGGACTTTTCCTTAAAATAATCAGTAGCATCTATTTAAAATCATCAATGAGCATCATATATAATAGGGAGAAACTGGAACCATTCCCAATAAGATCAGGAGTGAAACAAGGTTGCCCACTGTCACCATTACTATTCAATATTGTATTAGAAATGCTAGCTTTGGCAATAAAAGCTGAGAAAGGAATTAAAGAAATTAGAGTAGGTAATGAGGAAACCAAACTATCACTCTTTGCTGATGATATGATGGTATACTTAGAGAACCCCAGAGAGTCTACTAAAAAGCTATTAGAAATAATCCACACCTTTAGCAAATTTGCAGGTTACAAAATAAACCCACATAAGTCATCAGCATTCTTATGTATCATTAACAAAATCCAACAATTAGAGTTACAAAGAGAAATTCCATTTAAAGTAACTACCAATAGTATAAAATATTTAGGAATGTATCTGCCAAGGGAAAATCAGAAACTAAATGAGCAAAACTACAAAACGCTTTCCACACAAATAAAGTCAGATCTAACCAATTAGAAAAATATTAAATGCTCTTGGATTGGGCAAGCAAATATAATAAAGATGACAATACTCCCTAAACTAATCTATTTATTTAGTGCTATATCAATCAGACTCCCCCAAAAAAACTTTTTTTAATGACCTAGAAAAAATAACAACAAAGTTCATATGGAAAAACAAGATTAGAAGGGAAGCAATAAACTGGAAAACATTTTTACAGTCAAAGGTTCTGATAAAGGCCTCATTTCCAAATATATAGAGAATTGACTCTAATTTATAAGAAATCAAGCTCCAATTGATAAATGGTCAAAGAATATGAACAGACAATTCTCAGACGAAGAAACTGAAACTATTAGTAGCCATATGAAAAGATGCTCCAAGTCCTTATTAATCAGAGAAATGCAAATTAAGACAACTCTGAGATACCACTATACACCTGTCAGATTGACTAGAATGACAGGGAAAGATAATGCAGAATGTTGGAGGAGATGTGGAAAAATGGGGACACTGATAGATACATTGTTGGTGGAATTGTGAATACATCCAGCCATTCTGGAGAGCAATTTGGAACTATGCTCAAAAAGTTATCAAATTGTGCATACCCTTTGATCCAGCAGTGTTATTACTGGGCTTATATTCCAAAGAGATCTTAAAGAAGGGAAAGGGACCTCAAATAAGTGCAAGAATGTTTGTGGCAGCCCTCTTTGCAGTGGCCAGAAACTGGAACCTGAGTGGATTCCCATCAATTGGAGAATGGCTGAATAAATTGTGGTATATAAATATTATGGAATACTATTATTTTGTAAGAAATGACTAGCAGGATGATTCCAGAAAGGTCTGGAGAGATTTACATGAACTGATGCTAAGTGAAATGAGCAGGACCAGAAGATCATTATATACTTCAACAACAATACTATATGAGGATCAATTCTGATGGACGTGGCCCTCTTCAACAATGAGATGAACCAATCAGTTCCAATAGAGCAGTAATGAACTGAACCAGCTACACCCAAGGAAAGAACTCTGGGAGATGACTATAAACCACTACATAGAATTCCCAATCCCTCTACTTTTGTCCGCCTGCATTTTTATTTCCTTCACAGGCTAATTGTACACTATTTCAAAGTCTGATTCTTTTTGTACAGCTATAAAATAACTGTTTGGACATGTACACATATATTGTATTTAACTTATACTTTAACATATTTAACATGTATTGGTCAACTTGCCATCTGGTGGAAGGGGTGGGGGGAAGGAGGGGAAAAGTTGGGACAAAAGGTTTTGCAATTGTCAAAGCTGAAAAATTACCTATGCATATATCTTGTAAATAAAAAGCTATAATAATAAAAAGAGATTAAAAAACTTTTTAAAAAGTTTAACAAAATGAATAAAAATATATTTTAAAAAGTGTATGTTCTAAGTGAAGTACCTTAGAACACTAAATATTAGGACTTGGAGGAACATAAAAGCATGGACTTAATGGCCTCTGATGTCCCTTCTAGGTTTAAAATCTATGATTCTATGGTGACTGAGCCAAGTTCTAATGAGAATGTCTGGAGACATTTTCTGACTCCAAGAACAAGTCTCTTCCCACTGCAGAGTGCTATTCTGATGCTCTTTAGGGGCCCCACTCCAATTGAGGATGCTCCACATCCTCTGAGTCCCTGCAAACTCTTGGAGAACCTGGACAAACAATGGCCCCTGCCTAGCAAGGACTCACAATTCACTATCTGACCTACTACTTTGGTAGAGAAACAAATTGAATCAAGTTCCTAGGGAGAGAATAAGAGACTGGCAGTAATGGAATGTGTGAATGAGCAATAAGTAAGAAACAACTTCATTTTTCAAATCTGTAATCAAATTCATTATAGATGATATAGTGCAAAGAACACTAGCTCTAAAGTCAGAACATGTGAATTCAAATCCTACCTTTGATGCTCAGTATCCATGTAACTATAAAGGGAGTCAATTAATCTTGGTAGATTTCCAATTCTTCATCTGTAAAAGGAGGGGATTGGACTAGATGGTTTAAGAGGTTTTATGTATTTATTGTTGGAAAATTAGTCTTATAGAATGGTCTTGAAGCATCATAGATGTAGAGAACAAATAATGGAAAAGGCATTTCTTAAATTAGGAGTTGTAGTAAGCACTAGTTATACAAATACAAACAAGATAATCCTTGCCCTCAAAGAGCTTATATTCTAATATGAACAGCTTCTCAGTGAATAATTAGTCTTTTAAAATTGAGAAGCTTAGAGAATGGTCAGTCTTGGTGATTAGAGTCAATTTTGAAGAATAGTCCCTTTGAGGAGTTCATCCTGGAAAGAAAACATTCATTTTTAGGACTAAGTAGACTCTGAGAACCTGAACCCAGAAGGCTGACCCCTATATCTCCCAGGACAATTTTTTCCTCTCTTGGGGACCTGTTAGCAGATTGGCCAAGCAGCTATGTCAGTGGGGAAACCAAGTTTATCAGAGGAGAGAGAATAGGCTAGATGCTCTGTTATTATCTTCTGGCTCATTAGGTTGGATGTCACCATACTCACTGCCATAAAACTGTCTAATGGGGAAATTACTTGAGGATCATAAAAATTAATGGCAGCTTCTAAGACTCTTACAGAGATTTATTTTGGCCAGCTTACATCATTTGGAAGGGGTGGAGGAAGCTTTCTAGCTCAGAGGAGAAGAGGCAGACTGAATCCCCTCCTTCCAGCTCTGCAATGCTATTGCTGGCTAGTCACTATCCTGTGGGTACTGAAACCTGACAGGCTGTAGCAGGATGAGCCAGGATTCTGAGAGAGAGCCCCTCACAGAACTGATCCATCAACACCCACTGGTCCAAAGGAAAGCAAAGGGGAGCTTCCTTTAGAAGTCATCTTAAAAATACCACCAGCCCCCAAGAAGGCAAAGGAGAATCCCACCAAAACTCATCTCCAAACACCAATGAGCCAGACAGAGAAGCCAGATAGGGCCTTGCAGGTCAGCATCTGACCCTACTCTGTTAGCAGGAATCAATCAGAACAAGTTTCTAGAGGGAAATTGGGAGAAGGGGAGTCATATAAGGGAGACCTGTCTTCCCATAAAGTTTTACTTCATCTTTTTTCTGCCACTCACACATGCTTATGTGTGCACATGCATATGTATGTATATGTATAGTTCTTATTTCAGGAAACTAAGGCTTGCCTAAGGACACAAACTTAGCAAGTAGAAAACCTCCTCCAACAAGGGTTGGATGAAAGTTCCCGTTTTCTCCTGTAATGATAGCAGACGTCAAGGAGTAGTGTTGACCAGTTCTTTTCTTTCATTTAAGAATTGTCCCTAGCCCTATGTTAATTAGAGCAATAACGTAGGATCACATATTTAAAGTTAGAAGGGAATTTGTAGCTCATCTAGTTCAACTCCCTCATTTTACAGTTCAATAAACTGAGACCCAGAATGTCTACGTGACTTATTTAAGGTCAAGCCAATAATGAATGACAGAACTATGGTTCAAACCCAGGTCTCCTACCCACTGTGGATTGTCAGAGACTAGTGACTCACTTTATGGATTACCTAGGCCCAAACCAGCTCATTCTACTACATGTCTTAGAAGGATGTATAAGAGTACACATGTTTGGTGCATAGCAGGAAAATTTAATAATTTTTTATTGGATTGGATTGGGTTGGGGCAGGCTCCTGAAGTAAGTAGAGCTAATGTGGTATATTAACAAGAAAGCAGAAAGGTTGAAGTCAAATCCTGGAACCTCCATCATCTTGTGATATCAGGTACTTCTCTCTGAACCTCAGTTTCTTTTTCTATAAAGCGGAGATAATAATCCTCATGCCTCTAAAGTGCATAAGCTATTGTCCACACTTGGCCATGTTCACTGGAGAACTCTCTCTCCATTCTTGGATTTACACCAGACCTCCCACCCTACCCAAGGCCTCTAGTCATATCTCCCCAGCCCCCCTTGCACTGTTTTATTGTATCCTAGCCCCCTAACTCTACCACATCATCAGACAGACCCTCAGGGTATGATTTCTTTCCCTGTAAATGGCTGGCACAGGATGAATTCCTGAAGCTGGAGTGGGTCCTCCAGGCTCTGTCTGGATCTGCAGGTGGGACAGGTCCTCTCACATACCCAGATTGCATAAGTACTTTGCCCTTGGTGGGTGAGGGGGCCAGGGGAAGTTAGTTCCCTAGCCAGAAGGAAAAGGGTGTAGCCCAAACATCTTTGGGGAAGGGAGCTGAACTCCAGAGAATCAGAAACAGCTTTCCATGGGCAGGAGAAATTTCCATTTTAAGATTGGAAGGAACTTTTGGAGGCCCTCTAGTCCAATCCCTTCATTTGTCAAATTAGGAAACTGAGGCCCAGAGAAACAAGAGATTTGTTCATGATCATATAGTTAGAAAGTGGCAGACCTGGGATCCAAAGAGCACTGGATTTGGAAACAAAAAACATGAGAGTGAATTCTGGCTCAGCTTCTTACTCCCTATGTATTCTTAGATAAGATATTCACTCCTCTGGGTCTTAGTTTCCTCAGCTAGAAAATGAGGGTTTGATTAGACAGTCTATAAGGTTCTACCCATCCATCTCCATCAGTCTAGAATTCCTCCAACTCCAAAACTAGGGTTATTTCTCTTCTGCTGATTCTAATCCAATCTTCCTTTTCTTTTCTTCTCTCTCTCTTCTTCTTTCCCCTCAGGCTTGCTGTCTCCCTCACAAACTCCCAATCCATCATTCTCTTTACTTTCTTTTATTCACCTTTCTCCTTCCTCTTCTTTCCCTCCCCTATTTTTCCACCTCTTCCTGTTCTCCTCTATCTCCTTTTTCTCTCCATTTCCCTTTGTTTTTTCTTTTATCTTGCCCTTTTCCTCTCCTAGATGTTTCCTTTTCTCTCCTTTTGTGAATAGATGTTGTTCTGTCCCATTTCAGCTTTCCTTTGCCCTCTATTATCCCTCTCTCCTATTCTTCTCATTATTCTCTTTTCTCTCATTCCCCTTTCATTTTCTTTATCCTTCATCCCTCCAGCCTTCTTTATTCTTTCTCAATGACACGCACTCTCTCTTTCCTTCTCCCTCTCCCTCTCCTTCTCTCTGTCTCTCTCACATACACTGCTTTTTCTCCCTCTTCCCAATCTTCCTTTCCTTCCTCTTTTCTTTTCTCCCTTTTCCTCATTCTTCTGCACCTTCTACTACTAGACTTTGAACATCTCTATTGTGAATAATTTAGTTATCCTATTGGATCGACAGCAGAGAGATTCTGAAAAGGAAACTTGGGGAGAAATGTTTTTAAGTGTGAGTATGAAAGTAGGCAGGTAAGTTCAGCAGGTGTCTGTTCTCTGCTGAAGTAACATTAGATTCATTTCAAGAGCCCTGCTCCCAAGAACTCCCAAGTTATGCACCTCCCTTCAAATGGAATCCAAGGAAATAGCTCTGATACAGAGAGGACTTGTATCCCCGGGGCGAGACCTCCCCTCTTACTCTCAAACAGGCCCAATAACTTGGGAGGGGCCGCTCTCTTCACTGAGGAACTTCCACAACCCCAGCCATTTAGAAATAAAGCAAGCCCTCATTTATCCCAAACCTTGCTAGCTCAGATTCTACCACAATTTAACCTGGACTTAATCTAAGACTGTGAAAAATAGGGAAAAGAAAACATACACAATTAACACAGAAGAACAGTGAAAACCAGATGGCTGTTTGGGATGGGGGGGGGGGGGATCATCAGTGATGATGTGGAAGCATTTTTAAGCAATCAACAACGTAGTATAAGGGAAAGAGCATTGCCCTGGGCGCCAGGAGCTAGGGAGGGGCCCCAGGTCCAGCTCTGCCATTCACTCACTTTCTGACAAATCACTTCCATCCTCTGAGCCTCTATTTCCTTATGTGTAAAATGAATTTGTTGGACTAGACACTCTAGTTCTAACTTCTGGGAGGCCATGATCCTTCCAGATGTAATACTCTAGGATCATATCATGTTAGCTTAGAACTTGAACAGCAGAGCCATCAAGCTGCTCACCAAAGCCCCCCAAAGCTGGGGCCTGAATGTGAAGGAGGGGAGAGGAAGAAAAAAGCATGGATAGAGTGCTGCATTTGCAAGGCCCCGGGCTACTTTAAAAATCTCATTTGATCTTTATAGCAAACCAGCGAGATAGGTGTTGTTATTATTATGCATTTTACAGTTGAGGAAACTGGGACAAAAAGAGGCTGAATCACCCAGCCCCCGTCACACAGCTGGCTAAGTTTCGGAGGATGATCTGAACTCCATTCTTCTGATTCCTAGCCCAGCGCTCTCTTCGCTGCACAGCTAGGAGCCTTTTTTAGCTGCAGCGCCAAGAGGAGAAAACACAGACACCCCCCCCCTTCCCTTCTTGAAGTCTGGATGGAAGAAGCCCTGCCTTTTCCCCAGGAGAAAATGCACAGGTCCTTCTAATCTGCATATTTATCACAATATAGCAACTGCATAATTGAACGTTGGTGTTAAAAAAATATCCCAATGTGTTGCAGGATTTTGCCTTACAGAGTGAAGAAAAATTGCTGTGAGAAGGTGGTTAATTATTTCAAAAGACAAATTCCATGAAACAAAACAAAAATAGCCTCCTCCTGTACAAAGAAAGAGAGAATACTAGGGGACCCAGGGAAGGAAAATGCTCTGTCCCGTGACCCTGCCCTGATGAGTGGGGGGGAGGCCAGGGTGTGGCCTCCGAAGTGAGGCCAGCCCTAAAGACAAGGACCCACCGCACCGAGCACCGACTGTCCGATCTGGAGGGATCACAGAACACAGAGTTGGGAAATGGAGTAGGACTTGTTAGACTTGGATGGGACCTTAGAAAACAGAGTATGAGAATATGGATGAGACTGTCAGAATCCGCCCCTTCCGGCCGTCCCAACGTTACAAATGCTGGAGGGAGGCCTAGGAAAAGCCCGATGGCTCCTGCCGTGCTCCTCACGGCGGTAGTCAGGCTGCAGGGAAGGGGGACGTAGTACACAGGCCCAGGCCGAAAGCGAGGGAGGCCCCATGTACTGAAGCTCTCCCGTGCCGCAGAAGGGCCGCCACCAGATCTCATAAAAGCCCGTCCCCGCCGCCCGAACGATCACTATTGTCACTACCGAACTAAGGAGGAAGGTTGCGGCTGCAGTCAGAAGGCCTGCTCCAAATCCTGGCTCTCCCGTCACGTGACCTTGGACAAGTTCTCCCCGCTATAAAAAGGGGGTGATCAGACCGGTCGCCTCTAAGTCCCTTCTAGCCTTAAAGCTTAAGGTGTGTTTCTGAGCTGGTATCCCGGCCCAGTCTCAATATCAGCAACATTTCCTTAGCCCGTGTTATCCATCCTCTTGTGGGTGACGTCACTCACGTCCTACGGATCACCTGGTGCCTCAAAACTTCGGCCTTGAGGTCCGGCTCCCGCACTTCGAGCTTCTCTCCGAGCCTCGGTCCTCCAACAGAAAAATGGGGATGATGGTATGTGCACTACTCAATTCCCGGTGTAATTTTAATCACATTTAACTAATTTGTTCAAATTTTATGTTATGTATATAATATAGATATTTATTTTATTTAAATTTTTAAAAACCCTTAGTAAGCGGAGCTAGAGTTCTTTCCGACACAAATGGGAGCTGTAATTATTCCTGTTTCAGAAGCTGGGGCCCCCTAGTGGCTTTCGTCAACACCAGCGGGCAAGCCCAAGGGGCCAAGGAGCCCAGACACAGGCCTGGGAAGGACCTGGAGGGGAGTGACATTTACCAGGCCCGGTCCGTGCTGGGGAGCGTGGCGTCCTTGACGTCATCGTTCGGATGTCTACGTGTTCCCAAGAAGTAAGAGGGGCAGAGAGGAGACCCGAGACCCTGCCACGAGCTGCGGAGGGTGTCAGCCCCTGGCCGGCAGGGTTCGAATCCCGCTCGGCCTCTACCTGCCGGGTGGCCTGCTAGAAATGGTTCTCCACTCCACCAAAAGGGGGTGCTGGACCGGCCGTGTTCCCACTTCCGGTTCCTACTCAAGAGAGGGGGCTGCTCTCCTGACCGCGGTCCGGCCGCCGGGATTCGGGAGAGGAGAAGGGGTTATCCGGAACGTCGCGAGGAGGCGCGCGCCGCAGGCGGGGCGGCCAATGAGAAGGCCGCATCCCCAATCATTCCCCAACAGCTGTAGCCCAATTAAAAGCAACAGTTCACAGGTGTTCTCGGTAATGACTGTTACAGAAAGCGCAGTTCCCTTTAGGGCTCTTTTAAAAAATGTCGAGCTCTTTAAATTTTATTCACCACCAACATCAAACCCGAGGAGGAAATAATAAAGGGAGCGAGGAGCTAGAGGGCTGGGGACAGACGCAGGGGGTGTCCGTGTCCGCGGGATGGGGGAGGGGGGTACTCATCTCTGGGCACAGCCGGGCACGTTGCACGCGCGTGCTCCCGGAGGCCATTCCGGTGACTGGCACTGGGCCGTGGGCGTTCTCCCGGGAAGGCCTCTGAACGTTCGTTACATCCACATTCGTTACATCCACATGTATTTGGCCAGTGCCAGCCACACGCGTGTGTGCTCGTTCCCACACTTAGCACGTCTATTTCACACACGCGGCCGTCTGTGCCCGCGTCCGCGTGGGTGCGCATCCCTCAAGATACACGTCCATGCGCTGTGCGCTATCCAGGCCCATAAGCTCGTGCCCATGGATGTATTCCACATAAGCCTGCCCTCTTACGGGTGCATGTATAACCGTCTATGTGCATACGTGTACATGGGCATCACTGAGTGGCTTCGTGTACAGACACATGTGCATGTGGATGCATAGGTATACACGTCTGTCATGCACGTGCACATGTATTGGTAAGTACTCCCCCACACACAAATTCCCGGGGGGAATATGACGTCAGAACTGTCTGTCAGACCCTGTGTGATCTCGGGCAAGTAACTCTACCTCTCTGAGCCTCACTTCTGCCGGGGGGAGACTGGACTAGATACAATTCAGCTCTAAATGCCCCGAAACCCAGGGCCTGTCGCAGGTCCGGAGCTGTTGGGCGGCCGAGCGGGACTCAGGCTCGGGTCTCCGAAGCCCCCGCCACCCCGCCGCACCGCCTCTTAGCTGCCGGCCCCGCACCACGCGCCACGGTCACAGCCGCAGCCCTTCTCCCCTCCTTGGTTCAGCTTTTATTTCTAGTTAGCACAAATAGCTGAGGAACGTAGATCTGAGATCAAAACAGAATCGCAGGTTACTGAGCATCTGGTCTATAGGAGTGTGCAGTATGCGGTGAGATAATTTTAGCTGAATGTGTTATAAACAAGATCTGTAGAACCTCGCAATGTGTCGAGTTTTGAAAACTTACCATTTTAAATGTATAAATTGTTTAGAATATTTAACATCTCGTTGTTTAGCAAGCGCCCTGGTCCCCTTGACTTTCAGGGAGAAGGCGACGTGCATTCAAATCAACTCTGGGCGGGCCCTCCCCCTCTGAGCACGTGAAATATAAATATTACCGGAGGTGGGCGGCTGCTCCCCCCCACCCCCGCGCGCACGCGCCCCGACTGCTCCTGACCATTTCATGTGCGGCATAGAGGGAAAACATCCGCTAACCGCCGAGCCATAAATACTACTTCCAGCCACTATGGCCTTTTCCAATTGAATGTTCGAATCCGCTCTTAATCCTCCGGTTATAAACAGCCCAAGGTAGAGTAGAAACAGAAACCTCAGTGTACCTGCACCAGCCGTGCGAACAACCTGCAAAAACCCAGACGTTTCTCGTCAGTTCTGAGAGCGTCCCTAAGAACCGACAGAGTGGCAGAGGTGCGCAGGTCAAGCAGGAGGTCCTGGTGAGGTTCAATGACGAGGCTCTCTGGGGAACCGATGTATCAAAAACCTCCATATTTACTCTTCTCTAACTTTTCTTCCCCGCCTTAAGTCTAGATAATGAACAAAACCATAAAGCAAGACTCGATTTGGCCTCAGACATTCACTAGCTGTGTGATCCCAGCCAATCTCCCCACCCCCTTCCCCCCAGTTTCCTCATCTGTGAAATGGGAGTCACCACAGCACCTCCCTGCTAAGGCTGTGGGGGCTCATTGGGAACACTATACAAATGTTGGCCATTACTGTGTTATCGCTGTCAACTGCATCACTTGCCAGTTCCCAAGACGTGAACGTTCGCACTGAAAAGTTAATAATTGGCTCTAGCAAGCTGTATGAGAGCTCCAGCACAATCCGGGTTAGAAGGACCTAGAACAGAGGGTATTGCAATAGGGAGTTAGAGCTGAAAAGGGGCTTTAGAGCACATACCTGACGTTATAAGGTGGTTCCTTTTGAAAAACCTAGCCTCCCTCTCTGGGGGTAAATTAAAGAGAAGCAAGCAAGGGAAGTCCGTGAGAATCTAGGGAAATGGGCGTGCGTAAGATCTGAGGTTTAAAGCTAGAGAGGACTTATTTCATTCCACCCTCGCATTTTTCAAAAGGAGAACCTGACACAGAGAGTTTAAGTGACTTAACCTGGATCACTCAGGTAACAAGTGCCAGAGGTTGAGCCTCATCTTCTAACTTCAGTCAGAGGATCTCTTCTGTTCTACCACAGCACCTCCAAATGAGCTACCAGTGTTTTTCCTAGTCATTACCATGGGCAAGGCAAATATTGATTGAAGCTGTAGAGGGATACAGAAGGGTCCGTGTTATATCTTCTAGGGAGTAAACAAGTAAAGGAAAACAAGCAAGATGGGCGGAAATGGAAATAAATGTTGGTAAGCTCTGAACCTTAGGGAAGCCTGCAAAAGAAAATTCTCTTTTATTTGGTTTCCATTTTCTCATATCCCTGAGAAAGAGGATTAATATCCCTGTTTCTACTATTAACTGGTTATATGACCACATACAAAGTACGTCATCTCTGTGAGACTTTCTATCCATTGTGATGGGATTGGACAAGAAACCTCTAAGGCCTTTTCCAGCTTTGACATGCCAAGGACATGACACTTCCAGGAGTTGAAAGGAGCTAGTTCTTTCTCTCCCTGACATTCAGAAAGATCCCACCACCCTTCAACCCACCATGCCCATTCCATTTCAAAAAAAATGCACAAAGACTTCCAACAACCATCTTTACATGTCCCTTCTTCCCCACCCCTAGCTTCTTCCCATAAGCCTGGACTCTAGAGGGCTGATAAATCAGAAAGCCTGGGTCCAAGTCTAGCCTCAGATATTAGTGTCTGCATGATCCTACACAAGTTGCTTAACCTCTGCCTGCCTCAGTTTCCTCATCTGTAAAATCCCATCACACTAGTACCTACTTCTTAGAGATCTCATAAGGATAAAATGATAATATTTGTAAAGAGCTTTGAAAAGTATTTTATGGATGATAGCTATCATCATCATTAAAGCATCCTCGAAGAAAAATGGCAGCTTGTAGTACAGAAAGAAAGGAAGATGTCTATAAGAAGATGGCTAGTGAGCAAGATAAACAGGCATTGGGGACCATAACCTTGCAACAAACCTGCTGTGATCAAGTCATCTCACTCCTACTCCTATTTTACAATGAATTTAGATCACAAAAAGTTAGACTGGCAACAGAAAGGAAGTTCGTGTTACCAAAGGGATCACAGATATAATCAGCTCCAGTTCTCATTTTACACATAAGGAAACTGAATTTCAAAGAGGGAAGCATTGTGGGGTTTGGTTGAAATAACAGGGTTGTGTTCAATAAAACCAATATAGTACCTCCTCTGGTGTACTTCCCCAACTTGTGTTTAAACTTGTGAGTTGAATACTCAAAGGAGCTACTATCTTCAGGGTTCAAAGGTATTCTCACCTTTCTAAAGCTACAGCCCATTAGCCCCCACTAATATATTTCCCATGAACACTCAAATCATGGGATCAATTTGCTATTAGCAAAGGCATTTACTCAAATGACAAGGCACGAATAGCAGCTATAACAGCACTTACCTGAAACCAGCTGCTGAGCTGAATACTCAGCAAGAACAAAGAATGAAACAATCACTACTTCCAAAGAGTTTACAATAGTCACCAAATAGCTCTAAGGTTCAGGGATCCCCAAGTTTGTTTTTTTTAATTCAAGATTGTCCTCATTCTTGCAAATGACTATCTGAGGGAAAAGTATAGAGGGCAAGTTCATTGCCTATGTAGTTCTTTTCATATGTGAGTGAATTTTCATATGTGAGCCTCACATCCTTATAGGCATAGAATGATCCACTCAAATCTAATAGAATTCCAATCCAGAAGTAGAAAACTAGTCCAGCAGAAATATTGTGTCCTCTGAGGAAAGAATACAGCTGAGAAACATGTTCACTGGTGAACTTTATTTGTATTAAGAAAGAAAGGACACTGAGATCCTGCTGTGCAGAGTTATAAGCAGCCCGGTCCATGTTTCCTAAATATGTGTCTCATTAACATTCTAGTTTAGATTTGTGCTCAGAAAAGATGTGTATTTGTGGGAGAATGTGACCCAGGTTTATGGGGGGAAGGTTTTGAGATTATATTCTACTGTCAGAAAACAACAGGAATATAAATATATACATAATGTATGCAAAAATAGATAGAGTAATTTAAGGGTATAGGAACACTAACACCTGGAGAATCCAGAAAGGACTTTTGTAGGACATGAAATGATATCTAGCACGTAATTGGATGTGACAAATTAGAACTCAAGAGACAGACGAAGACTGAATTTAAACTTGGGAGTCACATTTATAAAAGTGATAGTTGAATCTATAGTTGCAAACACAAGGGAAAAAAAGTGTAGAGAAAGAAAAGGGTGCAGAATAGAGACTCATGGTTTTAGTTTTCATAGTTAAGGAATAGGTATAGACATAGATATAGATATAGGTATGCATTTATGTGTATATCTGTGATATATATATTATATATATGTGTGTATGTATATATATCTGTGATAGGGAAAATTGAACACGACAAAATAGATTCTAATTGCAAAAAACAAAATTTTTGTCCAGACAAAAATAATGCAGCTATAATAAGAAACAAAGAAATAAAAGCTTTGCATAAAACAGCTTTGATAAAAATCCAAAATCTAAAATATTTAGGGAATTGACATAAATATATAATACTGTCATTCCCTACTACATAAGTGATCGAAAGATATGTACAATTTTCAAAGGGAGAAATGAAAAATTTAAACAACATTAAAAAAATGCATAAAATCACCAAAAGCAAGAAATGCAGATTAAAACAATGGTAGGATGTCAGCTTACAATCTTTAGATTGGCAAAATTAATAAAATGTAAAAATATTCAATGCTCGTAGGATGGTAAGAAGCCAGACACACTAATATATTGTTCATGAAATTTTGAGTTGGTCCTATAATTCTAGAAAAAAAATTAACTATTGAACAAAAATTACTAAGTTATTTCTTATTTTTAATCCAATGATCCCCACTTCTGTGGTTTGGAGCTGAAAGAAGTTGCATAAACATTGACTAGGTCAACTACAAATTTATGCTATCTATTCTCCAATTGCCTTTCACTGCAGCAAAGCAATTCTTTTATTCATCTTTAATCAATACAGTTGCTGTTCCGAACATTTCTCTTTTCTCCGCAAGCCTTCCATACCACCCTCTCCCAGCTTAGCTGAGGAACATAATTTATTTTTAATAGTATTTTCCCCAGTAATATATCAAGAAAAAATTTTAGCATTCATTTCTAAAAGATTTTGTTTCAAATTTTTCTTCTTCCCTCCCTCCTTTTTCCTTCCCTTCTCCTCTTCCAAAGATGGTAGTTTGATATAGTTTATACATGCACTATCATGTAAAAGATACTTCCATATTAGTAAGAGTTGTGAAAGAAGAAACAGATCAAAAGGGGAAAAAAATTACACGAACAAATAAAGTGAAAAAAAAATAAGTTTTGATCTGCATTTAGAAGCTATCAGTTCTTTATCTGGCTATGGAAAGCATTTCCCTTTGTGAGTCCTTTGTATTTGTCTTGGATCATTGTGTTCTTAAGAAAAGCAGAGTCATTTACAGTTGATCATCACACTAGATTGCTGATACTGTGTACAATCTTTTCCCAGTTCATTTCACTTTACATCAGCTCATACATATCTTTCTTTCCAGATTTTAAAAAAATCTGCCGGTTTGTCATTTCTCATTGCACAATAGTATTCCCTTATATTCATACACCACATTTTGTTTAACCATTCCCCAATTGATAAACATCAATTCCCAATATTTTGCTACCACAAAAAGGGCTGCTATAAATATTTTTGTACATGTAGATCCTTTTCCCTTTTTTATGATCTCTTTGGGATACAGATCTAGTAGTGGTATTGCTGAACCAAAAGTCTGCTCAGGCTGGTTGCCCTTTGGTCATAGTTTAAGAAACATATTTTACAAAAAAAAAAAAAAATTAAGGACATTCTGAATTACCTCTTCTATTTTCTTCATCTTGCAAAACCTTGACATCATTTCCCAAAATCTTTCCTTTATCCCACTCTGATTAAGAAATGGTTCTTCTCCTTACCAAGGTAAGCCTTATTGCATACATCTTTGATCCCATCCCTTCCCATCTCCTCTGTGGACTGTTCGGATCATCTCTCCCCTCCAATCTTTATTCTTTCTCTATCTCTATTGTCTACCAATAAATCTAAGTCTCTTTCATACTTAAAAAACCCACAAGAGATCCTACCATCTACACAAACTATTATCCTCTATCTCTCTCCCCTCCTCCTCTCCAGCCAAATTCTTTGAAAAAGTGAGCTACAACTTTTATTCCGTTCTTCTCCGCCTTTTCAGGACCCCATGCAATTTGGCTTCTGACCTCAACTGCTCTCTCCAAAGTTACCAGTGATCTCTTAATTGCCAGATATAACAGCCTTTACTCAGTCTTCATCCTTTTTGACCTCTTGGCAGTGTCTCCTCTCTGGGTATTTGTGACTCTGTGTTCTCCTCCTAACGATCTGAGCTCTCTTTCTCCTTTGTCATCACTTATATCATGTTCCCTAACTGTAATTGTAAGCCAAAAGCTTTCTCCTGGGTCATCTTCTCTTTTCTTTTTAAACTCTCTCACGTAGTGACCTCATCTGCTAGCATGTATTTAATTATTATTTCTATACATTTCATTCCCAGATCTATATTCTACCCCCAGAGTGCCTTTCCCATTTTACAGATGAGAAAACTGACTCCCATAGCTAATAAGCGTCTGAGATCACATTTGAACTCAAGTCCAGCACTCTATCACACCACTTAACTTCCATGACTGCCTCTCACTGTGGGATCTTAGACAAGGATCTCTCTTCTCTGAATCTCTTTCCTCATCTGTAAAAATGAAAAGCATGAGTCAAAAAACCTTAAAGATCCTCTGAGTCCTTATATTCCAAGGTCTCTTCCAGGATCACCATCTTCCAATATATACCTGATTTATGTTTTAAGTCTAGCAGGGAAAGTAGAATTTGGGAAAATTAGAAAAGGGAATTTGCTGGAATTCAAAGGGGCTCAGATTATTCTTCTCTCCCTAATCTATCCCCAGTCATACGGCTGTATCCTAGGTTCACTTCTGGGGAAGCCCAACTTCTTAATAGGGGAACTAGCCTCCTTCCTATCACATTCACTAGCTCTTCAGTCCCAGGGGGGAAGCAGCTCCAGAGACAATTCATGGTTTTAGTCATGGGTTTTCAAATTAAAAAAAAAAAAGGACTTGACATGCAAATATCAGATTCAGTATCTTTTATCCCTCACAAAAGGTAATGAGAAGCATACACACATACACAATCTTAGTGTATATTTAATAATAATTAAAGAAGAATTCAGTAACATTGCAATTTGCATAATCAGTGGGGAGGATGGCATCCAAGCCTCATTGCTGGGATATGAAGCAGTATTTGCAAGGCTGTTAATTAGCCACTCTACATTTCATCTCCACTGGATACAGACCAATCAAAGCCCAAGCAACATTTTATTTCCACTGAGCTCTTTCTGCCTCAGTTTCTGTGTCTCCCTCTCTCCCTCCTTCCCGCCTTTTCTCTGTCTCTGTGTGTGTTTGTATCTCTCTGTCTCTGACTCTGTTCACCAGCCCCACATCTCCAGGGATGTCACTCTACCTTACTAGCGGGAGATGTTTCCACTACAATGACCTAGGCCTGTTGAGTTCTCATAAGACCTTACTCCAAAAATAATGGGACACAAAAGGAGGATGTAGGTAGGATGTATCAGCCAGGTGGCGGACTCTCCCAACAGCTCAGAGTCATCGGAAAACGGAGGTCCAATGGGCGGATCACCCCCTGCTCTATGCCTGGAGTTCTAGCTCAGAGACCAGTCAGGAGCCTGAACACCCACAAGGAGTCATGGAGGAGTCTAGCCTCCCCTCCACCTCACCCCACCAAGTTTGCACGTGGTCCCCAGGAAGGACTGGCGCTCCAAAGAGGGGATCTGGAGGGCCTTCCTGGCTCTCCCGTTCAATGGTTCTGTATGGCAAATCCACGCACCCAATCTGTGGCAGAACCACCCAGGCCTCCCGAGCTCACTCCCGCCTCACCCTCAGCCTCCTACTCCACGGGCAGCAGCTGCGGGCGTCAATTAAAAGACGCAGCCGCCGAACGCGCAAGTTCTGGGGAGCTCTGCGGGTGACGAAGGCCGGTGTGGGGATGCCGCTCTCTCGGGCCTGGGGTGGCAGCAGAGCCAGCCCGGGCAGAGCGGGAGGCAGGGCTCGCAGGGACGGACAGGCAGTGTGCCGCACACCCGCCACAGGAGAACTCAGGGCCCGCTCCGGGAAGTGCTTTCCCTCCTCAAACAGCTTGGCATCCTGCTGACACTGATCCGGACCTGGGAATGTCATTCCTGAATAAACATGATGTCATTTCCATTCCACGCATACTCTTCCCGGACAGCTGCTGTCAGCATCAGTGAGGAAAAATGCCACCTCGCCCGTGACAGGTGTCACTGATGTACTTTGTGTCTCTGCAGAAAACCCCTGCAGAGATGCCGGCGCGCTCGGGCACGATCACCGGCCTGCAGGAGCACCTGCAGGAGAGGGAGCCGAGGTGGGCTTTCGGCCTCCGGAGGGGCAGGGAGGAGGGACGCCCCCACGGATCTTGTGAGAGGGAGCGGCCTGGCAGGGCGAGAGACCCCCAGGGCATAGAAAGTCAGGGCCGGAAGGGACATTATCCGGAGAAGGTGAGACTCGAGCCATGGGCCGCTGGAACCATAGAACTATTAGACTGGCAGGGACCTCGGAACCCAATGCCAGACGGTAGAGAAACAGAACGGCTTTAGAGGCAGGAAAACACAGAGAGCCTTCCCTTCTTTGGCAGCCCCGCACGGGCAGCCCCTTCTCAATGGCACCCTCCCTGCAGTCCTCCCAGATGAAGGTAAGAGGCAGCAGGGTAACAGACGGAGGCTTGGATGGACGGCCACTGGTTTCGGTTCAAACCTTCCTCAGCTGTTTCCTGCAAGTATGATCATGGGCGGTCATTCAACCAGTGCCAGGGCGTCAGCTTCCTGAGGTTGCAGAAGGAAGGATAAATAACAGCTTCCGTGAGACCTGCCTGTTTCTGCCCGTTGGGAACCGACTGGAACTGCCTCCAGGTGGGCAAAAGAGCTCTTTTCTTTTTCTTCCTTTTCTTTTCCTTCTTCCTTCTTCTTTCCTTCCCTTTGTCACATATGGCATCATAGACTTACCTGTGGATGCCCTGCCCAAAGGAACATAAATTGTGATTGCTGAAACCTAGCAAGATATCTTGGCGTTTAAAGTCCAGACCACGCCTTAAACCATGGATTAACCAAGGGCAATTCCCAGGCCAAGCCCCACTAGGGCCAACAATGCCCGGTATGATTGGAGTGAATGTAAACAGCAATTGTTTTAGCCCAAAACCCTGAGCGTCTCTCCCACAAACTGATTTTTTGGACAGTAAAAGAGCCCATCCTCTGCCCAATTTCTTGCCGAGTCTTAATCATTGATTGGGCATTGCCTCAGTCAATTTGAGACCTGTTGAAGAACTTAAAAGGCAACGTCTCCCACTGCATCTGGGGCCATCTCCAGTCATCCTGATCTATATTTTGCTAAGTGATCCCAGATGACTTCTAAGGAGAAAGTAAGACTGGTGACCTTGTACAGTTCTCTCTTACTTAAATCCAATCCACTTGCAAGTCATGGCACCACCTTTCTGGGATCATGGTGCTCTTCTAAAAATGAAGGGCAAACAACAACAAATAGCAACAACAATGATGCTGATCGTGAGTGAGCATTCAACAAGCATTTATTAGGCACCTACTATTTGCCCAGCAAATGACCTCCCCACTCTGGCCCTTAGTTTTCTGACCTATGAAAAGGAAGGTTTGGGCTAAGTGATCTCCAATGTCCCCTCTAGCTCTAGACACCAAATAGACTCTTCCTCTTAAAATATCAAACCATTTAACCTTGATCTTCTTTCCCCCGCTTTGTTAAGCATTGCAATGGTTCTTTTAAAAAGATTGTGATCATTTCCCAATTACTTCCTGCCCTGATCCCCAGTCCTTTTGGTAAATAGTTGTTTTGTTGAGTTGAATCCAACTCTTTATGACCCCATGTGGAGTTTTCTTGGCAAAGATACTACACTGGTTTGTCATTTTCTACTCTAGTTCAACAAATGAGAAAACTGAGGCAAACAGGGTTAAGTGACTTACCCAGAGCCATACAGCTAATTGAATTCACATCTTCCTGACTCCGGATCCAGTGGTCCTCTATTCATTGAGCTGCCTAGGTGCCTCATTGACAAATAGTGCATGAAAATGCATATTTAAAACAGGCACATTTATTCACTGTTGCTGTGAACCAGTCTAGTGATACTAGAGAGCAATTGGGAACTACGACTTCAAAAGTTAAGTTATGCATACCTTTTGACTGCTAGGTCTACAAAACGAAGAGATCAAAGAAGCAGGAAAAATATCTTTATGTACAAAAAATATTTATAAAAGTTCTTTTTCTGATAGCAAAGAATTGGAACTGAGGGAATGCCCCTCAGTTGGGGAATGACTGAACAGGTTATGGCATATGAATGTGATAAAATACTGTTGTGCTACAAAAGAAATTATGAAGGGGATAGTTTCAGAAAAAAAAAACTGGGAAAACTTATATAAACTGATGCAAAGAGAAGTGAGCAAAATAGATAGAACAATTCATACAATTGTGACAACATTGTGAAGACAACTTGGAATGATTTGAGAACTCTAACCCACACAACAACCAAAAAGCAATTCCAGAAGATTCATTCTATCCTTCTTTAGATCAAGAGATGATAGATATATTCAGGGTTCAGATTGAGACAAGGTTTTTTGGTTATAGCCAAGGCAGAAATTCATTTTGATTAGTATGCATATTTGAAACAGGGATTTTATTTGTCTTGCTTCCTCAGTGGGTGAGGGAGAGATTCAGAGTGCAGAGGTGAAATGGCGATATGGGAAACTTTTATTTGAAAATAGTTTAATCTAAATTTTTTTAAACTTTGCTTAATTTTATTTAATTCTTCCTTCTTACTCTCTAGTTTCTCCTTCTGGAAATAAATATAAGGGGGTTTGTTGAACTGAATTGAATTTGTTTGCCCTTGGTATGAGCATGGGACACATTTTGAGAATAGGGGAACTAAATTAAAAGTCTCCAGTATTTCTGCTTAAACTGACCACTGATTGTTCCACTACTGCCCTTCATCAATATAAATGGTCTCTATTTCAAGAACTCATCCTGTTCTGGACTAGAAGGCCTCTGAAGTACCTACTAAACTGTAGGAACTATCCTGGGTCTCAGTTTTCCAATCTGTAGGATGAAAGGTTGGGCTTAATGAGTTCTAAATTATCTTTCATCTTTTGATCAATAATCTCTCTATATATATAATGTGTCATACTAATCTGTTTTTGCCACCTGTAAAATTAGAAAGTATTGAAAAACAGCTAAAATTATGGCACATGCAAATAATGAAATACTAATGAATCATAAGAAACAATGAGGGGGAAAAGAGGGAAAAAATAATGACTATGAAGAATTCAAAGGAATATTGAATATTTACTTGAACTGATACAGAGTGAAGTAAGTAAGATTAGAAAAATAATATAAAAATTGCAGTAATGTAAATAGAAAGAACAAAACTGAACACTGTAATTATAATGACCAGGAAGCTTGGTCCTAGAGAAGAACTGAGAAAATATATCTCCTTTCCTTTTTTGCAGAAATGAAGAACTACCAGTATAAAATATTTTATATTATATACTTGGTTGATGTGTTTAGTTTTGCTAAACTGCTTCCCCTCCCTTCTTTGTTAATTTTTTGTCATAAAAGATGGTTCTCTGGGTAAAGAAAGAAGAATACATATATATACGCACGTATACATATATACATAATGGTAAAGCAAACAGAGGTTTTTTAATGATGGATGAGATTCAGATGCCATCTGAGATTTACTCCAATTCAAAGATTCTGTAATTCTAGCCCCCAAGGCTTCTTTTGGAAAACTGCAGAACCTGTGACAATTAGTGTTTTAATAACTTTCTTTTTAAAGTACCCAAAGAGCCTGATCAACCAAGAGGGTCAGAAGCTGAGCAAGCCATCTGGACAAGAAGACCCTAGTCAATCAGGCCAATTATACTACATCTACTAGTAAGTTTTTATATGCTTTCTCCTTAGGCAAAAACTAATCACTGGGTAAGGGAGTCCCAGAGTTCCACAGGGAGAATAGGAAAGCAATCACACCTGTCTTGCCTAGGGCAGGCTAGTAGTGCTGAATGGTATCATGGAAAGAACATTGAGGGCAAAGCCAAAATGGCAGAATATGGGCAGCAACCCAGCTGAACTTTCCCAAAATTCCCCTCCAAACAACTTTAAAATAGCTCCTCAGATCAAATTTTGGAGCAACACAGCCAAGAAATATCAGAGTGAGACTTTTTCTAGCCTAAGAAAACTTAGGAAATTGGCAAAAAAGAAACTTAGGAAATTGGGGGCCCAGGCTGGAGTGTGGAGCAGTCCCAGTAATGAGAAGGGTCACAACAACAGGGGTAGCAGCAGCAACAGGAGCTTTGAGGATGCTCAGTCCAGAGATAACAAGGGAGTCAAACAACTGGTCAGAAAGATAACCCTTTTCTGGCACTGGGTGCAGCTGGAGCTGATTGGCAATTCTATTGCCCATAAGCAGTTTTGAATCGAAATTCCAAGGTGGAGAGAAGTGCTTGTGGTCAATTACAATGGAGCAGAAACCGATCCCAGGGCCAAGAGGAACAGAACTGGTGCTTGAGTTTGCAGGGGAGTAGGGGCTCTTCCTGGATAATGATCAGAATGCAGACCAAAGGAGCAATGTAGACCCACCAAATTAGCTCTGAAAACTGTAATATGAAAAAGGCTGAAACTTGGGATAGGTCTCCCCACCTCCAGGTGATCAGAACCCAACTTTAGTATAAAGTTCAAAGTCAAGAAATAGGCTGGAAAATGAGCAAACAAGAACAACAAAATAATTTAACTACTACAAAACTACTACAAAAGATCAAGACACAAACTTATAAAAAGACAACAATGTAGAAAAAGTCACGAGCAAAGTCTCAAAAATGCTAAGTGGGCACAAGTCCAGTAGAATTTCTGGATGAATTAAAGAAAAAGATAAGATTGGTAGAGGGGAAATTGGGAAAAGGAATGAGTGATGAGTGAAAGTTATGAAAAAAGAACAACAACCTGGCTAAAAAAAGACAAAAAATACTGAAGAGAATCATTTTTAAAATAAAATAGGCTTAAGAAAAAAAGAGATAACAAAAATTCATGGCAGAAAAGAACTCCTTAAAAAGCAGAGTTGGTCAAATGAAAAGGAAGTACAAAAGCTCACTGAAGTAAATAATTCCTTAATTAGAACTGAGCCAAAATTTAGAATTGGGCAAGTGGAAACTAATGGCTCCATTAAACAATAAAAGTAATAGAAGAAAATGTAAATTTTCAACTGACCTAGAAAAGAGACCAAAGAGAGATAATTAAGAATCATTGGACTATCTAAAAAAACATGATAAAAGAAAACTTAAACATCATATTTTAAGAAATTGTAAAGGAAAATTGCCTTGAGAATTTAGATTCAGAAAGTAAAATAGAAATTTAATAAATCCATTGCCCACCTCCTCAAAGAGATTCCTAAACGAAACCTCCCATGAATATTATATAGCCAAATTCAAGAGTTCCCAGGTCAAGAAGAAAATATTTCAAACAGCTGGAAAGAAACAATTCAAATATCATGGAGCCAAAGTCAGGATAATGCAAGATTTAGAAGCTTACATGTTAAAGAAATGGAAAATTTGGAAGGTAAAGAAGCTAGAATTACAATCAAGAAAAATTTATTCAGCAAAATTGATTATAATCCTTCAAGGGGAAAAAAATGGATGTTTGGGAAAATAGAGGACTTTCAAGCATTCCTGATGAAGAAAGTAGAGCTGAACAGAAAATATGTCAATCCCAAAAAATGAAAAAGTGAGAAAAATAGATGTATTGGGGAAAAGGCCAAAGGGAAAAGTAGAATGGGGAAATTATTCTCACATAAAAGAGCTTTCAAAGAAAGTTTTTATAATGAAAGGGGGAAATGAGGGTGAAACAATGCTTGAACCTCACCCTCTTTGGAATTGGTTCAAAAGGAGAAAAAATATATGTACACACATAGTTGGGCGTAGAAATATATCTTACCCATTAAGGATATATAAGGGGAAGGGAATAACAATTATTGTGAGGGGACAGGGAATGATAAAAGGGAGAGTGGATTAGTGAGGTAGTAATTTACCAAAATAGACTTCTGAGGATGAATGGAGCTTGTCATGCTGACCAGCGCCCCCTTCCTCACGCTGATTCTGTGGCCACCCTAGCGCCCTTTTTGAGGAGGAAAAAAATTTTAAAAAGAGAATAAACAGAAGAAAACAAGATGGAGGAAAATCCACACGTCTGGTAACCATAATAATGAAGATGAATGAGATGAACTCATTCATAAAAGGTAAGCATATAGCAAAATGGATTAGAAACCAGAATCCAACAATATGTTGTATATAAAAAACACAAAACAAATATACACAATTAAAATAAAGGACTAAAGCAAAGTTTTTAAGTTTAAGCTGAAGTTAAAAAAAAAAGAAAAGGATAATAATCATGATCTCAGAAAAAGCAAAAGTAAAAACAAGCCTAATTAAAAGAAGTAATTAGGGAATCTGCATTTGTAAAAAGATAACATAGACAATGAAATAATATCAAAAAATTTTTACAAGTTTCTTTAATAAAGGCCTTGTTTCTGAAGCATTTAGGAAACTGAATCAAATTTATAAAAATAAAAGCCATTTCTAAATTCACAAAGGATTTAATGAGGCAGTTTTCAAAAGAAAAAATTGAAGATATTTATAGTTATATAAAAATGCTCTATATCACCATTGATTAGAGAGAGAGAAATTAAAATAGCTCTGAGGAAACACTTTACACCTATCAGAGTAACAAATGCTGGCAGGCATGAAGAAAATGTTTTTATTCAGTTGTGTCTACCTCTTTGTGACTCTATTTGGGTTTTATTGGCTAAAATAACTAGAATGGTTTACCATATTCTTCTTCAGTTCACTTGTTAGATAAGGAAACTGAGGCAAACAAGGTTAAGTGACTTATCCACAACCACACAGCTAATAAGTATCTGAATCAGAATAGAACTCAGGAAAATGAGTCTTCCTGACTCCATGCCTGACACTCTACTACCCTACCTAACTGCCCTATTAACTCAAGTATGAACTGCCTATAATTTCAATTTCTTGATTCCCTCTAACTAGATTTCACTCCCTCCTTAAATAATCACAAACATATATATATATAAATGCATGTATGTATATTATACATATGTACATATGTACAAATATATTTTCATACTTTATCCCTCTAATAGAATATAACGGTTTTTAGTTGAAAGGCCATTTTTTTTCTTTTAATTAATTCCCAGCTCTTAGCAGAGTGCCTTGCACATAATAAGTCCTTAAAATTTTTGTTGGATTGGATTGGGTGGATTGAGTATACTAAGTCACTTAATCTTGTTGCCATTTTCCTTGTCTGCAAAATGGGAATAATGATCATTATCAGTTTTTTGATCTAGTTCATAGGTTTGTGCTAAGAAAAATGCTTTATAAAACTGGAAGTGTCTTAGAAACAAGCTGTTACTGTGTTCCAGCAGTCTATGTTGGGAGCTCCCTTTCAGCTCTATCATTCTATATTCTAATTTTCAATCACAGTCCTCTTAGGATTTGAAGGGACTTCAGAGATCACCTACTTCAACCTTCTACTGTAAAAAGGGATTCTTTCTATAGTCCCTAAGAGAAGACTATTCTTCTTGAAACTCTCCAGTGATGAGGGAATGATTGCTTCCTGAGATGGCCCATTCTACTTTGGAATAGCTTGAATAAAAAGGATGTTGTTCCTTATGTGAAGCCAACATGTGCCTAGCTGGAACTTTGATCCATTTCTTCTATATTTTTGCCCTCTAAGGTTAAACAATAAATTAGAACAAGTCTGATCCCTTTTTCAAATGACATCCTTTCAAATATTCGAAGCTTATTATCCTATCCTTCCCTAATTTTCTGGAAACTATTTCTAGTTTCTCCAACAAATTCTCATATGGCCTGGTCCCCTCATTATTCTGGTCCCTCACTGAGCCACAGAATCAAAGCTCTTTAGAGGCAGAAGGACACCTTACAGTCCATCTCTCAGAGAAAGACTTTGAGACTAAGGGCTAGGAAGTGACTTGCCAAAGTCACAAAGATACCAAATAGTAGAGGCTATATGAGATCTCATTTCTCTTTACCACTAATCCAAATCTCTTTTCATGATGTTAGTTGGTGCAGTAGAGAAACGGTCAGATCTTACATAAAGAACACTCATCTTCATGAGTTCAAATCTAGCCTCCAATACTTAACTAGCTGTGTGACTCTGGGAAAGTCTTTTAACAGTTTGCTTCATCTGTAAAATGAACTAGAAAAGAAAATGGAAAATCACTCTAGTATCTTTGCCAAAAAAAAAAAAATTCCAAATAAGATCATGAAGACTTCAACTTGACTGAACAATAAAACAGGAAGAATAATATTATATTTAAATTATTCTCACTTATAAAATATTCTAAGACCTAAGGTCCATTCTAGCCCTAACATTTTGCATTCCTGTGATTTTATTTCAGCCTACTGAAAAGACTCATTGGCTGCCTGATGCTTGGAACCTTGTTGGTGTGAAGATAAAAGTTCCACTTCAATTAATGTAATCAGAGAAGACTCAGTCACAATCCTTGAAGCTCCATCCTTCCTTGGTCTTTTCACATTTGTTTGTCCCTGGTGTATCAGTCTGTTCCAAGCTAGATTTGTCGTCTTCCATTGGTCCAGTTTCTTTAATCCCAGTTGGTCAATGTTGGGGGAAGGGAATAAATTGATTCCCCTCTAGGAATTTGGCTCCAATTCAACTCCAAACTTGAAATCCTTGACCACTGATCTCATCCATTGGATGGATTTTCTTACCATTTTTAGAGGTTGCCCAAGGGGGTATGACATTATCACTGGAAACCCATACATAATCTTCTAAATTGATTTATGGTTCATCAACCCATTATGCTGAGGTTTAGAAAGGTTGGGGTTCTTACATTGGATGGGGGAGCAAACTGACATTAACAAATAAGAAATCTGGGGACATGTTCCAAACATTGGAGAACTAGAGAACAACAGGAGTCGGTTCACAAGTCAATGAAATGTAAGTCACTAGACATGGGATTGTAGGGGGGAGGGGGATAAAAGGTGGAAGGGTAGAGTTTGATCCAGAATGAGTAAACCATCACCCTTTTAGGGCATTAATTTAAAAGACCAACTGATGAGAAGTGGAACAGTGGAGATGAGAGCAGATAAGACCAAGAAGGAGCAGAGTTGGGAGTCAGAGAACCTGAATTCTAATCCTGTCTCTTGTCTGCCTAACTTTGAGCCACTTTCTCGTGCCTCAGTTTCCTCACCTATAAAATGAAAGAGTTAGACTTGTAGCTTTCTAAACGCTTATCTAGAGCTAAATCCTGGAAGCCCAGCAGGTCCCTGCTGGCTTGTTGAGATCTGAAGGGACCTCTCTGCTCTTCTCCCCTCACCCTGCCTCCCAGACACAACTCCTGAATCCATTGCTGAAGCTGTGCATGAAGGACGCTCAGATCCTCATTTTCCTCGTTACCAAACTGAAACAAGGCCAGATCTCTGGCCTCCAGTATGTCTAATTTACCCAAACACTTCTCAGTTGCTTCGTGACTGTTTTCTTTCCCCATTCCCCATGCGGTAACAGGTCACTGCCGTTTACAGAATGGGGATCTCATTCTCTTCTGCTCGGAGGATAAACATTGCATCAAGCTATTCAGGGAGCTCCTTCTCCTCACCATAAATACTAATTAACTCATTGTGAGTAACTATTGCACTCAAGCCAATAGCTGGGGTTGGTGCACGCACAGTTATGTGATTTGCTTCAGCAGAATTGGTACTGGAGACAAGCTGTTGCTCAAACACTGTTTTTCTGCCCGTGAGCAGCAGTGAGCTTGCCCACCTCCAACATGCTGCCAACTACACTGACCCCAGGGGCTGGGCTCCTGAGAAGAGATACGGATGCTATTCTCCTTGCCCGGTTAAGGGAGATCTGGAAGGGGGATGCTGACGTTCCTTCCTCTAGTAACAAATCCAAGGGTTCGTTCAAATCCCCTTTCAGCTCTAACAATCTATATTCTAGCCTTCTAAGTCCGAAAGCCCCTAGGAAGTATAACAGTCTATGTTCTTATGTTCTAAGGTCCCTTCTAGCACTAACCTTTGAAGCTCCAGGTGCTAACATCCCACAGTCTAAGGTCTTTTCCTGTTCTGTTCCAGACCTGTTGTCAGAAAGAGAAAAGCATCCTCCTGATAAAAACTGAATGTGTTAGGGAAAACAGAAATATCCGAATTTTAACAAAGCATGTAGAGAAAGACAGAAAGGTCAATTCTTAATCCTCTAGTATGATTTCTAATAGTAGAATTTCTTTTATTTTTTTATTTATTTTTGGGTGGACAATTGGAGTTAAGTGACTTGGCCAGGGTCACACAGCTAGTAAGTATTAAGTGTCTGAGGTCAGATCTGAACTCCTGACTCCAGAGCCAATGCTTTATCCACTGCATCCTCTAGCTGCCTCTGAGTAGAATTTCTAGTATCAGCTTCAGGTGGGTAGTAGAGAGTTAGGGGAAGTCTTTCCACAGAGACAATAAACTAGTCTTCCTATATGTAAGATTACATGGTGTCATCTAGGATAATGGGGCTCCCATTGTAATCACATGCTCAAACCACATTAACATGAGCAATTATTCACTGTGATTCTTAATAGTGATGAGAAGAATAATTTAGTCTGATAATTTATTATCATTATTATCAGACATATTGGATGCTGCCTTCAATCGTGACTTTTTCTCTTTGCTTATATTAGAAGGCTGCTGATATTCTACAATTCATACTTCTCCTTGGGCCACCAGGGAGTCTGACCCTATCATTTCCCACAAGTCCCCAGAAAAAGGTCATTTTCTTTGGCTTTTCACAGAACCATTGAATTCCAGGTTTAAATTGTCTTTAGAACACAAACTATTAAAACTTGAGTGTTAGAGATGGGAGAGAATATTAAAATGCAGAATATTAGCATCTCAGTGGAAAGAACAGTGACTATGAAGTCAGAAGATATGGTTCAAATTCCACCTTTAATACTTCCTATGCTTGTATGACTCTGTACAAATAATTTAATCTCTTAAACCTGTTTCTTCATGAGTTAAAATGAGAGAGTTAGATTAGATAGCATCTGAAGTTCCTTCTAATTGTGTATAATCCTCTATTAAGTACCAGTTAAGTGCCAGGCACTATGCTAGATACTTATGGAGACAAAGACAAGAACAAAATAGTCCCTGCTCTCAAGCAACTTATGAAAATAAATGTGAAATATGCAAAATAATTACAAAGTAAATAAAAACTATTGGCTGGAAGGAGGGAGAAATGACAAGTCAGAGAGATGGGGGTGAGAAAATATTCATGTAAGAGATGACATTTAGCTGAGCTTTGAAAGAAGCTGAGGCTTCCAAGAGGTAAAGATGAAGGAGTGTGTTACTGGTATGGAGCACAGCCTAGGCAACGGCACAGAGATGAGAAATGGAATGTTGTATATACAGAATAGTGAGGAGGACAACTTGATTGTATTAAATAATGCATGAAGAGGAGGAATGAGCAGTAAGCCTGGAAAGGTTGGCTGGAACCAGACTGTGAAAGGCTTTAAATGCCAGAGAGGAGTTTGAATTTTGTCCTCGGTGCAGTAAGAAACCACAGGCAAATGACACTGTCAGAACTATGCATTAGGAATGTTCTTTTGGCAGGTGGGTGGGGGGTAATCAGAGAGGAGAAAGGCCAGACAGAGAGAAGAATCGGGAGGCGAACCAAGCCAGGGATGCTGAAAAGTTGAATTAAGGTGATGGTAACATGAATGGAAAAGAGGAGAAAGATGTGAGAGTCTGTGAGAGTAGAATCAGCTGGATTTAACAACTGATTCAGTATCTGAGGGAAGAGAAAGACAAGGCAGTTGGTGGGTTATTGAACATCCATTGAGCACCTACTAAGTGCCTGATACTGCAAAGCTCTCAGTACATAAAGGCAGGCAAAAAGCAATCTCTGCTCTCAAGGAGCTCGCAGTCTAGTAAGGGAAACCACGTAAAAATAGCTGTGTACAAACACGATGTATACAGGATAAACTGGAGATGACAAACAGGGAAGGAAGTTGTACTGCAGTAGATCAAGACAGACCTTATTGGGGGTAGAATTTTAGCTGGGACTTGAAGGAAGGCAAGGAAACCAGAAGATAAAATGAGAAATGGAGGGAGGAACCCGTTCCGGATGTGGGGGCAGCCAGAGAAGATCTCTAGAGCCAAGATATGGAAGGGTCTAGTTTAAAGAACAGAAAGGCAGCCAGTATCATTGGCTCACAGAGTAGGTGCAGACAGTGTAAGAATGCTGATAAGGTAGGGAAATATCAGGTTATGAAGGGCTTTGAGTGTCAAACACATTGGATGTTTGATCTCAGAAGTGTCAGGGAGACACTGGAGTTTATTAAATGTGTATCAAGGATAAGAGTGGGGTGACCTGGTCAGACCCCTGCTTTAGGAAGATCTTTTTGACAGCTGCAAAAGAGAGACATGTCAGGAAGAACAACCAGGGGGCTGCTGAAGTGGTCCTGGCTCAGGTGGCAGCAGTGTCTGAATATACAAGAGATGTTAAGAAGGTAACACTAATTTGGCCACAGACTGGATGGGGCAGGGCAGAAGTGAGGAGGGGAAGATGGTACTTAGGTTGTGAGCCTTAACCTTTAAAATAATAGGAAGAGTTGAAAGAGGAAAAAAAATAATCCATCTAATATTGATAAGGAGGCAGTAGTAACATGCTAGAGGAGACAAGCTGGAATGGGGTCACTTCCTCATGTGAGACAGGGATGAAGATGGCGATAGTGGCAGAAAGTACCTGAAAGATGTGAGATGCAGAAAAAGGGAAGAGAAGGAGCTCTTAGCCAGTGGACTTGATTTTTTTCAGTGAACTGTGAGGCAAGGTTCCAGCTGAAAGAGGAGGAGAAACTATGGTGAGTAGGACAGTGAGTTAATTGGGGGTGGGGAGTAAAAGGATTGTTTTGCTGCCTTCAGTGAAGGCCTAGTTGAAATTATATAAATGGGTAATGGATCTAGTCAATGTGATTTAGTCATTTTTCTTCAGCTTTGTTCAGCAACACATGAATAGGAGGAAAGGCAGCAGATGGTGAAGAGTTGAGGATAACTCTGAGGTTGTAAATCTGAGTTATTAAGAGTACGTTAGTATCCTCAAATTCAGAGAGTGATAATGATAAAGAGGGTGATATGATAATGGGATCTGTTTTGGATATGTCGAGTTTGATGCCTGTAGGACCTCCTGTTAGAAATGTCCCATAGGCAATCGGGAATATGGGAATGGAACACAGGAAAGAAAGTAGAGCTGGATATTTAGGTCTGGGAGTTATCTGCAAAGAAATAACTGAATGCAACTTGAAATTAATAAAATCTCCCATTTAGAGTGTAGATATAGAAGAGAAAAAGACAGGAAAGGATCTTAGGGTAGCTCCACAGCTACAAGATGGGACATGAATGATGATCCAGCAAAAAAAGACCAAGGAGGGCCCAGATAAGAGGAGAAATAAAAGACAGCAATGTCAAGAAAATCCAGTAGAAGGCAGGTGAATGAATAGTGTCAGATACTATCCAGAAGTCAAAAAAGTTGAAGGCTGAAAAAAAGGCCAATGGATTTAACTATTGACAATAATAGGTAACTTTGGAGAGAGCAGTTTTAGTTGAATGTTGAGCTTGTACACCAAACTTCACGGGGTTGAGAAATGAGAGAAAAGTGTAAATAGTAGGTGTTATTTTTCTAGGAGTGTAGCTGTACACGGAGAAGGGGAGAGATTTATAATGATGGCTTGAGGAAATAATAGGGTTAGATAAAGATTTTAAGATACAAAGAGAGAGAGAGAGACAGAGAGACAGAGAGAGAGAGACAGAGAGAGAGAGAGAGAGAGAGAGAGAGAGAGAGAGAGAGAGAGAGAGAGAGAGAGAGAGAGAGAGAGAGAGAGAGAGAGGAGAGGAGGGGAGAGGTGGGGAGAGAAGAGAGGAGGAGAAATGAATGTGAAGGCAATCTGTTGGAGGAGATGGAAGGGGATGTGATCAAGGATGGAAAAAGAGAGAATGACCTTGGTGAAGATGGCTGCCTCTTCATCAACAACTAGAGGAAAACTTTTAGATCTGACATTCTAAATTGTTTCTATTTCTAATATTCTCTAGCCCTTCATTCTGTGTTCTAAAGGCCTTTCTAATTCTAACATTCTTAGATTCTATAGTGAGAATATTGCCTTTGGATTGTAAAAAGGAACAACTTAATGTCTGGATTGCCTAGGAGAAAAGAACAATAAGAGTTATTCGAATTTTAACCCAGGGTAGCTGAGTCCAGAAACAGAAAAAAAAAAAAAACACCCTCTAGAATTTAAAATAGCATAAGGAGGATGCCAGCAGGGATTTTAAGAAAAAAAAAAAAAGGTAACTCAAGAGAAGCTGGTTCCCAGATAGTTCTTTGACTAGAAATTCAGAAAAATCATTTCCCCTTAAAGATTTTTATTCCATAAATTTAAAATAAAATAAATTTTTAAAGGCCAAATAATTATGAATTATTTTCAGCCTTAGCTGATAGACAAGATATTACTATCTGAAAGTCCAGAGGAGAGGAGAAGAAAAATTTGAGCTCAACTAATGTTACAAGAAGAGAATTTGGAAGGAAAACTATATTTCTTGGAAAATGAAATCATTTTAAGAAGACTTAACCAAGCAGTTGAGCCTGACTCTGTAACTATGCTCTATTCTTACAAAATGTCAGTTTTGACTTCTCTCAGACTTAGTTTCCCTTATTGTAAAAAGATAAGATTGGATTAGAACATCTCTAAGGTACCTTCTAGCCCTAAATTTTATGAACCTGTGAAATTTAAATTTTTTCTACAAAGGAAATACAAGGACTTATGTCCTATAAAGGATGGACATTTGTCAGTCTCCCCTTCCAGAAATAAGGGGAACATGGCATATTTACATAGCCAAGAAATAAGAGAGCTGAGATATATCCCTGAAAGAAATGCCATACAACACTCTTACTTCCTTTCAAGGAGACAGAGGTGGTTCCAACTCTAAAGAAATATATCTGTGGGGCTTCATTTCCTATGATGAAATAGGCCACAGCATCTCCCAGAGAGCTGTGCCGAACGGTCCAGGTGAGGACTCTGATTGGTGAAGAAATTCTATGAAGTGAAAGATTTAAAAGCGATTCAGTAACAGCTGAGTGGAGGGTGCACAGAATGAATATCAATGGCGAAATGCAAACTGTGGTCAGGGTCAAGAGAGAAAAGACATGGGGCAATGGTTATGTTGCCACGAACCCCAGCATCCTATTTACATCATGACAATGCCTACAGAGCCGAGGAGAGAGATTCAGCCATTCACTAGCTTGCATCAAGGGACTGTCAGGAAAGGCTCCAAGAAACAGATGGCCGCACACTTTAAGCTCCCACCATTTGGTCTGTGAGCGGCAAAGTGACTTCATAGCAGAAGTTCCCTTCTGCTCTCTCTGGAAGTTAGAAAGTTTGAAAGGAACTAGATTATAACTCCTCTTGGAAATATGGAGGCTTTGAACACCTTTCTATATTTTAATTATGATGTCGAATGTTTTAATTAAATGCTTTGCTATTAGACTTATGTGTCTCACTACGCCAAACAATAGAACAATGCATTGTGTATGGGATCTTAGATTGTGGGCTGAATAATTTCCAACACAGAACAATCCCAGTGATCCTGGGCGTAATTCAAGAGAGGTATGGAATAATAAGCCTCTGATGGGCAGCACCTGGAAATCCAGAGGTGGTCCAGTCATTCCAATGAAAACTCTATCCTGTAAATGCTGAGAATGAATGCATGAGAGGCAGCATGGTGTAGAGCAAAGAGCACTGGTTTTGGAGTCAGAGTTCGAACCTATCTCTGAAAAGCATTAACTTCTGCAATATGGGGCAGAAGGGCAGACTCCTTCCCTGAGTCTCAGCATGCTCTTCCATCAATGCTTGCATTATTTTTTTTTTAATTTCAATTTTTAAAATTAATTTTATAATTATAATTTTTGACAGTACATATGCATAGGTAATTTTTTTTTTACAACATTATCCCTTGTACTCACTTCTGTTCCGAATTTTCCCCTCCCTCCCTCCACCCCTCTACCCCCTCCCCTAGATGACAGGCAATCCCATACATGTTAAATGTGTTATAGTATATCCTAGATACCATATATGTGTGCAAAACTGAATTTCTTGTTGCACAGGAAGAATTGGATTCTGAAGGTAAAAATAACCTGGGTAGAAAGACAAAAATGCAAACATTTTACACTCATTTCCCAGTGTTCCTTCTCTGGGTGTAGCTGATTCTGTCCATCATTGATTAATTGGAACTGAACTAGCTCTTCTCTGTGTTGAAAATAACCACGTCCATCAGAATTGATCCTCATACAGTATCATTGTTGAAGTGTATAATGATCTCCTAGTTCTGCTCATTTCACTCAGCATCAGTTCATGTAAGTCTCTCCAAGCCCCTCCATATTCATTCCTGTTGGTCATTTCTTACAGAACAATAATATTCCATAACATTTATATAACACAATTTTCCCAACGATTCTCCAATTGATGTGCATCCATTCATTTTCCAGTTTCTAGCCACTACAAAAAGGGCTGCCACAAACATTTTGGTACACACAGGTCTCTTTCCCTTCTTTAGTATTTCTTTGGGATATAAGTTCAGTAGTAGCACGCTTGCATTATTTTCTTAAGAAAAGTATTTTGTAAACTATAAAGTGCTATATAAAAATATAGAATATTTCAAGGCAGCATGGCAGAGTCGAAGGAATATTTGTCTTGGAGTCAAAAGACATAGGATTGGATACTTGTTCTGTCATTTACTACCATTGTGAAACTGGATAAGCAACTTAATCTTTTTATGCCTCAGTTTCCCCATATGTAAAATAAAGGTATTGTGCTAGGTTATTTATAATCACATGGTTTTTCCTAAGTCTCAGTTTCTCCCCAATAAATGAGGATAATAATGCTTGTGTTACCGCCATCATAAGATTTTCTGGATGACAGAGATTTTTATACCTCAAAGTGAAACAGAAATGGGAAATATTATTATTATTAATTGTTATCATTTCACACGAGCAACCACTCCAGCCAAATCAGTGATCAACCCTTTCCTCCATGGCATTGGGCCTTAGGAAGGGGGAATTAAAGCTCTCCCTAGATCCCAGACTGAGGCAGAATTAGCCTTCTCTTCTACCCGATTCTAGTCTCCTAGAAGAACAGCACTTGGCGCAGCAGGTCAGCACTTAAAGTCCCATTCCCTCCTCCTTGGGGAAGATGTGCCTGGCAGGCAGGCAGGCACACCGCACCAGGCAGATGGAGGGGCCTCCAGGAGGCAGGACAGTGAATTGTCTCCCACAGATAGACTGCAGGGAGAAGAGGGAAAGAGAAAAGCCTCTGCTTTGTCTCCTAAAAGATGCCTCAGTTTGAACTGGAGTTGCTGACTCTGCCTGGTGCGTCTAAGAGCCTGGGACCTGACTGGTGGAGCTTCTGGCTGAGTGTGCATCTGTGAGCTGCCTGTGATTGTGCGTGCTTATTCATGTGTCTGCCCGGGTGTTTCAGCATACTTTGTCTGTCTTTGAGTTTGTTAATCTGTCCGTGTGTACATACATACAGACAGTATCCTCCCTGTCTTGTGAGAGTGTAATGTTTGTATGTATGTCTGAATGTGCAGCTATGAATATGATTGTGATTGCCTTCAAGAGGGCACACAGGTGTGTGATTGAAAGTGTAATTGGAGGCAGCTAGGGGGCGCAGTGGACAGAGCACCAGCCCTGAAATCAGGAGGACCCGAGTTCAAATGTGACCTCAGACACTTAACACTTCCTAGTGACCCTGGGCAAGTCACTTAACCACAAATGCTAAAGAAAGAAAGGAAGGAAGGAAGGAAGGAAGGAAGGAAGGAAGGAAGGAAGGAAGGAAGGAAGGAAGGAAGGAAGGAAGGAAGGAAGGAAGGAAGGAAGGAAGGAAGGAAGGAAGGAAGGAAGGAAGGAAGGAAGGAAGGGAGGGAGGGAGGAAGGAAGGGCGGGAGGGAGGGAGGGAGGGAGGAAGGAAGGAAGGAAGGAAGGAAGGAAGGAAGGAAGGAAGGAAGGAAGGAAGGAAGGAAGGAAGGAAGGAAGGAAGGAAGGAAGGAGGGAGGGAGAGAGGGAGGGAGGGAGGGAGGGAAGGAAGGAAGGAAGGAAGGAAGGAAGGAAGGAAGGAAGGAAGGAAGGAAGGAAGGAAGGAGGGAGGGAGGGAGGGAAGGAAGGAAGGAAGGAAGGAAGGAAGGAGGGAAGGAAGGAAGGAAGGGAGGAAGGGAAGAAGGAAGGAAGGAAGGGAGGGAGAAAGGAAGGAAGGGAGAGAGAGAGAGAGAGAGAGAGAGAGAGAGAGAGAGAGAGAGAGAAAAGAGAGAGAGACAGAGAGAGAGAGAGACAGAGAGAGAGACAGAGAGACAGAGAGAGAGACAGAGAGAGAGAGAGAAAGAGAGAGAGAGACAGAGACAGAAGAGAGAGAGAGAGAGACAGAGAGAGAGAGAGAGACAGAGACAGAGAGAGAGACAGAGAGAGACAGAGAGAGACAGAGACAGAGAGAGAGACAGAGAGAGACAGAGAGAGAGACAGAGAGAGAGACAGAGAGAGAGACAGAGAGAGAGAGAGACAGAGAGAGAGACAGGGAGAGAGACAGAGAGAGAGAGAGACAGACAGACAGAGAGAGAGACAGAGAGAGAGACAGAGAGAGAGAGAGAGAGACAGACAGAGAGAGAGACAGAGAGAGAGACAGAGAGAGAGACAGAGAGAGAGACAGAGAGAGAGAGAGAGAGAGAGAGAGAGAGAGAGAGAGAGACAGAGAGAGAGAGAGACAGAGAGAAACAGAGAGAGACAGAGAGAGAGAGAAAGAGAGAGAGAGAGAGAGGGAGGGAGGGAGGGAGGAGGGAGGAAGAAAGAAAGAAAGAGAAAGAATAATTAAGTATGCAGTATGTGCTTGCATGTGCAGCTGTAAATTATGGCAGTGATTGCCTTCTCCTGCACACATGAATTGATTAACTGACATGGGACACCCTGGCACAGGACCGCCCAGCATGCCGTGTCCTCATCAAGAAGGTGTCTGTGCTCTGTGAGCAAAGCAGAATTGAACCAGCCCAGGAGAAACGCGAGATGCGCAAAGTCAGAAAGTCCTCCCCAAGTGTTCTTAGGGACCGTTTGTGCCTGACCTGTGGCAGAGCACTCCAAGCTCATGTTAGCCTGGTCAGCCACAGTCAGACACACTGTAATCTGATTCTGACATAGCGATGTCATTTTGTCCCACTTTGAGAATGAAGGACAACAACCGACCGAGTGCTTGGATGTACAACTGTGGAAATACGCTTGTGACTTCCTTCCAGAGTGCTTATGTGAATGAAATTGTCATTGAGGGCGCATGTATGTGCTCGCAACTGTGAATACGTGATGGTGATTTCCTTCTAGAGTGCATGTGTGAGTTTGTGTGAATAACAGTTTTCTGAATACACATGTTCATATTCGAGTCATCTCTGGACTTAGAGCCAGGAGACGTGAACTTGGGTTTCTCTCAAACACCAAATCCTAACCCAGAAACACCAGCTTTTCATCTCTCAGGCTTTCATTTCCATATCTGTGAGATGGCAACCTTGTCCCACATACCTGCTGTAATAATTTGTAACATATGAATAAGGTGCTTTTTGAGCCCTATTTCCCAAGGTGATTCTGAGTTATAATAATTATTTCTGAATGAGTCTAATTTTGTGTTTTAGAGTGACTGAGTATGAAAATGTGAATCTGCATGTGCATGTATGAATGTGGATGAGAGACACTGAGCATGTTTACATGACATGTGACTGATTCAACCTGTGTGTGTGTACATACATGTGCACACACAAGCATTTTGAAGTTCGGCCTTAGTACCCTAATGAGGATGTCCTTAAGTTTTCCCCATGCTGGTACTGTTCATTGAAAGACTGAAGCAAAAGCACATCTCGGGAGGTCTCACTCTATCAGAAAAGAAGGTATAAATATATCCCACAGTAAAATGGAAAGTCTCTGCAGGATTAACTAGTGTATATAAACAAAGCCAGCACTCTAGTTGTCAGGATGCTGGGCCCAGGAAACTTCTCTCTTCCTTCCCTTCTTCACTTTTCCTATTTCTTTTCTCTCCTTCCTTCTTTGTCCCGTTTCCTTACATTTCTCCTCCCTCCTTCCCCATAGTTCTCCTGGCTTCTCTCCATTCTTCCTCATCTTATCTTTCTTCCCTTATCTATTACTTTCTGCCTGCCTTTTTCTACTCCCCCATCCCTTTATTCCTCCTGCTCCATCCCTGACTTTGTTGCTGCCTCCCTGTCTCTTTCTTCCTTCTCCCCCCCCCTCTGGACTTACTCCTTTTCTGCCTCCTAATTTATTTTACTCTCATGAGAGCTATGTCCTCATCTACCCTCTTGGTCATCAGAAAAGGATCATAGAGCATAGCTTTGGAGCTCAAAAGGACCATATAAAAATAATTTAATCCAATACCCTTTAATAGCATTTATATAGCACCTATTATGTGCTAAGTGTACAGTGCTAAGGCACTCTACTGAAGTGATTTGCCCAGAGTCATGTAACTAGTAAATTTCTGAAGCAGAATTTGATAATAATCAGTTCAGGGTACCTACATGGTGTAGTGCACTGGATCTGAGTTCAAATATAGCCTCAGACACTTAACATTTTCTAGCTATGTGACCCTGGCAAGTCATTTAACCCCAATTGTGTCATCAAAATAATAAGTTCAGTCTTTTCCAGTAATGTCTAATCTTTGTGAGCCCATTTAGATTTTCTTGGCAGAGATTCTGGAGTGGTTTGCCATTTCCTTCTATAGCTCATTTTACAGATGAAGAAACTGAGGCAAACAGTGTTAAATGACTTGCTCAGGGTCACACAGTTCAAATCTGAGGGTTTGAACGTGGGAAGATGATCTTTCCTAACTCCAAGCCAGCACTCTATCTACTGTACCGTAACCCAGCTTCCCTGATAATCACAATAACTAGCATTAAAAAATACAGCTCTTACAATGTGCCAGGCACTGTACTATGTGCTTAACAATTATAATTTCATTTGATCCTCACAACAACTCTGCTATTATTGTTATTCCTGTTTCAAAGATGGAGAAAATGGGACAAACAGAGATTAAGTTACTTCCCCAGGTTACATAGCTAGTGAGTATCTGGGGCTAAATTTTGAAATCAATCTCTGGGGGGCAGCTAGGTGGCGCAGTGGATAGAGCACCAGCCTTGAATTCAGGAGGACCTGAGTTCAAATTTGGTCTCAGACACTTAACACTTCCTAGCTGTGTGACCCTGGGCAAGTCACTTAACCCCAGCCTCAGGGGGAAAAAAAAAATCAATCTCTGATTCCAAGCTCAGAACTCTAGCCATTGTACTATCTGAGTAGAAAACAGGAAGAAAGTTTGGGGGCCCAAACACTACTGTGACCCTGGGCTGGTCACTTTCTCTCTTTGGTCTTCAGCCTTCTCATCTATAAAACAAGAGGGCTGATGATGCTAAAGGTCTCTTCCAGTCCTCAAATCCAATCACTTGTCCTAGCATAGTATCAAGCAAGGCTGAGACCTCAGGAGCTGGCAATAGTCACCAGTTCCTGACCCTTACCCACCTTTAATTTTTTGCTCTAAGGTTCCTTTTTTTGCTTATCAGGAAACCAGGGTCTTCCATGTTCCAGTTCCAGACCCACCCCAGACTGTTGAGGAAGCTCAGCTCTTGACTAAGGTATCCTCCCCAGCAGGACCACAAGAAATAAAAAGATATCCAAAATACAAATGTCAATCAAGTATGGGACAGACAATTTTATTTCCCCACACAGAAAAGTGCAAAGCAGTACAGAATTATAGAATTATTATGGAAAAACCAGTTTTGAGGTGAATATTCAAGCCTTGTTGGGATCTGATTTCTAATTCAGTATTTTGTGGTTCACTTCCTATGGGTCAAATCCAAGTGGGCTCTTGTCTTTACAGTGTTTTCTCTCTGGGGTGACTCTATCCTAAGAGACCAGCCTTGTCCAAGAAGAGGGGAACATGAGAGCTGCCTGACAAGGTGATGTGTCCCAGGAAAGAAGACAAAAATTGGAGGCAACCCCATTTTTACTTAAGCTGACTTAGGACACCATGGAGTTCAGAGAATTAACTGTAGATCTTGAGACTAGCAAAGTCCTGACTCAGGAGCCTATTAAAAGTCTTCAAAGCCACCAGGAAGTGGTCAGAAGATATCTGGTCTGCTTTGAAGCTGGGGGAGGGATAGAGGGAGGAGAGAAGGGAGGAAAAGAAAAGGAGATTTAAAGGGTTTATTACTATTAAAGGCAACTCAGTGGATAAAATGCTGGGCTTGGAGTCAGGAAGATCTGAGTTCAAATGCATCCTCAAACATATAGTAGCTGCAAATCATTTAAACTTTGCCTATTTCCTCACCTGTAAAATGAGGATAATGATTGTACCTATGTCCTGGGATTTTTATGAGGATCAAATGAAATCACATTTGTACATTTGTTTTTCGGATCATTCAGTTGTGTCCAACTCTTCATGACCTATGGACCATAGCACTTGAATAGCAACCACTGGATTTTCTTAGCAAAGATACTAAAGTGGTTTGCCAATTTTTTTCTCCAGTGGATTAAGGCAAATAGAGTGTTTTTGCCCAAAGTCACACAGTGAATAAGCATCTGAAGCCAATTTTGAACTCAGATTTTCCTGACTCCAGAATCAGTGTTCTATTTCCTGAGACATCTAGCTGACTCACCTGGCCCAAATTAGGTGCTTCATAAATGTTTGTTTGTTTCCTTCTTCCCTCCCTTCCTTCATCCTTCCTTCCTTCTTCCTTTCCTTCCTTCCTTCCTTCCTTCCTTCCTTCCTTCCTTCCTTCCTTCCTTCCTTCCTTCCTTCCTTCCTTCCTTCCTTCCTTCCTTCCTTCCTTCCTTCCTTCCTTCCTAGCATTGTTCTGGTCACAAAGACAAAAATGAAACAGTTCTTGTCCTCAAGTAGCTTATACTTTACTAGGAGAAAACTAAAAGCAATAATCAGGAGTTGGGGAGGAGGAAAATACTAACAACTTAGGGAATCAGAAAAGGAGATAGCTCTAGAGCTGATCCAAGAAGCAAATATGAGAAAAGAGAGCTCTGACTCTCAAAATATGGCAGAGAACTTTATTGTTGGAAAAAGCTATAAGAGAATTGAAGGTCATGTCCTTTATAATTATGAAGGGAGAAAGGAAATTTAAAACCAAATGAGAGAAGGAAGAGATTGCAAAATACCAAGTTGACTGCTCTGATTAGATCAGATTAAAAGGCTTTTGCACAAACAAAATTAATGCAGCTTGAATGAGATGAAAAACTATGTACTTTCTTTTTCTTCTTTTTTTTTTCTTCTTCTTCTTCTTTGGCAAGACAATTGGGATTATGTGACTTGCTCAGGGTTACACAGCTAGGAAATGGTAAGTGTCTGAGACCCAATTTGAGCTCAGGGCCTCCTGACTCCAGAATCAGTAGTCTTTAGCTGCCCTAAGATATGTATTTTTTGATAAAAGTCTAACATCTAAAATCTATAGAGAATTGACAATAATATATGAATATAATATTGTGAAAATTATGTTTTTTCCAGTATATGAATAGTCAAAGGACATAAACAGTTATCAAAAGAAGAAATGCAAAATATTAACAACCAAATGAAAAACTGCCCCAGGTCACTAATAATAATAATAATAATAGAAAAGTAAATTAAAATAGCTGAGGTTTTAATATCAAATTGACAAAGCTGGTCAAAGATGAAAATACTCATTTTGAGAGGTTATAAGAAGACAATTATATCAATACATTGTATAAATTGGTCTGACCATACTAATAAACAATTCTGAGTTTTGTGGGAAAAGTTACTAAATTGTAACTTGATCCATTACTCCAACTTTGGGGCTCAGAGGATACCTGCTGACTTGGGTTCAAAGGTGCTCTGCAGGTGTGTAGCTTAGAAACGTATAGCTCATTAACTCCTACCAACAAGCTTACTATCCTATCAAGTTCTTATAGAGAGTGATTGTACTTCCCTACTCCGTCTTTTCTTTTTCTAGCTAAACACTCTTATTTTCTTCAATCAATCCTTGTATAGAACAGCATCCAGTGTTCTTACTACCCAATGAACCTGCTGCAGCTTCTCAATATATTTTTTAAATATCGAGGCTGAATCTATGTGATATATGTTATTAATGCAATCTAATTGTTGTGAGGTAGTCTAGTATAAAAGATAGTAAGGTGCTATGGATAGAGGACTGGGCCTAGAATCAGGAAAACTCAGCTTCCTGAGATCAAATCTGGCCTCAGGCACTAGCTGTGTGACCTTTAACCTTGTTGCCTCAGTTTCCTCATCTGTAAAATGATCTGGAGAAGCAAATAACAAACTTCTCTGGCACCTTTACAAGACAACCCCAAATGGGGTCTTGAAGAACCAGACATGATTGAAAACAACAAGCTTAGTGTAAAGAACAAAGAATTGGCTGTAGTGGCAGGAAGACCTGGCTTCTAGTGCTGCCTCTGACCCATACTGTTTGGGTGACCCTGGGCAAGATATTTGATTTATCATTATCCATAAACCACTCCCTAAGTTGCAGAGCAGACTCCAATCTGTGTGGGTAGAGGGAGTCTGCTCACTATGAATTCTCTATACAGGGAAATCACAGATCCAACTTAAAAAGCAAACATTGAAGTCTCCACCAAAATCCCACTAGGATAGTTAAGGGGTTTGGAAGTCACGTGGGGTTATCAAAGGTTATGCTGGCAGTGCTAACTCCAGCAGATGCTACTAAATTGGGAAGGCTTTGATTACTGACCCACTGATGGGCTGTATCTCTGTTTCCCAAGAGCCAGTGTAGCTACATTCAGAGGGTGCTCGCCAAAAGGTAAATGTATTTTTTGATTATAACAATTCTAGAAATCTACCAACAGAAATAAATATAGAAGGATCATGTTTGTTTCCCTGGTTAGAATGTAAGCTCCTTGAGGGCAGGACTGCCTTGTTTGCTTGGATTTGTATCACTAGTGGGCTAAAGGCCCAGCGCTTGGTACATAATGTTTACTAATTGCTTTTTCTAGCTAGCTAGCTGGTTGTCTTTCTGTCAGTTGAGAGAATACTCATAACCAATGAAATCAGAGATCCTGGAAGCTTTAAAGTAAAGATCTCATTAGCTTTTTTTGGCTTCCATATCACATTGCTGACTCATATTGAGCCTTCTGTTCACTAAAACTCCCAGACAGAATAACAGAATCTCAGTATTGGAAAGGAATTCAGAGATCATCTAGTCCAAATTCTACCTGAACAGGAATCCCTTCCACTACAACGGAGAAGACAATAGAAACTGGGGGGCCTTAGAACATAAAATATTCAAACATAAAATATTTAAATTACAAGGGGGCTTAGAGCAGACTCATGGGATATCAGTGCTGGAATGGGACCTTAAAAAATAGCATGTCACTATAAAAATGTTACAAGGAATTTTAGAATACAGAATGTCAGAGCTAAAAGAGAACTTAAAGCACAGAACATTCTATGTCCAACAAAGAATATTAATGTTGAAAGAAGAGAACTAGTCTTGTCCCATATGTACAAATGAAGGAACTGAGGTGTAGAGAGATGACGGGCTTTGTCCAAGGTCACCCAGTAAATAAGTCACAGAGCCAGAAATAAAACACAGGTCTTTGATGCTAATACTTCTTTCTCAGGCTCAATTTCCTATTTCTTCCTGTCGGTAGGATGAGATCTCCCTTTCTGAAGAGTCGTCATTTTCACTTTTCTCATCGATCTCCTTGTTGCCAGCTCCCTGGCCTGCCCATGTGGCCAACGTGGCGGATTCTGCCAGGGAGTAAACACAAGACCTGACAAAGTTGTGACTTTTTTAGACCCTTTGTTTGTGTGTCTCAATGACAGCTGCACCCATGCCTTATTTATATTACCACAAGAGCATCAAAAACCACCAGAAAAGGAAAATTGGAAAGGAGCAAGTACTTCCAGAGAGAGGCTCAGACTGTGCTTGCAACACATTGTGATTGAGATGTCATCTGCTAAGGCACTGAGTGCCAAGAACCAATGGCAGGCAGTGCGGAATCATATGGAATTGCAGACAGCTACCTGCCATGGAGCATGCTGAGGTGGTGCTGGCAGAGCCACTCAAATGCACAACTGAGGCCTCTGGGGAACAATCTGAGGAAGAACACGGAATGTGAGGGCTGAGAGACCAGATATTGGAAGTGCTGGAACACGGAACATCAGTGCTGAAACAGACCATTGAGCCGAGAATGTTAGAATCTAGTACATAGAACGTTCCAGCTGGGAGGGACGCAAACTCCAGAATGCTCAAACATGGCTTGTTGGTGCTGGAAGGGACCTTAGATTATAGATGTTTGAACATAAAACACAGAATGTTCCTGCTGGAACAAACCATAGAGTCTAGTACGTGGAACATTTAAGTAAAGAGGGAACACTTGTTGTTCCGTCACCAGTTGTGTCTGACTCTTCATGATCACATTTGGGATTTTCCAGGCAAAGAGCAGTTTGTCATTTCCTTCCCCAGCTCATTTTATGCATGAGGAAACTGAGGCAGACAGGATTAAATGGATTGTCCAGGTTCACACAGGTAGTAACTGTCTAAGGATGGATTTGAATTCAATCTTCCTGATTCCAGCCCAATACTCTATCCATTGAACCACCTAACTCCCTCAAGAACATCTTAGTTTTTTTTTAACTGGTTCCTGATATCAATCAAAAGTAAGATAGTAAAAACTAAAGTGAGCTAAGTTAATGACATGCTTGGTTTCAAGTCCTGCTTCTATTATTTACTGGCTGTGTAACGGTGGACGAGTCACTTTATCTCTAAATTTTAGTTTTCTCATCTGTAAAATGGGGACAAGAAGTCTTTTTTTATTATAGCTTTTTATGTACAAAACATATGCATGGGTAATTTTTCAGCATTGACCCTTGCAAAACTTCTGTTTCAACTTTTCCCCTCCTTCCCCCCACCCCTTTCCCCAGATGGCAGGTAGACCAATACATGTTAAATATGTTAAAGTATATGTTAGCTACAACATATGTATATATATTTATACAGTTATCTTGCTGCACAGGAAAGATCAGATTTAGAAAGAAGGTAAAAATAACCTGAGAAGAAAAAACAAAAATGCAAGCAGACAGTAACAGAAAGAGTGTAAATGTTATGTTGTGGTCCACACTCATTTCCCAGTGTGCTTTCACTGGATGTAGCTGGTTCTGTTCCAGATCAATTGGAACTGATTTGGATTCTCTCCTTGTTGAAGAGAGCCATGTCCATCAGCATTGATCATCATGTAGTATTGGACAACAAGTCTTAAAGGAACAAATGAGATAATGTATACAAAACACTTTGCAAACCTTAAAGAGAGGTTATGTGGATAAATGTTAGTTTGTGTTCTTCCTCTAAATACTTGTATAACTCTGGGCAAGTCACTAAATTTCTCAGTGCCGCTGACTTTAGGAACTATCTAAAATTAGATAAATTGCTGGCAGAGGTTTCCTTTCTGATGCCAGTAAAATTTCAGATCCACCCCCCATCCCCTAAAAAACATTGCAATATAAATGTATTATATTAAGGGAAGAAGTTTCATTTCCTCGGTTTTCTCATTTATAAAATGTAGAAGTTTGTACTCAACAGTTAATAATGGTGAATAGAGGCAGTTGATACAACCTAGAGTACTGAATTTAGAGTCAGGAAGATCTGAATTCAGACACTTAGCAGCAAGGTGACCATGACCAACTAAGTTTAACTTCTGTCTGCCTCAGTTACCTCATCTGTAAAATGGGCATAATAATCACATCTATATTTCCAGGTATTTTGTGGGGATAAAACAAATTGTTGTAAAGTACTGTGCAAACCCTAAAACTCTAAAAAAAATGCCAGCTAATTTGTTTTTTTTCTTTTTATTATTAGTCTATGTTCAAAGTTTCTTCCTAACTCTGTCAGACTGTGTTCTCAATTCCCTTCTATACTATATTCTATACTATATTCTTCATACTATATTCTTTTTTGGGGGGGAGCAATAGGGATTAGCTGACTCCCCTCACCTCATACTATATTATAAAATCCTTTTAGTTTCAACATTTAATGGCATTCTGTTCTTTATGGAATTTAGACCATAGAATTTGGAACTTTGAAGTTATCAAAGCCCTTTATTTTAAATATAGGGAAACTGGGGACCCAAAAAATGAAGTGACTTGCCTAGATTCACACAGCCACACAGGGGAGATGTGAACCCAGGCATCCTGACTCCAACCCCAATATGCTATATCATACTGCCTCCTGCAGTTTTATGTGATCTGTGGAGCTCCTTCCACTGGCCAAAATCTAAACCAGTGGTTCCTGCTTTTCACAGATCCTTTAGTCTCACAAGGGAAACAAGACACAAACCTGTGAAAAGTTAGTTAAACAACAGTCCAAGGCAACTGCAGAATCAATGTTACAAGACCACATATGATTAATGGCTAAATGAGTAGTACTGACAGCCAGGGCTCTAGGATCCCAGAGGAGGAAGTGATCAGGGTGATGGAAACTAGAAGTTGTAAACTTGTTCTGTCAGTTGAACAACAGAGACTCTGGCTCAAGGCTGGTCTGAATTCTGGGCCAATTCAGAGGCCTCTGGACCTGAGGGATCTCTGAGTCACACTTACCTGGACAATCGGACTCTGTACTTTTTTCTGTGTCCCCATAATTGCCACCCTGTAAATAAATATTGCCCTGATCAATCCTCAGCAGAAAAGACTTGGCTGCACTCCTGGCAGTGATCTATTATCAGTGCTATTATTAGACATAAAGCATAGAATGTTGGAGTTGGAAGAGGTCTCAGAGCTCATCTACCACAGCCTCCCTCATTTTATAGGGGGTGGGGTGGGAAACAGGTCCAAAGAGGGGAAGCTATAGCATGGTAATAATAGTAGGTAGAGACAAGGCTAGGATTGTAGAATCACTCGGAAGTCAGGGCTTGAGGAGACCTGCTTAGAGCAGAGAATGATAGAGCCAGAAGGGGCCTTAGTATATAGAATAGAACAGAATACTAAGGAAGGAAAGAACCTTGAAATACCCAGTCTGAGAAATGGAAAGTATCTTGAAATATAAAGCTAGCAGGAACTTTAGACTTTAGAATGATGTACATCTCATACCGAATAGCAAAATAAGGTCAAAATAGGTACATGATTTGGGTATAAAGGGTGATACCATAAGCAAATTAGGAGAACAAGGGATAATTTACCTATCAGACTATATAATGGTAGAATATAGAATGCTGATTAAGTAGTAGAGTAGGGACATCCCAGACCCCTAAGCCCAGCACTCTATTCTTTGTACCACTTTGCTGCCTCATTTTCCACAATGCTCACTCCAATTTTAAGTAGATTGCTTCCTTTCCGGTAAAGTGGGGTATGAAGAGGGGTGTGAGGCTCCAAAGGGTCTGGGACATTCATAGATAAAAAGTGACTTGCCCAAATCACCTATTAAGAGCTATCTGACTCCAAATCTAACTCCAAATCATAATGGATAATGATGAAACAGACTGAACAATGATGAAACCATTAGATGTGAAACCAGAAAAGTAGGTAAAGATAAAAAGCTTCACTGGAAGATGGAACCAGCCAGAAACAGAAATGCATTAGAGTCAGGAAAATCTGACTCAAGAAAATCCAGCCTCAGCTGTATGACCCTAGGCAAGTCACTTATCCCTATTTGCCTCAATTTCTTCATCTATAAAATGAGTTGTAAAAGGAAATGAGAAACCACTCCAGTATCTTTGCCAAGGAGACCCCAAAGGGGGTCACAAAGAGTCAGACACAATTAATGATAACAACACTGGGGAAAAGCTGACCTAATTAGCAATTGGATGATGTTCCAGATTCCAGTGAGATTGACTTGCTTTACTATTTTCATCTTTGTTTGTTTGCTTTTTCTTTCTTGGGGTTTTTCCTTTTTGCTTTGATTTTTCTTTTACAACATGACTAATATGGAAATGTTTAAAATGATTGTACATGTATAACCTACATCAGATTGCTTGCTGTCTTGGAGAGGAGAGAGGGAAGAAAAGGAAGGAGAAAATTAGAACTCAAAATCTTACAAAAGTAAATGTTATTGGAAAAAATAAAGTATTATTAAGTGGTGGGGGGAGGGAAAGAGAGAAAGACTGGCTTGCTTCGCTTCCCCATACAGGACATTGCTCCTCCATCTCCATACTTTTGCACAGGCTGTCTTCCCATGGCTAGAATTCATTCCCTCCTCACTTCTGCCTCATAGGATTGTTAGTTTTATTCAAAATTCAATTCAAGTGGCACCTCTGAAAGGATTCCCATTCTAAGGTGATTTTATATGTATTTTGTATTTAATTTTCTGTGTACCGATTGTTTCTCCCCAGTAGTCTCTTTGAGACCATTTTAATCTGTGCAACCATAGCATCTAGCACAGTACCTAGAATACAACAGGCATTTGCCCTTCATTTGGAAGAGAACCTTTTAACATCACAGAGTATTGTTGACTAGTTCATTATGTGAGGCAGAATTGCACAAAGTCATCAGTTCACTCTCTCGTCCAGAGACAGCCAATGGCAAGACAAAACTGATAATGACATGGGGATGCAGTAGATGATCTTGGCTTCTTCTTCAATTCCTGACGAAGGTCTAAACATTCAACAGAATTGCTTAAACTTTCATGGCTCTTGAAATAAATTGTATTACACATTCCATGTGGGGAAGACTTCATCTGCTTGAAGCAGACAGCCCTCTTATTCATCCATGGATCTGAGGTCTGTCTGTTACCCTTAACCTGGGTTAGCCCTTTCTTTTGAGATGGTTTATCAGAGTGTGCCCACTGCACATGCTACAGCTTCTTAGAGCCACAGTTGAGAATTGAGGAATAAGTGGATATCAAAGGTGGATGAGCAGCCCTGAACAGTGCTCAGCAAGCCCTTACACCAGAGCACGAGTCTTCCCTGAACTCCCTATATATCCCAAGCATTTAATAAATAAAACCCTTACTGAATAAATGAATGAAGCTTAGCTCCCTTCACTGTTTTTACAGTAAGAAATAATACTTACATGACCTATTTTACAGGGAATGTTGTAAGGATAAAATGGATGGGATGGATGGAAAGGGCTTTGTAAGGAAATCTCTACTATTATTAGTAGTTACATTCCCCTGGAGCCTGCACTGACTCCTAACCAAAGTGGCCCCTTTGCCATTCTCCATACATGGCATTGTACCTCCTTCTCTGTGTCTTTGCACAGGCTGTCTGCACCATGCCCAGACTCCCCCCCTTTTCTCACCTCCTCCTCTTAGAATCCCTCTCTCCAAAAAGGTTCAGCTCAAATATCTCATTCAAGAAGTTGTCCCTGATTCCCCAGTTCTCATTCCTATCCTCTCCTAACCATCACTGTATCTTTGTTTTATAAAAATCTTGCATCCACTTGTCTGTGAACATATGCAAGCCCCTACTAGAATGGAAGCTCCTCCAGGGCAGGGACCATTTCCCTCTTGTAATTAGATCCTCAGTATCTAGCACAATGCCTGGCATATAATGCTTCATAAATGCTTGCCTGTTGATAGATTGTTCATAGGTCAGCTCTGCAAACTAGGTTTTGCTCCCGTTTTAAAGCCTATGCCCCTAGCTGAATCTCTTTTTGTTGCAGCTTATCTGAGGAGCTGAGTATGTGATATCCTTGTTCTGCTCCTTACACTATGTGATCTCGGGCAAATGATTTTCTATGTCTCAGTTTTTTTTTTCAGTGAAATGAGGTGATTTAATTGAATTCAACTAACAGGATCCAGACACTGTGTGAGGCCGGAGTCACAGAAAGACAAAAAATAGCCTTTGCCTTCAAGGAGTTTACATTCTACTAAGGAGAAATTCTATTAGGGGCAGTTAGGTGATACAGTGGATAGATATCCAGATTTAGAGTCAAGAAGGTAATCTGTTCAAATCTGGTCTCAGTAAGTACTAGCTTTGTGACCCTGGCCAAATCACTGAAACCTGTTTCAAATCACTCCAGCGAGTCTGCCAAAAACAAAAACAACAAAACCCTAACAACAACAAAAACCCAATCCCAAATGGGATCACAAAGAGTCAGAAGTGACTAGTGACCAAATAACAACAAAAAGAAATAATAGACATAACAATGAGTACATAACAAATAAATGTAATTTCAAGAGTAAAAGTAGAAAAGCACTGACAACTGGGAAAATCCCAAAAAGCTGCTTAGATGGTGACACATAGATGTAGTCATTTGAGATAAGGTAGGGGATATGTAAAGTGGAAGATAGGAAGAAAGCCATTCCAGGTAGAATGGATATAAAATCAGGAGACAGAAAGTCAAGCACAGTAATCATGAGCAATAACCAGGCCAATTTTACTTCAATTGAAGTTTCATGAAGAGGAATATTGTGCAATTAGCCTGAAAAAATTAAATTGAAACCAAATTGGAAAGGACTTTAAATAAACAGATAGATAGATAGATAGATAGATAAATGAATGAATAGATAAATAAATATATGTATATTTCAGCCTATAGCCAACAGGGAGCAACAGAAAATTCTTGAGTAGTAGAAGATATTATAGATATCTTTCATTATATTTCATATATATTTCAAATATATATAAATAAATATGAAATATTTCAGATATATTTCATGATAGAAATTAGATTTAATGGTCTCTCAAGTTTTATCCTCCCTGCTCTATACCTTAAAATTTAATAATTTTATGAATCATGCAAATGCTTTCTGTGAATTTAATGCAATAAACATTTATTAAATATATATTGTATACAGAGTCCTACCCTATGGAATCATAGGTCATACCAACTTTACATAAGATTATCCCTATCCTCAAGAAGCTTGCAGTTTATTTAGGGGGACCATCTGTTGCACAAACACAGTGAATTATAAGTATTGTACATGCATATTAAAGAGGTACAAAGTGCTGGTGTGGTTGTTTGTCCTTCATTCTCAGAAAAGAACTATTACATCAAGGAGGGGATACATGGCATGCAAATGAGTTGGATTTAAGCGAGGAAGGGCTTTGCAAGGTCACCTGCCTCATTTTCCTCTCCTGAGCCATCTGGCTCCAGGGCAATATATAGTTCAGGTTGACTGGAGATAGCCCTAGATGCAGGGGGAACCTTTGCCTTTATAAGTTAAAATCTTCCCTTTCCTCTGGATATAAGGTGACTTTGATGTGATGATACCCAGTCCCCTCCCCCCAAAAAACAACAACAAAATAAATAGCTGAAAAAGAAAATTGCACAAAAAAAGGAGGGGGAGGTTAAATGGGGTAAATTATTCAGCATAAAAAATCTATTATAATGAAGGGGAAGATGAGAGGCAGGGGTGTTGAGCAAAACTTAAACTTTAATCTCATCAAAATTGGCTCAAACAGGGAATAACATACGCACTCAGTTAGAGATAGAAATTATCCTACCCTATATGGAAGTAAAGAGTACAAAGTGCTATGAATAGAGGGGAAGGAGTAGAGTTATTATCAAGTTGGGAGAAGAGGAATCAGAAAAAGCTTCCTAGAGAAAGATTTGTATTGGGGCTTAAAAGAGCAAGTAGGAATTTAGCATGTAAGAAGGAGGAAGGAGAATATTCTGGGTATAAGAGACAATATGAGTAAAGTCATCATGTGGAGGCTTCCAGTTTAACTGGATAGTGGAGTACCTGGGAGTACTCTATAGAAGTATGGACTACAAGCCTGGGTATAGAGGACCTTGATGTCTCATTTTTCTCCAGGTGCCGTCCCGATTGCATACTACAGAAATTTCTTCACCTGGGAAGTGTGTTTCACTCTTGGACTCCTCATCCTGGAAGTCCCTTCTGACCCTGGGGCCTCTTTCTCTAATTAATTGGCTTCCCATGCTCAACCCCTATTTTAAGTAAAACACACAGGCCAGTTATGTTTTCATTCCTCTCCAGGCTACTACCATCCTGTCTCTTCAGACTTTTTCTACATGCTTCTGCCATGGGCATGCCTTCTCTCTCCACTCCACCTCCATACCTTTTTTTAATAGTTATCTTTTTGCTGTTGGGAAAACTGGAAATTATTATGGCAGAAATTAGATATGGATCCATACTTAACACCATATACCAAGATAAGATCAAAATGGGTCCATGATTTAGGCATAAAGAATGAGATCATAAATTGATTAGAGGAACAGAGAATAGTCTACCTCTCAGACCTGTGGAGGAGGAAGGAATTTCTGGGAGGAGAGGAGGAGAACTAGAGATCATTTTTGATCACAAAATAGAAGATTTTGATTACATCAAACTAAAAAGTTTCTGTACAAACAAAACTACTGCAAACAAGATTAGAAGGGAAGTAATAAATTGGGAAAATATTTTTACAGTTAAAGGTTCTGATAAAGGTCTCATTTCCAAAATATATAGAGAACTGACTCTAATTTATAAGAAATCAAACCATTCTCCAATTGATAAATGGTCAAAGGATGAACAGACAATTCTCAGATGATGAAATTGAAATTATATCCACTCATATGAAAGTGTTCCAAATCACTATTGATCAGAGAAATGCAAATTAAGACAACTCTGAGATACCATTACACACCTGTCAGATTGGCTAAGATGACAGGAACAAATAATAATGAATGTTGGAGCGGATGTGGGAAAACTGGGACACTGATACATTGTTGGTGGAGCTGTGAAAGAATCCAACCATTCTGGAGAGCAATTTGAAACTATGCCCCAAAAGTTGTCAAACTGTGCATACCCTTTGACCCAGCATTGCTGCTATTGGACTTATATCCCAAAGAAATACTAAAGAGCGGAAAGGGACCTGTATGTGCCAAAATGTTTGTGGCAGCTCTTTTTGTTGTAGCTAGAAACTGGAAGATGAATGGATGTCCATCAGTTGGAGAATGGTTGGGTAAATTATGGTATATGAAGGTTATGGAATATTATTGCTCTGTAAGAAATGACCAGCAGGAGGAATACAGAGAGGCTTGGAGAGACTTACATCAACTGATGCTGAGTGAAATGAACAGAACCAAAAGATCGCTGTACACTTCAACAACAATACTGTATGAGGATGTATTCTGATGGAAGTGGATATCTTCAACATAAAGAAGATCCAACTTACTTCCAGTTGATCAATGATGGACAGAAACAACTACACTCAGAGAAGGAACACTGGGAAGTGAATGTAAATTGTTAGCACTATTGTCTATCTACCCAGGTTACTTATACCTTCAGAATCCAATACTTAACGTGCAACAAGAAAATTGGATTTACACACATATATTGTATCTGGGTTATATTGTAACACATGTAAAATGTAGGGAATGGACTGTCATCTAGGGGAGGGAGTAGAGGGAGGGAGGGGAAAATCTGGAAAAATGAATACAAGGGATAATATTATAAAAAAATTACTCATGCATATATACTGTCAAAAAAATTTATAATAATAATAAAAAAAAGTTATCTTTTTGCCTTATTTTCCTCCACTAGAATATAAGCTCCTTGAGTGTAGGAATTGTTTTTTCTTTTTGCTTGTGTTTGTAAAATCAGCACAAGCATCAGGCCTAGCATATAATGAGGGCTTTAGAAATGCTTGTTGACTTAACTCAACTTGGCAATATAGGAAGCTATAGAAAAGTTTGAAGCAAAGCTAGACCCTGCTTATGCATATATATGTGATATAAAATAAATAAAAGCTCTTTGAAAAGTTTATAATCTTTAACAAATGTGAGGATTAATAGTCAGTTAGAGGTGCCTTTCTGACTCCTCCAAGAGAGAGGAAGGAATGAATGTAGGTTGGAGAAAACAAAACATTTAAATTTTCAGGCTGAAGACAGTTTGAGTAAAGGAAATGGTTTAGTCTGGAAGAAGATAGACCTGGGGACCAGAAGACAGGAGACATGAAAAAAAAAATTAAACCAAAAGGTAGTAGATTAACCAGGAAGCTTTGCTGTGACTTGACTTCCCCAGGCTTCAGTTTGGAAATTAGATAATGAGTCTCCATTCTAGTGAATAGATCTGGCTTAAGAGTAAGAAGGCTTGGGCTTTGACTTTGGCTCTGTCAATAACTAGCTTTAAGACTAAGCAAGTTCCTTCACCTTTTTGGCCCTCAATATTCTCAAATCTCTCACCAGAATATGAGCTCCTTGAGGGTAAGGGCTGTCTCTGCCTTTTTTTTATATTTCCAACAATTACCACAGTGGCTGTCCATTACTAAGGGCTTAATAATGCTTGGTGAGTAACTTAAGAAAATTGGATTAGTAATCTCCAAAGTCATTTCTAACTCTAACATTTTATATTCTTTGGTCCAGTCCAGCTTTAACTATTTAAAAATCAATTGGTGGCCAGAGCTTATGCCCTATGAAAGATATCATCTTTCCCAACTTAGCTTATCTGTTCCACCCACTTTCCCATATCTTTCTGATGACTCATCCCAAAAAAGTTCCAAGTAGAGACTTCCCAAACAATGTCCCAAACAGTTGAGGAAATTTCTCAAATGATTCAACTCTGGATTGTGGCAAAAGCCTTTCATGGGATTCAAATTGGGCACTTGTGACATTAATGCAATTATAACACAATAAGTGTCCCTTCAACTGGACCAGCTCCATGGCTATGGCCCTGGCACCAGCAAGGTAATGGTAAGTATTTAACAATCTAGTCTTTTAAAAATGTATACATGACATATGGTTAAGGTTAGTCTTCATCATTAACATTTTTTCCATTAGTTTCTTAAACCTATACAATCAATAAAACAACAAATCAAGCCCTGATTTGTGGCATTTGCTGAATTCCAAGGTGTAAATGCTTCCATTGAAAATTTAACGATCAGCCCTCCTGAGCCAATATAAGCTGGCTACAACATCCTTCTGCCTGGCCCTGGCCCTACTTGAGATTTTTTGGAAACTGGGTTGGGCAGCTCTGCCCACACAGGATCTGGCTCTTCTCCTGTCAGACCCATGTTCCCAGAACACCTGCTCACAGGGAAGAATGGAAAGAATGAATTAGTAACAGTAGTGGAAGTAATGTTATCTTCCTTATTATTATTACTAATCATTTCCCTATCTGTACCTAGGCTTTCCCTTATAAAAAACATGGGGACTGGACTGAGTAGTCTCTAAGTTTCTTTTCACCTCCTTCTAACTCTAACATCTAAATTCTAAGATCTCTGTAAATTTGATTTCCATGTCCTAAACGCAATCCCATTTCCAATATTCTATATTCCAACAGTCTTTGTTCTAAGGTCATTAATAACTCTAATATTATATATTTTAACAATCTGAATTCTAATGTCCCTTCAAACTTTAACGTTCTGTATTCTGATGTTTTATGTTCTAAAGTCTCTTCCAGAACTAACATTCTATGCCTTAAGGTCTCTTTTCTGGCTCTAGCATATCTATATTCTAACATTCTATGTTTCCCAGTCCCTTTTGATTTAAGGTCCCTGCCAGTTCCAATGGTCTATGTTCCAACATTCTATGTTTTCCAATGCCTTCCAATTCTAATATTCTATGATGTATTTTGGAACATCCTATGTTCAAAGGCCCCCTCTCTAGCTCTGACAGTCTATTATTATATTATTCATCACTGTATCAGAGAAACTTTGCAAGAATTCCCAAGTGACACTAAAGGAGCCAGAGCCATTTGGGAAAAGCCCTCTCCTCTCCTTCTGCCCCCCATAGATTATTGTTTGTTATTGTGCAGACTGGCTGTTTTGACGGGCTGGGGGAAGGGAGGAGAGTAGGGAAGGGAGGGAGAGAGAAGAATCTCCCCCTGAGTCCTGATGTCTCTGCCAAGAGTGAGCCCAATAGATTATTCCCAAAGAGGGTTGAACGCCTCCTGCTGCTGCTGCTGCTGCTGCTGCTGCTGCTGCTGCTGCTGCTGCTGCTGCTGCTGCTGCTGCTGCTGCTGCTGCTGCTGCTGCTGCTGCTGCTGCTGCTGCTGCTGCTGCTGCTACTCCTCTGTGGGGAGGCGCAGGTGGAAGGCAAGCAGCTCAGACCCTAGAGCTGCTGAGGCTATTTCCATAAAGCCATAGCAGCTGTTTCCAAGAGGCTAGGAAGTAACTTTTGCTGACCCACAGGGGCATCACTGCAGAAAATCCCTGGAGGGAATTTCCTGCAGGAGGTGACATGATCAGAGCTGGGTAGGTAAATCTCTCAACCCAATGCACCCACCAGCTCAGGAAGAAAGCATTCACTAATCCACTCCAGCCCAGGAATGACATGCCCTAGCTCAGCAAAAATACTAAATGATCCAGAAAAATATTTACCAGTCTAGAAAAATGCCAGCCTAGGAAAAAAACCTCAATGGCCTCCAAAATTGCTCCTTAATTCAGAACAATGCTCACTAGCTTAGGGAAAAGTTTGTTGTTATTCTGTAATTTTTCAAGCATATTTTACTCTTTGTGACCCCATTTTGTGTTTTCTTGGCAAAAATAATGGAGTAGTTTTCCATTTTCTTCTCCAGATTATTTTACAGATGAGGAAACTGAGGTAAACAGGATTAAATGATTTGCCCATAGTCACACAGTAGTAAGTGCCTGAGGGTAGATTTGAATTTTGGTCTTCCTGACGCTAAGTCCAGAACTCTATCAGCCCAGAAAAAGACAAACCTTTTGATACAAAGATACTTGACCAGTTCAATAAAATGATTTATTCATTAAAAGTACTTCCTCAACTAGGAAAAAATTTTTCAGTGAGTTTCTCTGACAATGGCCTCATTTCTCAAACATATAGGAAACTGAATCAAATGTATAAAAATAAGAGCTAGTTCCCTTACTGATTGTAAAGGGCTAGAACTGAGCAATGCACTTGGATAATGAAGCACGTGAGACTAATTGCCAATTGGACAGTTCCCTATTAACTTGTTTGAAGGTTGACCCTCCCCAGCTGTTCTGTGCTGACTTGATTGGTGGGACAAAGAGGGGGAAGTGACGTGTGTGGGAGGGGTAGGAGGAGGAAGAGGAATTGAGACACTGACACTGAGTCATTCTCTCCTGGCATTTGAGGGAGGAAGGTGTGTGTGTGAGGTAGCTAGACCTAATCCCCTGACCTTGACCGTAAAAGATCAATAATAAAGACATTTAGTGATCCTGACTCCTGCTGATTTCTGGGAAGACAGAGTTCCAGCATTTTGGCGCCCAACATAGAGTGCCATTTGTAACATGCCCTCCTGGCAGTTACAATTACTAGTCTGTCCTAAGCCCAACAGAGTACCTTTGACCACTGACCTTTGCAGTGTCAACTCTACCTGGCTCACCTCCTCTGAGGTCTTCAAAGGTCTCTGGCCATGATTTCTTGAATCTATAGTTTAATAACAGATAGTGCACTCAAGAACAGCCACATGTAATCTTTAAAGCCTTTATTATAACTACTCACATAATGCCCTTACTTGATGCCCTGGCTTGTTAACTTCTTACCTCTCACGGCTCCACCAGCTTGGCTCAGCTACCCCAGGCTAGGGAGCCAGGTTAAAGAGGGCGACTGCTGTCTGCAGTGGGCTTATAAAGGGCCTGTGAGGCCACACACACAGCCAACCAGCGAGAGAGCCATCACCAATTAAGAAGCTATCTCAATATGGCCAGGATCCCACCCACAGGGCAGTCCTATATCCACAGAGAATACTTCTGGGCCACTCAAATCTCCTGTTGGACTGTGCCTGCCCATTTAAAGGGCCCTTACAATTCCCTTCTCTTGTTTTGCAGGAACTGCATCCTTACAATGCCCTCCTGGCAGTTACAACGGATAAATGGTCAAAGGATACAAACAGGCATCTTTTATAAGAAGAAATCAAAGCTATTGTTGCATGGAAAAATACTCTAAGTAGAAAAGTAAATAAAAATTACTTTGAACACTTGTTCCTATCAAATTGACTATTATGACAAAAAAGGAAAATGACAAATGCTGGAGAAGATGTAGAAACATTGGAACACTATTGCATTGCTGATAGAGGTATGGAGTAGTATAATACTTTTGGAGAACAATTTGTACCCATGCTCAAATAGCTATAAAAAGGTGTTTATCCTTTGACTCAGTGATACCACTAAGTAGGTCTGAATCCCAAAAGGGTCAAAGAAAAGGAGGGCCTATATATAAAAAAATATTTATAGCAATTCTTTTTGTGATAGCAAAGAATTAAAATTTGAGGGGATGCTCATCAATTGGGGAATAATGAACAAATTGTGGTATATGATTATGATGGAATACTATTATGCTAAAAGAAATGATGAGCAGGATGGTTTCAGAAAAACCTGGAAATACATGAACTGATGCAAAATGAAGTAAGCAGAACCAGGAGAACATTGTATACAGTAATAGCACCTCCACAGAGAAAGAACTGATGAAGAAAAGAGAAAAGCATAAACATGAATCATTATAATAGAAAAGAGAAAGAAATAATGGAAAAGAGAGATCCAGGCCAAAAGAAATCTGAATATTTGGAGCTTCTTTTCCCTTTAGTGGAAGGGACAATCAGGGAAGGTTTCATGGAGTACAAAAATATTCTAAGTCCTAAGTAGTGGGCAGAAATAACAGAAAAGCAGATTACAATTTGATATAAAGAATTCCTAACAATTCAAACAGTCCAACAATGAAATGGGAAGATAGTGAGTTTCCTGCCATGGGAAGTTAAAAAAGAAGCTGGGTGACCATTCATCAGGGATATTGTAGAAAGGACTCCTGCTTAGATACAAATTTGGCAAATTAGCCTCTCACATCCCTCTGTTTCTGAACTTCTCTGGACCTGTGATCCCATGGCAGTAAGTTTGTGTTTGTCAGTATCATACAATGGCTGTTAATGGCAGGTATATCTAAGGGTACTGGGTATCTGTGCATGAGGTAGAAAGACAGAGGGAGGGGGGCAGCTAGATGGCGCAGTGGATAGAGCACCAGCCTTGAATTCAGGAGGACCCGAGTTCAAATCTGGTCTAAGATACTTAACACTGCCTAGCTGTGTGACCCTGGGCAAGTCACTTAACCCCAGCCTCAGGGGGGAAAAAAGAAAGAAAGAGAGAGGAGAAGAGAGGAGAGGAGAGGAGAAGAGAGGAGAAGAGAGGGGAGGAAAGGAGAGGCGAGGAGAGGAAAGACTGCTGGGAAAATTGGAAATTAGTATGGCAGAAATTGAACCACTCCTAACATACCAAGATAAGGTTGAAATGAGTTCATAATTTAGACAGAAAGAGTGATATTATAAACAAATTAGAAGAACAAAGAATAGTTTACTTTTCAGATCTGTGGAAAAAAGAAGGAATTTGTGGCCAAAGAAGAACTGAAGTTCATTATTGAACACAAAAAACAGATAATTTTGATTATATTAAGTTAAAAAGTTTTTGTACAAGCAAAATCAATGCAGACAAGATTAGAAGGGAAACAATAAACTGGCAGGGGGAAAATTACATTCAAGGGTTCTGATAAAAGCCTCATTTCTAAAATATATATAGAATTAACACAATTTATAAGAATTCAAGCCATTCTCCAATTAATAAATGGTCAAAGATATGAGCCGACAATTTTCAGATGAAGAAATTGAAACCCTTTCTAGCCATATGAAAAGGTGCTCCAAATCACTAGTGATCAGAGAAATGCAAATTAAGATAACTCTGATGTATCACTACACACCTCTCAGATTAGCTAAGATGACAGGAAAAGATAATGACAAATGTTGAAGGAGATGTAGGAAAACTGGGAGACTAATACATTGTTGGTAGAGTTGTGAACTGATCCAGCCAGTCTGGAGAGCAATTTGGAACTATGTTCAGAGGTTTATCAAAATGTGCATACCCTTTGGCCCAGCAATGTTTTTACTGGTCTTATATCCCAAAGAAATCATAAAGAAGGGAAAGGAACAAACATGTGCAAAAATGTTTATGGCAGTCCTTTTTGTAATGGCAAAAAACTGGAAACTTAATGCATGTTCATCACTTGGAGAATGGCTGAATAAGTTATGGTATGTGAATGTTATGGAATATTATTGCTCTATAAGAATGATCATCAGGATGATTTCAGAGAAACCTGACAAGACTGGCATGAATTGATGCTAAATGAAATGAAGAGAACCAGAAGATCATTGTACACAGCTACAACAAGATTATACAATAATCAATTCTGATGGACATATGAGATGATTGAGGCTAGTTCCAAAGATCTTGTGATGATGAGAAACATCTACACCCAGATTGAGGTGTGTGGCAATTGAATGTGGATCACAACATAGTATTTTCACTCTTTTTATTGTTGTTTGCTTGCATTTTGTTTTCTTTCTCATTTTTTCCTTTTTTAATCTGATTTTTCGTATACAGCAAGATAATTGTATAAATATGTATACATATATTGGATTTAACATACATTTTTAGCATGTTTAACATATATTAGATTACTTGCCATCTAGGAGAGGGGGGAAATTGGAATACAGAGTTTTACAAGAGTCAATGTTGAAAAATTATCCATGCACATGTTTTGAAAATAAAAACCTTTAATAAAAAAAAATTAAGAGAGACAGCATCAGAAAATAAAGATTCATCCAAATGGAAAGGGGTAGTTCCATGTTGATTCAGATTTTTAAAAATTTATTTTAGTTTTACTTTGTGGAATAAAATAAGCATTTCTATAACATAGTGTATATATATATATGTATATATATATACATATATATGTTTTAAAAGATGATTGCATATAAAGATGCAAATCTATTATGTACATTTTAAAACTTATGTCTTTTAGCCATAGAAAATGGGCACAACAATTCATAGCAAAAGCAGAAGTGATAAAAGAAGGATTTCTTAGGATAGTCAAGTTTTCTTAACCACATATGGCATCTGGCCCAAGTCCCAATCCCAATGGGACAACAACAACAACAACAACAACAACAACAACAATGACAATAACAACAATAACAAATAATGAATAATTGATATTTATATTTTAATATCTTGAAGATCCATGCATTCCACTACATGTACCTTCCCTCTGCTAATGAAAATAAGAATACCTTAGTGTAGACTGTGTTTCCAAGTTTCTGTGGCTAGGAAAATTCATCCCCAGATGACCAAATCTCCCTCTTGTTACCAAGTCCAACACTATTTCCATTACAACACTGGTTCTCTTGAGAATGCTCTCTCAGGGCCTTTCTAAATCTAAAATCCTGATGCTTTGATTCTATGAAAACAGATGAGATATAAAAAGCCACATAAAGATAGTAGAGTCCAGTTGGAATATGAATTATAATGAGCATCATCATTATAATAATTGTTATTATCATATCTTGAAGGAAAGGTCATCATGGTATCATGGTATCTCTGTACCACTAAGTCGTTTAAAGCTAAAGGAAGATTCTGATGGAACGGGGCAGTGGTTTACTTCTTTGGGGAGAAGTCTCCTTTCAGCAGAGTCTATGTAGAGAGTTGAAACCTCCTCAAGCATGTACTTCATCCCACCCTCATCATCAATAAGGGCCCAGTAAAGATGTTGGGAAACACACCTTCCTCCAGTGTGCCAGAAAGCTCACCTCCCAGCTCAGCAGGATTTGGAGGTGGGCCAGATGCCTGACCCAGCCCTGTTTTCCATGGATTTCTACTCGCCCAGCGGCAGGCCCCTGGGCCCCTGTGTCAGGGCATGTAAAGAACACGGGGCCAGCACAGGCCCCCTGCCAGACAGCTCTGGCTCCATCAGATAACTAAGGCTGCAGCCTCTCCCCTGCTGGCATCTTCTAGGAGCCTGGGGCCCCACCTAACCTGGTGGGGAGTTTACGTAAGTGTGTTTATGGAAAAAACAGATGCACACACCAGTCCTTCCTGGGCCTGTCATGGGAGATCCAGAGAATCACAGAAAGTTGAAGGAGAAGGAATTTTAGAATACAAAATACTAACACATAGAATGCTAGGACTGAGAGGCACTTTAGAAAGGTTATTTATAATCTAACCTCTTCATTTTATAGATACGGAAACTGAGTCAACGAAATGGAAGATGTACATAAGGCTACATAGCTAATAATTAAGTGGTAGAAATAAGACTCAGACTCAAACCTCTCAACTCCAAATCTAGTTCTCCCTTCATTGTTCTGCTGCTTCTCTTCTACCCTCCTCCTGGGAGCCTTCCCTGCAGCTAGCTCCCCAGTTCCTCAGAATCAAATCATAAATTGATCCCCTCACAGTAAGAAAATTTCCATGAAATATATCCAGAGAAAGATGACAGGATTGTAAAAGGGATTAAAAATTAAGCCATGTGAGAAATGAAGGAGGAAGGAAGTGAGATGCTCATTCCAGCAAAGAGAAGATGGAGGAGGGATTCCATAGCTTACTCCAAATATTCAAATAAGAATGATTCAAAAGAGAGATTGAACTTGTCCTACTTTGTCCCAGAGAGGAGAACTAAGAGCATTAGGGAACATCAAGGAGACAAATGTTGGCTCAATATAAGGGCGGGCCCCATCATAATAGAACTTTTTCCCAAAGTGGAATGGGATGCCTCAATAAGATAGTGAGTCTCCCATCACTGAAAGTATTCAGGTAAAATGTAGATGATTATCAAAGATGTCGAGGGAAATTCCTGTTCACGTATAAGCTTGACTAAGGTGATTTCTTACATTGAGAAGTTATAATTTCCTTCTCCTCCTCCCCATCTCTATTCCTCTTTTTTTTGTGTGTCTCTAATACTCCGTAATTCTATCAAAACAGTTTCTTCATCTGCAAAATGAAGCAGATAACTTAAATGATTTCTAAAACAACCCTGCTGGTTCTAAATCCCACCATCCTTTGAACTGTGAGCTTTTTTGAACAAAACCCTACAATGGAAGTAAAGAAGCATTGATCCCTCAGGCCTCAGGAGTCAAGAACCCAGGTCTCAATTCTTCATCCTACCCCTCACTAGATGCATGGTGTAACCAAGTCAGTGAATCTCCAAGGACTTCTGATTCCTCACTGATAAACTATGGGTAAGATATAAGGGGTCCTCAGTGAATTAAATGAGCTTTAAGATCTTTTCTAGCTGCTTCTATGAAAATTTCTCTGTATCTATGCCCTAATCCAGTATCCTGTCCTTGCAACTTTTTTGTGCCAGATCTGGGTTTAGTATCAGAAATTAATAGCAGAAATTCCCTCCACTGAGGAAGATCAAGCAACATAACATATAGACTTCCCTGGAGCACTAAGTGGTTGGTCCATAGTCAAATAGCTAATATGTATCAGTAGGAGGATTTGAATCCAGCTTTACCTGATTCTGTTTTGCTGTCCTTTATGCTTCAATCATAACTCACATTTCTATGGTATGTGAGTTATGTACTCTCCTGAATGATGCAAAGTAAGTCATACAAGATTAGTTGTCCGTAGACTTTAGTACCCAGTCCTTTTTTTTTCTCTATTCCCTGAAAAATACTTTTCCTAAACCAAATAAATCTTCCTTCTAGGGCCCAATTAAAGAAAGAAATGAGTCAATCATTAAAAAATTATTTTAAAAAGTAAAAAAGAAATAAAAGAGAAAACAAAAAGAAAAAATTTATGAACAAAAATATTTTGGCTCTATCTTGCATAAAAACAGACTTTTAAAGATGGTAGGGACCTTACTACGTAGTACATTAGAACAACAAATTTTAGAAATCTACATTTTAAAGTCTACATTTTCATCATTGTCCCCAGTTAACATAGTATCTTGTGTGTAGTAGACACTTAATAAATGTATTGGATTTAATTGACTTGAATTCTATATATTTCATATACTCAAATTGAATTGTGTTCCCTCTGTGAATGAAAATTTATGCTCTTCTATAATTTAGTCTATGGTCTTTGACAACAGCTATGACTAATATGTTCATCCCTTTGGCCCAGCCTTGAGATACACATTTAGGATTAGGATTAGGATTAGATATTTCTGATCCATCAGTATTTCAAGAATGTGTTATTCCATTTTTTGGGGTGTCCTTCTCTAGGATCAGATTGCAATTCTTCCATGACTCAAGACACAATTCTATGAGTGTCTGTGAAGGAAAAAAATGTCAGTTATGTGATTGACCTCTGTGGACATGAGCTTATTCTTAGGTGACATCCTTAAGGTCTCACCCTGAATTCAAACCCAAAGCTTGGTAGGATCTGCCAGAATTTGTGTCTCTCCTATATAAACTTCAAGAGCCCAAAGTCACTTCCATTCCAGAAGAAGGGATATTGATTTTTTTTTACTCTAAATTTAACACCAAATAGAAAAGGCATTTACATATACATAATAGAACAGAAAGAGAATTGCATGTGAAACTGCAAATCTTTATACATATAGCTTGCTTTTTTAAAAGCATAAGATAAAATCCAGGAGAGACCCATCTGAACCTAGAGACAGGACTATGGGGACAGAATGTGGATCACAACACAATATTTTTTTTTTGTTATTGTTTGCTTGCATCTTATTTTCTTTCTCATTTTTTCCTTTTTTCTTAACTTTTTTTCTTGTGTGGCATGATAATTGTGGAAATATATATAGAAAAATTGCACGTGCTTAGCATATATTGGATTACTTGTTGTCTAGGGGAGGAGGTGAAGGGAAGGGAGGGAAAAAATTTTGGAACATAAGTTTTTATGAAGGTGAATGTTGAAAACTATCTCTGCATATATTTTGAAAATAAAAAGCTTTAAAAATAATAAAATAAAATAAAATCCAAATGTAATTTTCAAAGCTATATTGCTTGTCTTGTGGTCTTTCCTTGTGTTATAAATCCAAGTATGTCACTTCCCTACTCAGTAAATTCTAGTGGCTTTTATCACCTTCAAAATCAAATACAAAATGATCTGGTATTCAAAGCCCTTCAAAGCCCTTCATAACCTAGCCCTCTCCAACCTTGCCAGGCTTCTGACATCTTATTCCATTGACTTCTTGATTGTTCTACAGACAAATCATCTCAGGCCTTTTCTCCATGCCTAGAATGTTCTCCTTCTATTCCTTCTTTAAGTTCCAACAAAGATCTCACTTTCTACAAGGAAACCTTTCCCATCCATTTTTAATTCTGGTGCCTTTGCTGTTACCTATTTCCTTTTTATCCTGTATATAGCTTGCTTTGTCTATATCTGTTTGCTTGTGGTCTCCCTTATTCAACTATAAGTTCCTTGAGGGCAGGAACCTTTTTTTTTCCCTTTTTTTTGTATTCCAGGTGCTTAGCATAGCATCAGGCACTGTGGTACAATCAATGAGGGATAACAAATGCTATTAATTGTTTGATTGACAACTTATAATTTCCTTCTCCTCCCTATTCTCTGTTTCTTTCTTTCTTTCTTTTTTTTTTTTTTTTGGGTTTCTCTTTCTCCTCTCTTTTTTGTCTGTCTGTCTCTCTGTGTGTATTTCTCTCTTATCTCATATCCAGTCAGTTGACATATATTATTAGTTCTCACCTCCACAATACAGTTCACATCCATTTCCTTTTCTCCACTCATACTGGCTTGAACCTTCAACATGCCCTACCAATATCACAGAAATAGTTTCCAAATTGGATTCCCTTTCTAATTCCAATTCCCTTTCCAAGCCTCTCCCTTTTGTGATCCATCCTGCTGCGCATAATGGCTAAATTGAGATTTCAAAAGCACAGTCCTACCCATATCACTCCCTTGTTCATGGGACTCTAGTGATTTTTAATTGCCTCTAGACTAATCAATGTAGCCTACCTTTCCAGGACTCTTGTGCCTCATTCTTATTTTACATTCTCCATTCTCCATCAAAACTTGGCCTGATTGCTCTTTTCCATACACTTGATTTGATTTGTTCTCTCCATGCCTTTACACATGCTGTCCCTCATACTTTAAATGTATCACTATTGTAACTTCACCTCATAGAATCTCTTACTTCCTTAAAAAGTTCAACTTAATATGAGGTAAGAATAGTCCTTGAATATAATCACATTCCTATGAAGTCCTTTCAGGGGTATTTCCCCTCTTAATATTGGTTTTTTCAGATAGTTAAGTCTTTATTTGTTTTTAATTTCTTCTATGTGATAAGAGGTTTCCACGTCTCTCCTCTCCTCTTCTACTTATTGGTTTTAGCAACAACAACAAAATTTACATCTAATTGTTTCCATAACAACATGAGAATCTCAGTTTCATCTGCTCTCTGATACAGACCACATTTTTTTAAAGAAACTCTAACCTCTTTCAGGATATAATTGTTTAATATATTGTGTAGTACTTTATAGGAAATTTAAGGGATTTTCAAGGTTGAATTAACTTGGGAATGGAATTCTTATCCTCCTTCCTTCTATCATGTGACTTCACTGTGCATCATTGAAAACAGAATAATTCTCCTGTTGCCATCAGCACTATGACTATTCTTTTAAATCTCCCAGGATAGAAATCTTCATCTTTTCTTGACTCTTGACTTTTCTCTTGGCTTTTCTTCCCCTATCTCTTTTCCTCATCCTATACAGTGCAAAAACCACAGGATTTGAAGTTAAAAGAACTGACTTCCTATCATGTCTTTACCTCTTACCATCTATATGACCCTGACCCAGATGTTTATCCTCAGTTCCATCATCTGGAAAATAAGAGGCTTAGACTAGATACCCCTAAGGTCCCTTTCTGCTCTAAATCTGAAATCATGTGATCATACAACCTTTGTAAGCACTCCTTTCCCAAACTGGAGGCATTTTTGCTTGAGATGACTCCAGGCAAGGAAAATTGTATGGAACTGGGGAAGGGGCCAAGGACATATGTTTTTCCTAGTAGGAAGATTTCAGACCCCCCAAGTCACTCAACTCTACTTGTTCATTTGGGCTACGTGGGTGATTGTTATTGTTCTAAAGCATCTCTACACAGGCTGGCCCATGCCTGTCACCCTGGGGGAAAAGGAAGAGAAAGAGAAAGAATGAAACATAGGACTCTTTGTGCTCTTGGGCCAAGCCCAGCCCAGAAACTTCTGTCCAGTGATCTGACTCTGTTCCCAGCCTCAAGATTTAGGGCTTTTTTAGCCACCTGCTAAGACTTCCCTTCCTTTCTTATCATCCTCAATAAGGCTGCCGTATTATAGGGCCAAGGGTGAGGCAATAAGCAAGAAGCAGCAGTAAGGAAAGAGATTAATCAAATTCCAATCCCATTTGTGAGTACAGTTGGTACAGTGGAAAGAATTAGTTAGAAAATCAGGGTTTGGTTTTGGTGGCGCAACTTATTAACTAGTGATTTTGAAACAATTCCTTCAATTTCTCTGGGCTTCAGAGTTCTCATCTATAAAATGAGACAGTTGGACCTGATAGCTGGCTTCCAGGATCTCTTCCAACTCAAAATTCTATGATTTCATTTTGTTTTTACTCCTCTAAACTCAAAGGCCACCTCTCCAAGAAGTCTTATCCATTTCTTCCCATCCGACCTCATATAACTCTTTTTGTGGTACCTTTTAAACATGCTTATTATTGTATAATGTTGTATATTATAGCTGTCTGTATTAGTGTCTATTTCATTACACATTGCACTTTAAACTTATCTTGTGCCCTTAATATATTCTGCTCTGTATTGTAGTTATTGTCTATCTGTGTATCTGCTTATTGGACTTTTATCTGACTCCATAAGGGAGAGAACTACATCATTTATCTTTATATATCTCCCCAGTTCCAAGCACAGGATATATAGACAGATTGCATTTAATTGATGCTGGTAAATAAGCTAATAATATCAATACGAATAAGTCACATTAATATTTTAAGGTTGGAAATTCAGGCATTATATCTCCTGTTCTATAGATGAAGAAACTGAAGCTCAGAGAATGAAGGAACGTAGAATGACAGTTCAAACACAGGTCTAAATGAATACCATGTAGTTGTTTTTTTTTTTTTAATCTTGTTCTTTTTCTTTTAAATGTCAGTAAATAAACACAAAGACTTTTGAGGAAATCAGCTTCTATCCCAAGATGAGCTGAGAGAATAGAAAGGGTAGGCTAGGACTAAATTGTAGATTTAGTAGATGTATATATAGATGAAAGGACACTAGAGGGAACATTTGAAAATAATGATATTAAAAGAAAGAGAGGTGTAGAGTGGACCAAATATCTGACCAGCCTATGGATATCAGGTCCACATAAGAGGCCCTAAGTCCCCACTTCAAGTTCTAATGCCATCCCTATGAGATATAGTGCCATATAGAGCAAAAACCACCCGACACAAAATCAGGAAACATGAATTTCAATTCTTACTACCTTTAAGACAAATTACTTCTCTGCACATTTTTTCTCATCTGTAAAATGAGACCAATCCTTGTCCTATTTACTTTATAAGATTTTCATAATCCCTTTTCATGAGGGATTTTCAAAATTGAGCTAACTTGAGTACTGAACTCTTATGTTCCTCTCCCTCTACCATGTGACTCCACTCTACATACATCACTGAAAATAGGATGATTCCCCTACTGCCATCAGCACTATCGCCATGAAAAGCCTATACATGATGTCCCAAAATGTAAGTGCAGTTTTAAGTATTAAAACTATGAAGACTCTTGGGGTACCTTGCATAAATTTAATTTGTCATTATTTATCATTAATCTACTTTTATAAGTACTCTTGCCAGTTCTATCATAGGGTCATAGAATCACAAAATGTTAGACTATAAAATATGGAATGTCAAAATTGGAAGATATCTTAGAGGTTATCTCTGGAGGAAGAAATTGAGATCCAAAAGGTCTCCTGATCCTTGGTTCAGTGCTCTTTGGACCCATCTCATGCTGTTCTCAGGCTTCTCCCCGCCTCCCCCCCCCCAGGTTCCTCTGAATCTCTGGGCCCAGTGGTGGTGGGATGAGGTAAGGCGGGTGCAGCTGTTGCAGCACCCGGATGACTCTGCCAACTTTGGGGGAAGTTGGCTGGCATGATGGTCCCTAGAGAGAAGTAAGGGGAGGGAAGCAAAGGAAGGGGTGAGGAGCAAAAGAGGAAAACAAAGAAAGCAGTTGATAAGAGGCTCACAGGTGGCACACTGGAGTGGGAGAGCTGGCACAAGAGAGAAAATGTGAGGGGGAAGAAAGAATAATATTGAGCCTGGAGAGAGGGCAAGAGATGGGAAGAGAAGAGAGCAAAGAGATGTTTGCTGAGAGACTGGAACATGGCCACAGGTTTTTCCTGACCATATCTCCAGATAGTGTCTCCTAATCCATCTAACATCTCCCTATACCCCCCACGGCAACATATTCAATATAGACAGAGATATTTTCATCACCCCAATACATACACACATTCATAAAGATACTTTGAGGCACATTATAATATATAGAAAAACCATCCTCTAGATTTCCCAGTACATATAAATATGCCTCCAATATAGACAAAACAAAAAGATACATGCCTGTAACTATCTTTCACAAAAGATACATAAACATTCTTGTTACACTCATTACTGATACATTCACACACAAAGATAACCCAACCCAAAGACTCGAAGACAGTGCTCTAATACTCACATTCAGATACTTAAACACACACACACACACACACACACACACACACACACACACACACACAGCCAGCAGGAAACATTCTCACTATCTACTGTATATGGGGAGCAACTGAAATACCCACATGCATCTTTACTCCCTTTTCATGTATCTCGCTATGAACAGATATACTCATCATCGTACACACAAACATCACCAACCCAGACACGGGCTCGCTCAACACACAAGACATCCCCACTTCAACACACTCAATATAGTTATAGTGATACCCCGAAGTATACAAAGTTTCTCACCATCAGCAATAAACTATACCCCCCTGAACAACCACAGATACCCCCTAATAGAGACACAGACACACTCTTAAAGTCACACACAGAAACACCATAGCATACACACCAACACACTTACACACATATGCCATAGACATTCTTCTCCACTCCACCCCCACACATATATACTCAGACCCACCCACATATAGGGGAAGATTTCTCTCCCTGCCTTCTGGTTCCCTAGGGAGGCTGCCACCTCCCCTAGGGACCACAGGGGGGCAGTGTGGACACCTTCAAGACCTGGTACTGGTCGCACCTGGGACTGCCTTCAACACAGTCTTCCCTAGGGCAGTGAAATTTAGTTTCTCTGGGTAATTCCAGGCAGAAGCATCTGTAGCATAAAAACTGAAAAGCCTACTCACCCTAGGTTTGAAGCTAAGGTTGAAGGCCAGTGCCCCAGAAACCAAAGGAAGTGGGTCACAATTTGTCATTATAATCTCCTCCTGCAAGCATGGTTTCCCTATCTGGGGAGCTGCTTTTAAGTGAATGTACTGCTACAACTAGTCAGCATTACAATAAGAGTGTTTGAGAGGGCAAGGATAATCCAAAGCAGCTGACATATGAAAAAAAAATTACAATAACACCCATTCAGACAGAGGATAAGAACATATTATTACTTGTTTGTTTTGTGAATTCTTTTGGTTCTACTTTGATCAAGAATTTGGGCCTTAATTATTTTTTAGGAATAGTTTGTCCTGGATGGTTAGAACTTGGGCCTGTAGTCAGGTAGACTGAACTTCAAACTGAATTCAAGATACCTAAGTCCAAAACATTTACTAGCTATGCTATTGTAGGCAAATTGTTTAACCCTTTGTCTGCCTTAGATTATCTTCAACCTGGGTATAATAATACTACTTACCTCCAAAGGTTGTTGTGAAGACAAAATGAGATATTTATAAAGTGCTTTGCTAAACTCAAAGTAATATATAAATGTTTTGATGATTTAAAAAAAAATGATGCTGCTTGCAACTCTGAGGTACCTTCCAACTTTGAAATTTTGTAAATTTGAGAAAAAAATCTGATAGTTTATTTTTAATAGTTTCATAAAATGAAATAACTTGTAATTTAATTTTAAAGGTTTTTTGTTTAAAAAAAAAAAGAATTTGGGCCTTTATTTTGTATATTTATTTGGTTGGTTTTGTTTATAGTTGTTAAGTTAAACATAAAAATTTATTCCCACTTCTAGAAAAGTGTGGGGAAGTACAAACATTATCCCCATTTTTCTGAGCAGGAAAACTGATGATCTGAGATTTTTCATAGAATGCTAAGGGTCCTTAGAACAGAAAATGCAGGGGCTGAAAGAAACTTTGGAGATCACTGAGTTTCTCTCCAATTCCCAAGTGACCAACAGATAAGGAAACCATTTTTAGTCATTTTTCATCTCATTCTTCATGATACCACTTGGGTCTTTCTTAGCAAAGATTCTGAAGTGTTTGCCACTTCCTTCTTCAGCTCATTTTAAAGATGAGGAAACTGAGACAAACAGGGTTAAGTGACTTACTCAGGATCACATAGCTGGAGAAAACCAGCTACCAGAGAATCAATTTACATATATATATATGAGACCGAGACCGAGACACACACAGATTGACACGGGGGGGAGGGGGGGGAGGGGAGGTATCTAGTCCAAAATCTAACTGTAACTTAGTGATAGTGCAGAATTGGAAGCCCAGGATTCGAATTTAGGACTCCAACTAATTTAAAGCCACAGGGGCTTTCCTTCCATTTCCCACCTTGGCTCGAAGCCGTTGCCTAAGCAGACTGGTCGAGGGGGGCCAGAGTCTACCGCGAAAAAGCTGGCTTTGGAAGAGGGAGAGCTCTGTGTGGGGGCCGTCTGCTGTCTGGGGGGTCTGTGTACAGCCGGGGGCTCCTCCGGGCGAGTCTAAGCCAGGTGCCTCTCTCCTTCCCCAGCCCGCCTGCCCGCCAGCTTGCCCGCCCGCGTCTTAGAAAGGAGGAGCTATAGGGGCAAAAACCTAGACGAGTCGGGTTGTTCTCTTTCGCCACGGGGGTGGAAGGCAGCCTCTCCCTTCACGCCCTCTGGAAACAGGGAGCGGTCCCTAAAGGGGCCCCCAGTTCCCTTGACCGAGACTTTTCCTTCCGCTTTGAACTAAAATATAGGGGAGCCCGCCGATCCCTTCCCCTTTCCTCCAGATCACACAGTCCGACGAGACTCACCCGGGCCCTCCAACTCACTAGGAGAGACAACCCGTGCCGGACTCCGGACCTGAGACGGGGTTCAGCTTAGGAGGAGGCGTGGAAATGTCCCTCAACTGGGGAGGAAAATCGATTGATAAGGCACCTTAGACTTTCAGCTAAGAGATCTTAGAACATAAAATATTACGACATAGAAAAGTATATGGGGACGAAGAACATGGAAGTGAGGACTGGCTGTTTAGTCCAACGCTGTCCCAGATTTTAAGATGAGTTATCCCGCTTCTGTCTGTGTTATTATCAAAGTGGCTGAGAGTATCGGTGTAGGATATAACCCATGCCCTCCCCAGAGTGGGGAGGGGATTACGTATGTCATCTCCTCTTTCCCCCTTCCCCCTTCCCCCATAGAGTCCAGGATCAGGTAGTGCTCTGCTCGGCATGTTACCCGTGAGATCTTGTTATTTAACTTCACAGACTCTCCCAGACTAGCCCTCCACCCACTCATCCTCATCCCCTCCCACCACACACACACACACACATACACACACACACAGAGTTCCTATTTTTCCTTTATTCCTCACTCCTCATGATGGTCTGTCCAAAGCAGCCTCCCACCTCTCTGATCCGGAATCTGCCTCCAATTACCACCACCCTCTGGCTTCCTGAGCTCCGATTCCCCCAGCTGAGCAGAATCTATCACCACCCCTATTGTCCCTTGGGCCCAGGGACTCAGCTGGGACCTGCCCACGGGCTCCTCTGGAGCTCTGAATGAAATCCTGCTTACCAGCAAAATCTCAACTAAACTTCCCCCTCCAAATTCTTTTTTTCCAGTGCTTTGCCCCACCTCTTTCCCTTCTCCTAGGCTGCCCTGGCACAGGGAGGGATATGATGCCAAGGGAGAAGTAGGTATTGAGATGTGCTCAGCAGCCAAAATCAAGCTGGATTCTTTACAGGATATCACTCCCACCATAGGGATAGAGATTCCTTTTCTCCCCCATATTTCTCCTCCTTCTCCTCCATCCTTTGCTCTCTTTCCTTCTTTCTTCTCCACTTTCTACTTTTTTCTACTGTAGCATCCCCTCTGGGCTTGAATCCATAACTCACACTTGAATATACAAATTGGGGAAATGAGCCCAGAATTCATCTGACTTTCCATCTGGGATCTAGGGATGACTCTGAAAAGTTATGGCTTCTAACACTGAAGCTCCTGGGTCTCATCTGTGTGCTTCCCATTATCAATGGAATGAAAATGTATTGGGTTTTTTGTATGTTTTTTTGGGGGGGGGGTGGAATAAAAAGATTTTATTGGGAAGGCATAGTAAGAACAGTAATTACAATAATAACTTCCACTCCTATACAGGGATACACACTCCCCTTGTACCCATTAGTCTGAGCAGATTGAGGTCAAACTTAATACAAACTACAAAGGTAGTCAGGTACATAAGCCAAGGAGTAGCTCAGTTCATAACCTTCGGAGTCCTTTTCTTCTTTCATGTCATCCCCATGAAATTCTCTGCTGGTCTCTCAGGATCAATTCCAGAGCCTATGGCTGGCCCTTTTTCCTTTAAGGATTTACCCTGTCACATGCTGAAACCATTCTTGGGGTCAGGCTCTTTTTCTGTCACTACTGCCTCCAAAGAATGCTACTACTGACTATGGTGACCAATAGGATCTCCGATGCCTCTTCAAAAATTTCAAATTTCACAAGATTGTAACTTGGTCCATTCAATCTCTAGATTCTTAGTTTCCTAACATCAGGAAAAACAAATATAAAAGAAACAAAGGCACCATGGACACATGATAGCAAGGTGAAAGATTGCAGTTCACAACACTTAATGCCAAGAAGGAAAAGAGCTAAAGAGCCAAAAGAGGAGTAGATCATTCCTTTCTAGGTTCAAAATCACTTTCAGTTCAGCAACTCATGAATCATCAGTTTTCATGGCTCCTTGGCCAACAGAAGACTATTTGTCACCATGAAGTACCAGCCCCTCAGTCACTCGTGGCTAGAAGAGATACAGCCAGACATATTTGTAGTTGGATTGGAAGCAGGCAGCACATGTTCTAAGGATTGATGTCATATAGGGAATGGATGCACCTGATTTAAGGCCTTCCCCTCCCTGATCCCCAAACCCCCACCCGCCCACACATACACACCCTCACTAGCTAGTCAAGACTCTTGTTAGAGCAAAATTTGTTAACTGATTTGGATATAAAAAGTAAAGGAGGGATGTGATTCAAAGTCAACATCAAGGCTGAAGTCATATGAGCTGAGTGAATGGAAGAATTGTTGTCTAAAATGATTAAAGCCTTATCACTGAGCATGAAGAGGGAGAATTATAAAGCTCAGTTTTGGACATGTTGAATTTGAATTGCTGAGGGATATCTGGGTAAACATATCCTGAAAGAAGTTGGAGATGTAATCAAAGATTTGGGAATCATCTATATGGAGCCAGTAATTAAAGCCCAAAGAGTAAATGAAATTACCAATGGAAAGAGTCTTCAAAAAGAATAAAAGAATGTCAAAGTCAGAGCTTTGAGTGACATCTACATTATGAAGTTGGAAAGGGAATAAGGAGATAAGACAAGGAAGAAGCATTTAATCAAACAAGAAGAGAACCAAGAAGTGTGTTGTCTCTGAGACCAAGGCAAAAGGACTATTTGGCAGGAAGCTATCACCTGTGTGAGGTAAAAGACAATGAAGATTGAAAAAAAGGCATTGGATTGGATATTACATTTTACAAAAGACCTGGAGGTTGGGTGGAATGGATTATTTACCCAAGCTCACACAGCATGATGGGTTCACTTATTCTAAGTCTAAAATCTATCTTAAGAGGGCAGCCTGATGGCACGGTGGATAGAGTAATGGCTTTGGAATCAGGAGAACCTGAATTTAAATTCAACCTCAGGCACTTAACAGTCACTAGTTGTGTGACCTTGGGCATGTCACTTAATCCCAATTACCTCACACAAAAAAACCCAAAGCCAAAATAAAACCTACTTTAAGCAAAATGTAAATGAAATAGATAAAATAAATGGAAAATAAAAAACAAATAAATAACTAAATTAATAAATGAGGTCTCTCTGATGATGCCTAAAATGTTAGGGTTAATAGAATTACTGGAAAGGAATATACCTATCAGGGATATCATATCCATGAAGCTCTGGTCAATTCACTGACTCTGATGCATCCACTATACATCTACTAGATTATCTACTATAAATATTACTGCATTTCAACAGACTGCCTGAAACATTCCCTCTAAATGTCAGAAGCTTTATCTTCCTTCAAGATTCAGCTCAAGTCATCCCCCTATTTGTGAAATCTTTCCTGATTACCCAGTTGTCAATAGGTTCTCTCTTCTTAATTTTCTTTACACAATTTTAAATTTTTTTCACAATTTTTAATTTATATTCCTGTTGCGTACGCGTGCGCACGCACACATACACACATACCCATAGAAAGAATTGTATCATTATCTAGCTCTTGCTCTTCTGTCTTTTCCACAAGAATAGTATGAGAGATATAATCAAATGCTTTGAGAACATTTTTATCTAGATAGTGTCTATAATATTCTCCTGATTTATTGTTAGAACCCCTGTCAGAAAAGGAAATGAAGTTATTCTGGCATAATGACTTCTCAATGAAATTGTATAAGTTCTTTGTAATTCATTTTGTTTTTCTCCCCAGAGGCTCATTAGCCTTTTTTTTTTTTTTTTTTTTTAATGATCCATTCTAGAATTTTCCTAGAAGTAAAAGTCAAACTTCACTGGCCCTATTGTCTCCTGTTTTTTGAAATTAGAACAGAAGTAAAATTTTAAAATGAGTATGTTGGCTTACTCACTCTGGTCAATTATCACTATCTCATTGACTCCAAGTAGTAATCAATCCTAAAAGGATTACTTCCTTGCTCCTTATTTCTTCAATATAATTTAGGGGGAATATTTGTTCTTGTTTTTAGCATCTTAGAATATTTGAGGCCTTTTGTTTTGTTTTAGCATGTTTATTCTCCAACATCAACTCATTCTGGACTTCAGTAATTTTTATCAGAATGTGCTTTGATCTCATATTCATTCTCTTACCTTTAAAACTCCAAGTTGGTTGGTGAGTTCCTAGTGCATCCACCTAAGTTTCTTCAAATTCTGTTTTCCAGAATTTTATTCTTGAATTTCCCATCACGCTTCCTGAGTTGACTTTCCTTAAATGATTTTAGTAAATGGAAGCCTACCTATTTTTTCTTTTGACCCTTTGAGACTTGCCCACTCACCCCACCCCCCACCCAAATCTAGTGTTTATCCTACTGCATCCAGCTTTCTTCTCCTCTATCATAAAGGATAGAAATGATTATTTCTTCCCAAGGTTCCCACCATTTCCACCCAAAAATCTCCCTCTTAGAAAAAAGCAGATCCAGAATGGAATTTCCCTTTATTAGTTCCTTCACCTTTGGCAGAATGAAATATTAAGTTGTCAATAACTTGTTAACTGCTCTGTTTTTTGGTAACAGAGTATTCCAGCAACGGTTTGGATAACAAAAGTGTTTCATTGTTACTGTATCATGCTTCTGTGCCTAATTCCCTAAGTTCCTAGTTGACAAAGTTCTCAACTCTTTCTTCTTTTTATTCAGGTAACCTGCAGTATAATTGAAGCCTTCTATTTCTCCACCATTAATTTCATCGAAATGCTTTCCATCATGCTATTCCTGAATTTCCTTACTCACTTATCCTATTTCTTCTGAATAAAGCATATACCAAAAATTCATCCAAAATGCAATTCCAGTCATGGATTCCTTCCTAACCAGTCTCAGTGACAACAGTGAGATCAAATTTGCTTTTTTACATTTGGAAGATCAGTTACTCTTGTTTATTGCTTAATCTCTGGTCATCTATGTACCCATTTGAAGCTATGGGTTATTATGGCCTCCTGTAAATTTGTATCTCTGCAGTTATTCTTCCTTCACTGGAGTTATTCATTATATATAGCTGAATAGCTTAATAGATCCATATAAGTGACTTTCTCCTTCACCCTTCCCTTTAAAAATATATTTAATACCTTTTTGATTAGATTTGCAAGAAAGCAAGTAAAGATATTCTTAACAGCCCTAATAAGATGCACTCCATTCCTGGCCAGGAGTCGGTTATCGCTATATTTTAAATTAAGATCTAGAAATCCTAATTCAGTTCTCAAACACCACTTTCTAAAACAACTACTTATTTCCTAAATCACTTCTTTTCCCTTCTACATCCCTTGTTATCAATGGATAGCACAGAGTAAAATAAAATCTGTGGTCGACATTTTCTTGCCTAAGACTTCATAATCTTTGGCAATACTTTTGAATATCATTTGTGCCACATGAATCACCAGAAGTAGGTAGTCATCTGTTTCGACAAGTCTTGGGAGGTCTCTGTTATGTCTTGAATATATGCCCTAGGAAGACAATAGACCTCTATTGTTGTTAGCAGGTTGACAGATAACTGCTTAGTTATCCCTTAAGGAATCACAAACAACTGCTACTCTTCTCTTCTTCTGATTCTTACTAGATAATTTCTCACATGATAGTGTCTGTGACTTTATTAGTCCTTTCAGAAGAAATAAATGCTTCCTCTTCAGAGAGTCCATCTTTCTTCACTTCAGGAAGAGTTCCAAATTTGCTTTTGCTGAATATTGTGGTTCTGATCTTCCCTTTTTTTTCTATGCAATATTATTGCACTATCCATTTTCCTGATAAGGGGTGAAAGTCCCTCTACTATTTTGAATCTCCCCCATTAAAGCTCAATTCCCTTTTTAAAGGAACATTTCATTGTCCTTCAAAATATAGAGAGGAATACTTTGGGTCACCAACCCTGGGCCCAAGAGGTGGCCAACTTCACTTTGGGACAGCTCCAATTGTTAGGATTTCCTGCCAGCTAATCCAGTGGGGCCAAAAAGTTCCTCCACAGCACAGCCCTTAAAATACTTGGAGACAACTAATATGTTCTCCCCAGAATCGTCTCTTCTTTTCGAATCCAGCCATCTGGCTGGTTCTGAATCCACATGATTGTATCACCCAATCCAGATCTCTCCATTTCCCCACAAAGACTATACAAGATTTATTAAAAATCCAGGTAAACTATGTTTACAGCAGTTTCTTCATTTACTAGTTTAGCAAGACTGCCCCCCCAAAAAAGATTTTTTTCCTTTTTCTTAATAACTTTATAATTATACATTATTTCTTTTCCTGTTATCCCTAACCTATTTGCTCCATCATTTTTCAACTTGCATTTTCTTATTGACCTTGCCTTTCTATCATCTCCTTCTTGCTGAATCTTCTCTTTAGGTCCTTACTATTTAAATATTCTTCTGTTGCAAAAGTTGGAGATAGAATCTAAACTTAAGTTGAATCATGTTGCCTCATGCCTGTATTCCTACTATTGGGGAAGGCTGAGAGTGATGGATAACTTTAGCTCAGAATTGAAGTGCAGTGAGATTAAAATCTATCAATTACTAAGTCCAATATCAACATGAGGTACCCCCCACACCAGTGGAGGTTCACTAAGTTACTTAAGGAAGGTTGAATTAATAAAAGTAAGAAATGTGGAACACAGTAAATCATCTGCAACAATCATATTGGAGTTACGTTTATAAGGCCACTTAATTTTTTGGGGAGATTGAGGCTCCAAATTTTCATATATATACATATAAATATGTATGTATAATATACACACATATGTATATATGTATTAAATATGTATATGTATATACACACACATATATCTTTGGACATCTTCAAATTTTCTTTAATTTGTTTCAAATTTCTTCTCTCCAAATTCAGTTTCTGACCTCATTCATACATCTAAAGCCCTGTAAACCACCTTTACAATTTTTTTCTCTCTGGCAAGCTCAAGTTATTTTCTGTTTTACTCTCTCACCACCTACTCCCACAGAAATAGAAAGTTGACTGTATCTATGGCCATCTAACTTCATCCTTTCTCTCCTTCCAATTCATCCTTCATTCCTCTTCTAGAATAATCTTTTTCAAACATAGTTCTGGTCATGTCACTCCTGTGGTGTCCCTGTTGTTTATGGAGTAAAGTTCAAATTCCTTAGTCTGGAATCAATGCTTTCCACAGACTGGCATCATAGTACTTTATCATTTTTATTTCATATTATTTACTTTTGTGCACTCAATGCTCTAGCTGGACTAGTTTGATAGCTTTCCTCTGATCAAACCATGGTATGCACTCCACCCCCCATATCTTTACACTCGCCTTTCTTTATTCTTTACCATGCTTACCCATTAAACCTACCATCCATTAAACCTCACATCCTACCACCTCAAATGCCATAGAAAGTTTTCTATTAAGATTTTCCTCAACACCCTGGTTGATAATAAACTCCTACAATCAAAATCATATAGCATAATTTATAAAATTCTTTCATGAACTTATGATTATAATATTGGGAATTATAATTATCCATGATGGTATTTTATCCCCTACTAGTCTAAAAGTTCCATGAGATCAGAGACTATGTGTTTTTGAAACTAAATATCTCTCTTAATCTTAACATACTGCTCTCTGTATACAATCTGTATTTAATAAATGTTAGAGAAAGAAATAAATTATAAATTATTGGTTCTTTTCTTCTATCTCATAGGGCTGTGGTGAAGAAATCAGTTTGAAAATTATATACTACTGCTAAGTGTGAAGGTTCATGCCTGTAATTTCCACTACTAGAGAGGCTAAAGTTGGTGGGTCACTTAAGAGTTCTGAGCTCCAATGGGCTAAAATCAGTCAAGTATCCAAGCTATGCCTATGGCAGGATGAACTATCTATCTTGGGACAGGAAAAGGTATGGTTTGTACTGGCTTCAACAGCAAATAATATTCAAGCAGAGATTCTGCAGGGAAGCTTTATGCTTCAGGTAGAGTTTGGGTTTTTTTTTTTTTTTAATTAGATAGTTTTCAATGTCCCTTTTTATTTTAATATTTGATTTTGTTCTAAAGTCTCTTCTAGTTCTAACATTCTAGATTCCATCTAACATTCTATGAGCTATTTTACCTTTCTAGTACCATACTTCATCCTTTATGTTCTAACATTCTGATCTCTGCATTTCTACATCTCCATCTCTCTTCCTCTCTCCTTCCTCTTTCCTTTCCTTCCTCTGTCTCTCTCTGCCTGTCTTTTTCTTCCTCTTTCCTCCTCCCTCCCTTCCTTCCTCTCTCTCATCCTTTCTTTCCTTCTTTCCTTCCTTCTTTCCTTCTTTCCTTCTTTCCTTCTTTCCTTCTTTCTTTCCTTCCTTCTTTCTTTCTTTCCTTCCTTCCTTCCTTCCTTCCTTCCTTCCTTCCTTCCTTCCTTCCTTCCTTCCTTCCTTCCTTCCTTCCTTCCTTCCTTCCTTCCTTCCTTCCTTTCTTTCTTTCTTTCTTTCTTTCTTTCTTTCTTTCTTTCTTTCTTTCTTTCTTTCTTCCTTCCTTCCTTCCTTCCTTCCTTCCTTCCTTCCTTCCTTCCTTCCTTCTTTCCTTCCTTCCTTCCTTCCTTCCTTCCTTCCTTCCTTCCTTCCTTCCTTCCTTCCTTCCTTCCTTCCTTCCTTCCTTCCTTCCTTCCTTCCTTCCTTCCTTCCTTCCTTCCTTCCTTCCTCTCTCTCTCTCTCTCTCTCTCTCTCTCTCTCTCTCTCTCTCTCTCTCTCTGATTCAACTTTGGAAGGAAAAATCTTTTCCTCTTTATCACCTACCCCCTTCTCTAACACACTATATGAGCTTCTTGCCATGTTCCTTTGTTGGAAGTATGGGGAAGGAAAGGGGACACCCCCAGGCTGTGTTCCAAGAACCAGACTTATCTGTGTGGCAGTGCTGACAGACAGAGATAGAGATCGGGCTCTGTCCAAGCCTGAGCAAGGGGCATACTTGGCTGTCTTTGTACATCTGTATCTGTATCTGTACCTATATGAATACTTCTGTGTATTTACATGTTTGTGTCAGTGCAGATATCTCTGAGTATGTTTTTGTACATATTTTCTTCCATTATGTAGCTGAACTTCTGAACATGTATATTGAATGTATTTCTCACTACATATTTATGTGTTTTTTAATGTCTCTGGAGTGTATCAGGACATGTATGTGTCTCTCTGTATATATGCATACCTTGAAGAGTGTTGATAGACGGTCACGTCTCCATTTATTTAAGAGTTAATGATCTTACTAATGAAGATTCTCTCTCCCATAGTTAAAAACACTACCTCCAGCACAATTTTTGTCCTCAATTTCCCCTAAATGCCCTATATAAGATCTACTCAATATGATAAGAATCACCAGGACAGCACTCAAACTATTCATCACTTATTCTTGACATGTAACTGTTTCACCTTCTTTTATATCTACATTTTTCTTGATGGCAACATTTCTGGCAGTTCTTGTGCGTAGGTCATCATTAGTAATAAGTAGCAGTCTCCTTACATCTGCCAACTGTCTTTCCATTGCTCTTTGAGATAGTCACAGTTTTGGTTCTTTGAATGTTCTGGTATTCTACCATTCCTCATCATATAGCACTACTAGGAAAAAAATTATGTTCAGAAAAACAGGTTGGGCAGGGAGTGAGAAAAGATGGAATTAAATTGTAAACTTCTTGAGGGCAGAAAATGTCTTTTGCTTCTTTTTGTATTCCCAATGTTTGACTTAGTTCCTGACATAACAGGTGCCTGATAAATGTTTATTGATTAAACTACTAACTGATGGAAAGCACTGTCCAATTTCCCAAAGGCAATTCAGCTCACTCTATTCTTCCTGTTTAATTCTGGTCCTCACTCATTACTGGGCTCATTTCTCTGCCAGGACCTGTTCAAGATAAACTGAAGATACAACTCCCTGGATTGTCCCTTCAATTATATATCACAATCTGGACTATATTCACTCTCTAAAATACTTCTTTTAAATTTCCCCTGTATGGATCAGTAAACTAATCTCTATTACATAACTGGGAATCTTATTGAGGAGATCATCTGAAAATAGGAGCATCTACAGATCATACAGAGGAAAGCCCTCTTCCATTTGGACTCTGAGAAAGTCATCCTTCACGACCCTGGCAAACGCCTTTGGCAAGCATATGCCTTGTTTGGTATTAATAAACAGAGAATGGTTGAGCAAAGTTATCTCTGTGGTTACATCTATCAGGGAATCTTGTATGATTTCACCACATGCGTGGGAGAAGCCATGTTGGAAGAGGCCTTTAAGGCTATATTTTATTCTGTGAAGACAATTTTTTAAAAAATCAACAAACAATAAACAGTAGGATCTTGTGTTCACTATATTTTTAATCCCCTCTACATGCAGCAACCTTGGCTTCCTCGTTGTCTCTCAAACATAATACTCCATCTCCTGACTCCATAAACTTTTCCCTGTTGTCCTCCATCCTTGGAGCTCTTTCCATCCTCATCTCTTTGTCCTGGCTTTGTACCTTCCTTTTGAGATTATCTTCAATTTAACCTTTATTTAGTTTGTTTGTACAAAGTTCTTTGCATGTTGGTTCCCCCATTAGACTGTGAGTTCTTAAGAGTAGGGGATGTCTTGCTTTTCTTTGTATATCTAGCATTTAACACAGTGCCTGGCACATAGTAAACAATTAATCATTGCTTGTTGATTTAACCTGAATTGTGTAACTGTGAGGATGTGGTCTGGGTGACAAAATAATCTGCCAAAACCTACATGTCTTCTCATATATTCAATAGGAACATTCTCCCCAGGTGCAAATTCTATTCTCATAAGGATATTATAGATATGAGAAAGTCAGCATGCAAGTTGGCATTTGCTGAAGTCTTGCCACCTTTTAGGAGTGAGCCATAATTTTGTCTACTCTTTTGATATCTTTCTATTTCATATGTCTTGAAAATCAATTCTTGGGCACCTTACTAAAAATTAAGAGCTAGAAAGAAGCTCAGAGATGAACTAGTCCCAAACCTTCACTTTACTAATTTTTTTCCTGAGGACCCCCAGGTTCTCTAGCTCCAGAACCAGCATATTTTCTTATTTTGGCTTGGATTTCTTCTGGGTATTTTTGGAAAAGCCCAGTCACTCTTACCAACTTTATCTTTTTAGAGTGCCCTTTCTCTCCCTATATGTAGCACAGAGAGTATCAAGGTTCATTTCTTCTTTATGTCTGCCTCTTATTGCATTCTCCTAGGCTCAGCTCAAATGCCTATATGAAAACTTTCCTGATTTTGCTAGGTGTCAATGGCCTCTCCCTACTCAAATTATCTTATGTTTACTTATCTGTTTTTATATTATATGATCCAGTTGGACAAAAGTGTCTTGAGGGCAAGAACTTTCTGAAGTTGTTATTTTTGTATTCTCAACATAATGCCTTGTATAAAAATATTTGTTGAATTGAATTAAATGAAGTCCAAATGTAATGATTCTTCTATCACTGACTATGAAAACAGATCATTAGAAAAACATTGGCAAATCTGTGCCATTTTACATTTATTTGTTGTTTTCTTCCAATTTCATCTATAAATGTACTTAAGATGATTTGATATAGCAGAAAATCACGTTAAGCTTTCTACAGGTTAATCTTCTTCAACATCTTTCAATGTTTTGTGAGGTGATATTGCTCATAATCATTTGCTATAGCTCTCTATAATGTAATATAGTGACCTTGTATTCTAAATGGATATTTCTCTTGGCTTCCAGGTCTATGTTCTTGGTAAAGAAGTGAAACATTTGTTGGGATAGATCATTTCAGAACTCTTTTGTTTTCCTCAGCATGATGATGACTTTTAATTACATTAAATTTCTATAATAAATAATAAGTGTCTTTACTTTTGTCAACTTGACATTTTTCAGTCAGTAGTTCATTTAAATAAACTGATTTGCATGAAGTATGCATTTTTATCTTTATCATTTCTTCTAATTTGGTGCAAAATTTGACTTTTGCCCTAATTGGTCAAAAATTTGACTGCACTTAAACAATCAGTTCTAGAATGACTCCAAAGCAAGTAGAGTCTCAATTTCTTCATCTATAAAATAAGAATAACAATATCTGTACCAAACATAACAAAATATGGGAACAGTCAGCATTGGAGGTGTTGTAAGAAGACAGGAAGTTGGAGATACTTTAAAATAGTCAAACTATCGAGGGAAAATAATTTGTAATCACATTAAGATAGTGACTGCAATGTCCATACTCTTTGATCCAGAGATCCAGTTGCTAGGGATATATCCCAAAGAGATCAAAAGTAAAAAGAAGTCCCATATATGCCCCAAAAAATTATAGTAACACTTTTCTTAGTATCAAGGAACTGGAAATAAAAAAAAATAATACCTATAAAACTGGGGAATGCCTACACAAATTAGAAGAGCATAGAGATTGAAGCATATTTTCTAGATTTTTTTTCCTCCTCAAAAGATGACTAATTTGGAAATGTTTTGTATGGTTTTTGAATGTATAATGGATATTATATTTCTCCCTTTCCCAATGTCTGAGAGAGGGAAATGAGGGAAGAAAGATAATTTGAAAATGAAAATAAAATACATTGTGGTGAGAAATCTAATGGAATATTTAACTTCACAAGAAATTAAAGAATACAGAAAACAAGAGAAGACATATGCATTGATGCAAAGTGAAATAAAGAGAACCATATATGTATGTATGTATGTATGTATGTATGTATATATGTACACAATGACTTATAATAATGTAAATTGGAGGAACAACAACCAAAAAAATCAGAACTGAAAGTTGTGTGATCATGGTGCATATGTTTGTTCCCAAAGAAGAATGGAAATGGTTCTCCTCCCCTTCTTTGCAAAGGATTCTGAATGTGGAACATAGAATAAAATACCTAATTTGATTGATATCTTGGTTGGTTTTTCTGAACTTGTTTTTTTTACACCATTTTTTCTTTTCCCCCCCTTTCCCTGGTTCTCTGGGTGTGAGAGGGGAAGAGATAAATTGAGAAGTGGAGGAGGTAATGTCTCTGAGTGTCTCTGCATGCCTATGTTTTTGTTTATTTCTCTCTGTGTTTATGTCTGTATGTGCATATCTGTCTGTCTATAGAGAAATAATTTATGCACCTGTGTATATGAGTGTAGATGCACGTAATTATATTAATTCAACAAATGCTAATTGAGAGCTTACTTTGTTCTCAGTCAAACCCAAGATCTTAATAGGTGCTGAAAAAATACGTCCAAGTAAAATGACATAGGACCAGGACCCTGAGAACTTTAGTTTCCAGTCCCTGTGTGAAAGGACCAAATGATTGATAAAGAGGGTAAGGGCAGTAAAAGGGGCAGAGGAAGTACTGATATGTGTGCCTGTTTCTGTGCATAGTTTCATGCTTGCTTATTCTTATCTTTTCTCTGCCTGAAAAATATCTCCATTGTACATTTTCTCTTTACCTCCACTCTCCTTCCCTAGATTTTCCAATTGTACTATTGTAAGGGGGAAAATACTAACCCTAGTAGTATATGATTTATATTCAAATCCCAAGTCTGATACTTTGGCTGAGCAAGTCACTTCCTTTCTCTAAACTTTAGTTTCCTCCTCTATAAAACAGAACCTTCCTTAAATAAACAGTTATGGCAAAATATTTTCCTCACAACCTGGTAAGATAACTAGTTTGGATATTATTATTTCTACTTTAGAGATGAGGAAACTGAGGCTGAGGAAGTTTAAATAATTGCCCATGGTCACAAATGGATTAAGTTTTGGAGTCAGAACTGGAATGTAAATTGCATCACTGTGTTAACAACCTAAGAACTAGTCTGTCCGTCTCTCTGTCTTTCTCTCTCTATTTCTCTGTCTCTGTCTGTCTCTGTGTGTCTGTCTCTCTGTATCTTTTCTGCTCTGTTTCTCTGTTTCTCTCTGTCTCTGTTTCTCTCTCTCTGTCTCTTTGTCTCTCTCTGTTTCTGTCTCTTTTTCTCTCTGTTTCTCACTCTGTCTCTGTCTATCTCTCTGTTTCTCTCTGCTTCTTTCCCTCCCTCCTTCGATTCAAGGTCGATCATGGACCAATCAAACTATTTGTCCCACTCTTTTCTTCCCCCTACTTTCTGAGCCACTCAGGGACCTAAAACCCCCAGCAGATAGATGGCCCCGTAACATCCTGTCCCCTCTACCTCATCCTTGTTTCTAACAGAACATTCCCAGTGTAATTAACTAGAGAGGCCAGAGGGAAGTGGGTATGGAGGGGAGAGGAGGAGAGCAGCAATGGGGGACCCAAAAAGTGTCCTGAAAGTGGAAGAGGGAGCAGAGAAATGAAAGAAAAGGAGAGTTTAAAAAAATGGAGAATGGAAGAGGTGGCGATGAAGGGAGGAAAGAAGCTGGGATTTACAAAAGGAGGATCGGAGTGGATGGGGTAATGGAGGTGCAAAAACTCGGGAAGGGAAAATGGTGAGGGTTTGGAACTATGAAGAGACCCTTCAGAGAGTCAAGTCTTCTCAATGGAAGGCACTATACCAACCAGACTGCCTTTGAAACATCTGGAAGAGCATAGCAGCACACAGCAAGAGGAATATGTTCTTTCTGTGGGACAGAGATGGGATGTGAGAGAAAATATTCATATTCCAGACAGCATGAGGTGATAGAAGCCCTGGAGTTGGAACAAGCAGGCCTGGGGGCGAGTCCCCAATACCTGCGTGATTTCCAGCAGGTTATTTTATCTCTGTGGGCCTCAACTTCCACAACTGTAAATTGAAAAGATTGGGCCGGATGACCTCTAATGTCCAGCTCTAAGCCTACGATCCAATCATCTCTCTGAATTGGTTTCTTCCTAGGGAAAAGTTCTATGTGAATATGAGCTATTATTAATATTCTAGAATCCTGGTCTGGCCAGATGGGCTACAAGGAAGAAGGTGGGAATTATAGTCCCAAAGGTTAGGGTATTTCTAATCTCCAACCTAGTCCTTATTTTAGGGGCCCCAACTTGACAAGAGATTTTGTCTTTTTCGTTTGCCTAGAAGCCAAGCAGCAAGGAGAGTGAAAAGATTCTCCCAGCGAGTTTAGAGGAGAAACTTGAGGTTCCCCCATGGGAGGGGAACTCCCAATGCCAATGCTTACACTTTGCCTGGCTCCAGGATGTAATGAAAGAAAGTTTGACCCTAGGCTCTGCTTCCTCTTCTGATATGCACAACTTGTGTCCTTGGGCTAGTGACTTTCCCTTTTCAAGAAGGAAAGATTGTTTCATCTGTAAATGTATGTGAGTGAGTGTGTGTATGTATGTGTGTACAAGCACACATATACATATATTTTAAAAAGGGAACTTAGACTAAGTGATCTCTAAGGTCTGGTCTAGTTCAAAATTCCTGTAATACATAGGATTCTATGACTTCTGTTCCCCGTTCCTTCATACACACCCTACATCTGCATCCCAAGGCTTCTATAATTACAAAGGACTATGGTGGAAGGAGGAGCGAGAGATTCTATAGAAAAAGGAAAGAAAGAAAGAAAAAAAAAATACTACTGGCTTTCTTCTGCTGCTTCTGGGGCTGCTTGCATTTCTTAAGAGGAAAAAAGGTTACTTAATTGTAGGCCAGTGCTTCCCTTCTTAATGGTTCCCTGAGGGGAAACAAGTTCCCACTTTCTTCCCCCTCCACCACAGTCCCCAGCCCCTCAATCCTGGATGTGTATTTAAATAAACTGAACTTCTTCCAAATTCACTTGGACGTCTATCTCCCTAACAGATTATTCAAGAAGAATTAGCCAGCACTGAAGTTCTCCTGAGAGGCCCTCTTGGAGTGACTGTGACCCCACTGTGCTCTCCTAAAATATGCCTTTGGAAACCAAATCCTGACTTGGATAATCAAACTGGGAACTGATGCTGAGCTGTATGGCCATGGTGGAAAGGCCAGAAAATGTGGAATGAATGGCCTGCTGGTTTCAATAGGTTACTGGCCAGGAGATAGAGTGTTTAACCAACGTAGTTTTTCAGTCTATCTACTTAGGAGTGAAGGTGTTGCAATCTCTGTCTGTATGGATTGTGCTCTTCCCAACAAAGTCAGGGATTCCTGAAGGGGCCCCCATCTTCTTGGCTTGGGGAATTGGGTGGCAGAGGGGGGAAATGAAAGTATGAATTGGCCTACACTTTGGTGTAGTGCAAAGCACCCTAAATTTGTATCCCAAACACCAGGTTTGAGTTCTGACTATCTACAAACTAAATTTTTGTATGGCTTTAAGCAGACCACTCCCTCTTGTTGGGCCTCAGTTTCCTTATCTGTAAAATAAAGACAAAAATCTTGCACTACCGCCTCCATAGGCTGGTTGTAAGGTATGTAGCACCATAGAAATGTGACTTAGTATCAGTAAAATTAACAATACTTTTTTAAAGAATAAATCTCAGTTTCCCCATCTGCAAAATGAAAATAATCATAATTACACTATCACACAAAGTTGTAGCAAGAAAATCGCTATACAAACTGTAAAACATTATAGAAAAGTGTTATTGGAGAAATCTGAGCCTCAGTTTCTTCACTTATAATATGGAACTAATAATCCTCATCCTGGGTAGCCATTAAAATGCTCTAGAAATGGGAACTGACATTATTACAGCCCTCTTGGGAGTAGTGAGACCGGAGGAGGGGAGGCTGAGTTGACTTTCCTCCCTCCTTTTCACAAGGGTTCCGAGCTACCTCGAACCTTTACCTCAGGGGACAAGCAAGGACAAGGGGACAAAGAGGAGAAGAGGAATAGTTCATTTGGCAGAAAGGCTGATAGACAAATCCCTACATTCGGTTACCATGTCCAGGCTCGGCAGCTGTTAGGCAAGACTATGTTTCCACGGATTCAATCATTCTTCCTGCGTCGAGTTAGCTCGGCAGCTCCAGAATGAAGGGATATGAGGGGTTAAGGGCTAGAAAGGCAGCCAGACTTCGTTCCAGCTGTTTCCTCTCTGAGTACATCTGGTCCAAGAAAGACTAGCCCTCTCATCGCAGGCACCGTCCCCAATCTTCCGAATTTCTGCGTCATCGAATTTAAAATGCGATGCGCTGAAAGCCTTTTATCTTTCTCTTCTTTGGGATGTAGCTGAGGAGGTCGAGGGCAGGGGAGGATCACTGATGTCCATCTGGACAGGTATTAGGCATTCCCTCTGGGAGTTATTTGCACCTGCTTACACAGGTGGGATCCCTTTAATCAGATACCCGGATTTCGACCACTTTTTGCTTTTAAAAGACAGAGCTCGATTCAGTCATAACCTATAGGATTTAAAGTTGGAAGGGAAATTGAAAACCATCTACAATCTTTTCATTTTACAGATGAAGAAATTGAGGCTTTCCCAAAAATCCAAATTACTTTTCCAAGGTCATACAGGTTAACAAGTAGCAGAGCTCTGATTCAAATGTTCAACACATATTTTAAAAATACGACAAATTCATGAAGAAAAAAAAAGAAAACGAATTCTCTAATATCAAAAACACATTTATATAGTACCTAGGCGCTTTCACATACATTATCTCCTTTGACCTAAAGAATATAGTCAAAGGAATACACAACCTATAGCACACTTATTAAGCAGCTAAAGGATAGTAGGGGTGCATTGAATAAGAATGCTGGATCCAAAAAAGACCAGGGTTCAAATCCAGTCTCTGACACCGTTTACTGTATGGCTATGGGTAAGTCATTTAAACTCTTTGAGCCTCAGGCATTTCTCTTAGGTCTCTAACTTGGAGAGAGGGTTTCCTCCTGCCTGGAGGGATATGGAAGGAGTGATTCCCACAAGACTGAAATCACAGGTCCTTGATATATTGGAGTGTCCTATTATGCATAGTAAGTGCTTAATAATAAATGTTTGTTGAATCCCCAGGGCTATATTGTAATTCAGAGCAGCTAGAGCGTAGGACGATGCCTCAGATGGAAAGAGACCAGGACCTGAAGTTAAGAAAGCCAGAAATTTGAATCCTGATCTTGGCCTCAGTAGTTGTGTGACCCTGGCCATTGTCATTTTTATTCTCTGAATCTCAATTTCCTCATCTGTAAACTGAGGATAATACGAACCACCAACCTTACAACATTGTGAGCAAAGTGCTCTGTACACTTTAAAGCATAATAAGAATAGAGACTAGATCTGTGATTTAATAGCATAGAGAACTCCCTGGTGAGCAAACTCCCACTACCCATGAAGGATGGCATCTCTTCTGTAATTTGGTTTTAGACAATTGCCTTGAGCAATAGTAGATTAAGTGAATTGCCCAGGGTCATACATATCAAGTGTGGATCAGAGGTGGAACTGGACCCAGGTTTTCCTGTCTTCACAGCTAGCTGCCTAGCCATTAAGCAAAACTGCCTCATGTTAATTATTATTTTTGGCATCTCATTCCGTTTGAAATTTCCCACCCTACTAAATTTGGTTCTGCCCATCTCTTACCATCCCTGCCAAGTTGGTTTCTTATCTGCTTCTCATTTTCCAAGAAAGTGGCTAGGTTGTGTTATTTCCTACAGGCGTGAATATTTCTCTTTTGTTTCTTCTCCTGCCATAACTTCCCATCCACACCCCTCCCCATTTAAACTTATTTGGAGTTCCCAATGATTACACTCCCTCCCTGATTCTGTGGAATGTTTAAGAGGCATTTCCTTGAAAAGTTTTAAACATAACACACCTTAAAAGAGTAGTAGAATGTTGTTACAACTGGAAGGGATCTTAGAATGTAGAATGTTAAAAGAGAAAATGTTAGGGCTGAAATGATCCTGAGAATACAACGTTAGAAACAGAATGCTATAACTGAGAGGGATTTTACAATAGAATGTCAGAGCAAACAAGGAACCTGAGAACATAAAGAGTTAAAACACTGAAATTAAAATTGTAAAGGACCTTGGAAATCATTTGTTCGATTCCTTTATTTTATAAAGAATGGAAGAAACTTTCCAAAGATCCCAAAGTGGAGGAATTGTAATTCAGATCTCCTAACTCCAGGTCTCATTGCTCTTTCTACTTTGTATTTCCTCTCCAGATAATTTCATTCTGGGCAGTGAAAATATTTCCTCTCCCAGATACATATACATATACATATATATATATATATATATATATATATATATATATATATATATATATATATATATATATATATATATATATATATATATATATATATATATATATATTCCTGGGCAGTGAAAATACCTTGTTTAGTTGGAGGTATTAGTCCCAAGAAATCTTTGCTAGACTGAACTGCAGCCAGTTACCCAGTAGTTTCGATAAGTGGTTTTATTACTGGTTAGATTTTACAAATTCTGATATTCGAACAGACGTCCACCTTAAAATTCTAAAACAACAACAGAACCAATGAAGGGGTGTGTGTGTGGGTGTGTGTGTGGGTGTGTGTGTGTGTGTGTATGTGTGTGTCTGTGTCTGTGTTTTTTGTTTCCTTGTTTGTAGAACTATTCAAAGTAACAAACTTTTTTTTTTTTTTTTTAACATTTTTGCTCTGGTCATAAATATACAGAGAGAAAAGGAGGCAAGAGAGAAAATGGACATGGGAAATCCAGTATGTAGATAAAACAGTATATAAGGCACGTGGCAGTCTTTGAAATACAAGAAGCTCTAGCCAACTTAAATTAATTCTTGTTTTCCTTGCTCAGTCAGTCCACAAAACTGTACAGTTACACAAATGTTGTGTTGCGGATAGATCTTCCAAGTTAATTTTCAGTCCACACTCTGTAGTTACCAGAACACTCATTTTCCCCCTCTGTTTCCAGGCGAGATCCTAAAATGTGGTTAGTTAGTTGCTCAAAGCCTCTATTTAAAATACACTTGGAATTCAACTAAAGGATAATTTCTTTTTTAAAGAAATTATTGGGAAAGCGTCATCAGAAAAGGTTTGTAAGAGTTGTCTGTGTGGGACTCCTGGACTCATGGCCCTCCAGGCTCCCAGGCACGGAAGTTAAGACAGACGTCACAGTTGGCATTGTGGGATTAGTCAAGTCCGTGAGGGTGGTGGGGGTGCTGGAGGGGCTCATGGATGCGTTGGAAATCTCTGAGGCTGGGCCCGATGGGGTCCCCGTCTGTAGTGTGGAGTCTGAGGTCTTGTCCACCCCTGTGTTCTCCTGGCGTAGAAGGTTCCGCCTGAATTTAGCTCTGGCGTTCTGAAACCAGACCTGAAACAATTAGACAGAACAGCCAGTGTTTACAAACCTGTAATAAAAAAAAGAAAGAGAAAAAGACAGAAACAGAGAGAGACAAAAGGAAAAGGAGAGAGGGAGGGAGAAAAAGAAGGAGGCAAAGAAGGAGAGAAAGAAGTTGAAAGAGAGGAAGGGAGAAAAGGAAGGAGAGAGGGAGGAAAACAGAAAGGGAGAGAGGGAGGGAGAAACAGAGAGAAGAAAGAAGAATAAAAGAGATAATGAGAAAGAGAAAAAAGAAAGAGAAATGAGAGGAGAGGAGAAGAGGAAGGGGAAAAAAAGAAAGAAACCCAATCGACCAGCTTCCCATGGGATCATTTTTTAAAGCCTCTGGTCAGCTGCATTGAATAAGAGCAACTTTCTGGCTTGTACCCAATTCTGTCCAGCTGATTTTGGCCCAGGGCTGCTTTTCAGGCCCACCTGTGTAGATTCGGCCCAAATATCCAAGGGAAGGGGTGAGTTGAGGCAATTATCTGACTAATTCAAGCCCAAGAAATCTTGCAATTGGAGGAACTGAATAAAACAAAATATGTATCTGCACAGAATTTGGTAAAACTGCGGCCCTGGATCTAAGAAACCCCTCCCATCTCTCTCCACTTATCTTTGGTTAAGGCAACATCATACTCAGAATACTCTTTGAAAAGATAATTGCTTGATTTACTTTTTATATGTGTATATACATAAATACACACACATTGCCACATGCATTACACTGTATAGACTACCTATATGCATATATACATAATACATTCATATATAGTACATATATATAGTACACATAGATGTATGTAATTATATTGTATTGCATGAGGATGTATATTCATATGTATGTCCAAGAATTGAACCAAGGCATGAATGATGGATGATGTTAGTGATGGTAGAAAGCTTATGCTGCTGCTGCTGCTGACTTCACAACAACAGTGAAGACAGCTCACATTTCTAGAGCATTTTGAGATTTTTCAAGCATTCTCCTTACAGTTGTCTTGTGAAGTCAGAAAGGAAAGAAATACTATTTCCATTTTACAGATGAAAAAGCTAAAAACATAGGAATTAAGACGCCTACCTAGGCTCACAGTTACTAAAAATGGAAGGCAAGATTGGAGTCAAGTCTTTTGACTCTGAACCTATATCTGTCTCTTATGGGAGGAGCAGGCTTCTTCCCAGGTGAGCCTCAGTTTTACTCAAGAGTTTTCCTTTGCTTTTAATATAATGATAGTCCCATTTCTCAGCACTGCTTGTGGCCCCTAATGTCTTCATGGTGCTCCCTGGCTGGACTTTTACCCTGCCTTCCTAATAGGTTGTTGCCTTATAGAAACAAACAAGGAAATTGTTCCTTTCAGATTGATGATATCCAAAGGAAGCCTCCTGGACCTTGGAGAAGTGAGCATATCAGTGAAGTGAACATTTTTAACAGTTCTGTTCAGCAAAAACCATGAAATCAATGAGGGTGAGTGCTGAAAAAGAAAGTACTATGTGAAAAGTAAGGATAATTTGGCTTTTAGGTCCAGTTCTGCCATTAAATTACTGGGTTACCTGGGGCATGAATTTTACTTCTCTAGGCTTACTTGCCCCATCTGCAAAAGGGAGAGTTAGAGAAGATGATTTCCACTATGTTCTATGTTCAAAATTTCTCATAGCAATAACAGCATATATTCTAAAACAGTATATATTTCCTAAGATCCTTTAGCTTTGTACTCCAGGTTTTCTAACAATCGCCATCAGTTGTTTTCATTAGCCTCACACAATTTTTTTTGGGGGGGGAGACATAAGTGAGTGGATAATTTGCCCAGAGTCACAAAGCTTCATGACTAAGACTGAATTTGAACTCAGGTCCTCCTAATAGCAGGACCAGTTCTCTATTCATTGCACTACCTAGCTGCCATTAGTTTCACATACTTCTGAATTGTCTTTTCATAACCTTTTTCCCAGATATTGTACTGGCTCAAATATAGGCCTTCCAGAAATATAGGTCACAAACCTTTTGAAAGAAAAATATGAATTACTTTTTAAATTTTTCATATAAATTTTAAAAATAATGCTAATCATTGGCCACACTCCAATTTCAAACAAGCTATCTTTGGAAGTGAAAAAAAGTACAGTCTATATTTGGATCAATTTGGGCTTCAGATTTCAATGCAATTATTATTAACATTTTTCTAAGCAGCTACAATGTCTGAGCAATAATCAAGCTTTTCAAGTTAAACCAGCCTAAACAGGATTCTGAGATACAAGCTGATCATTAGAAGTGATGGTTCTTTCTTACTATCATATTTATTTTTGGCATAGAGCCAGTGTTCTGCAGATTATTCAATCTTCAAGATGATCTAATGGAACCTCCAAAAGGAGGTGAAGAAATTGAAACTCAAAGAGGAGAAATCATCTGATCATGGTTAATTTGTTGAACTGGGATAGACTCTACTTAGACCTCAGACTTTCAATCTGGTACTCAAGGCAGGATTATTATTGACTTTCTCCACGGGATAGATCTATGGTTCCCTGCTTCTGTTTTGCAGCTGAGGTGAGAGAAACCCAGGGTTAAATCAACTGCTCACAGATCACAGAATGAGAGAGGCAAAGCTTAGGGCCCTAGAAACCACAACTGGTCAATAGTTATTCATCTCCTTACACTGGCCTGATCTGGAATAGGAAACAAATTATATATCATTTGGGAGAAACGAGAACATGTCATTTTATTTTAAATGATAATAATAATCACCAAGAATATTAAAGAATCTGACACTGTGGCTGCTGATTATGACTAGGAAATAAACCAGGATCAGAGGGAGAAACTGTGATAGAATGCAGCAAATGAAAATTCTCCCCAAGACTGAATTAGTTAGGACTAGCAGAGAGCATGATGGCCTTTTTGGAAAGAGAATGATAGTAGGCTCCTAAGATGAGCTTTTGGACTGAGAAATGTTCTCTTTTTATTTACGCCCATTTTTGGTTCTTTAAATATGCCCAATTTATTTCCCCTCATAGAACCTCAGTTTCTTCACCTATAAAATTGATAATAATTCTGAGACTACCTTCCTCTTGAGACTATGAGAAAAGTAATATGTAAACTATAGAGTACTATGGAAATGTGAACTAATAATAATATTACTATTATTTTTGCTGTTATTATGCAAAATTGCTACAGATTCCTTCTTTCCCGAGAGCCTTTTAGACATAGTTAGATGCCACTCTGGGATACTGCTTTCTGCAATTAGACCATGACCTAAGAGGCTAACTCCCAGACCTACTTTTTTCATTTAAGCTGATCGAAAAGAAGAGTGCTAATATATAACCACTTTGAAATCATAATAAGCAAATAACAAAAGATAGGAACAAGACCTATGATTTTGTTAATATGGAAAATTCCTAGAAGAGGAATTATTCCCTATACCAATATGGGTCAGTACCTTTCCCACAATTTATAGTCTTACAGAGTTGCCTACAATGCTAAGGGATTGCCTAGGGTCATATAACCAAATATATGTCCAAGTTCTTTCTGAGACTGAGATCAGTTCTCTCTCCACTATGCCTTGCTGCATCTAGAACAATTTGAGTTTTGTCCATAAAATACTCTGCCCATAAATACTGTTACCTATCTATCTACCTCCACATCAACATTGTTCTCTAATCCCTAGAATCTCCTCTGCCCTGTGAAAGATTAAAAAGAGAGAAGTAAAGCTCTCTAGGGAAGCTAGGTGTTGAAGAGGATAGAGAGCCAGACCTGAAGTCAGGAAAAGTTATCTTTCTAAGTTCAAAACTGGCCTCAGAAAACTTACCAGCTATGTGACTCTGGACAAGTCATTTAACACATTTGCCTCCGTTTCCTAATCTGTAAAATGAACTGGAGAAGGGAATGGCAAACCACTCCAGTATCTTTGCCAAGAAAACCCCAAATAGGGTCACAAAGAATCAGACATGACCAAAACAACTAAACAATAACAAAAAATTCCATTTGCAGACAACTCTGAAATCGATGTCCAAGACTGCATATGGATGGAGCTGATGGACACAGTCCCAATCTTCTCGAAAAGGTAGAAGGAATATCATATTGGAAAGAACACTGGAGTGCACAATCAGGAAACATAAATTCTATCAAGGCCTGGCTCTGTCACTAACTCATAATTTACCTTGATTAAAAAAGTTACTCCTTCATTCCTGGCTTCAGTATCCTCCACTATAAAATGAGCAAGCTGATTAAATAACCTCCTACATCCCTTCTAGCTCTAATATTACATGTTCTATGTCAGTGTTTTAACAATCTACATTAATCTCTCAGGCATTCCATGTTCTAATTTCCCTTCCTAAGGTAACATTCCTATAAACTCTTAGCAGTCTATATCCTAAACCTCTTTCAAGCCTACTACTAAATCATGTATCCTAACATCCTATACTATACCACCGTCCTTATTCTAATATTTTAGGATTCTCAGGAAGAATACTCAACCAATTCCACAGAGCTTGATTTTTTTAAGGAGGGGCAAGCAGAGTTATTGGCATAACGAATTTGGACAGAGTGCTCCAGAAAGAAATGGAGTCTATGAAGAAAGAGCTTGTCCCGTTTGCCCTTTGTGAGGGAGAGAGAACAGCACCTTAAAATTTTGATGATATAGTTGCTCATCTATGGGGATTTTACCATCCTCTGCTATTACCTTATAATAACTCAGGGTTGAATGGAGCAACTGGAATCTAATTGTCAGATGCTCTGGGATCTCTTCCTTTACCTCCCTTGCTCAATGTTACTTCCATCATTGGTCAAAAAGGGCAGAGAAAAAAAGAGCTCATATCTGTGCTTTTCTCCCAGCTGAGTAGAGACAGGCTAAGGAAGGAAGCTGAATCAAAAGAGAGCTTGGACATCTTGGGATTTCACTGATTTTATTTCTTCATAGCCAAATATTCTTAAAGGTAACTACAGCTGAGCCCTGAGTTAGCGGCTTACAGAATCACAAGATCTAGAACCAGAAGGGGATCCTTAACTAAAAGCATGAGTTCCCTGAACAACATCTCTTGACAAAAGGTTATCTAACATGTGTTTGAACACCTAACAGAAGACACTCTGTTTCATGACGTAGCCAGATTTAACTTTTAGAAATTCTTCTTTATATTTTGTTGAAATCCACTTCCCTGAAACATATCTATTGGGCCCATTTTTTTTGTCCACTGGTATCAAATATAGAATAAGTTTACTCCATTTCTCACCAGGCATCACATCAAATCACCATAATAGTCCTCAGGATTAGATGAAGACGGAGAAGGTGAACAGACCCCAACTATCCTGTTCTTTTTTTTAAGATTCCAAAGTGGGATCCACACCACACATAGATTTTAAACCTACTGTGTATAGCAGCTTGCTGCTTAGGCTTTGAGTGGCAAAAGGGTATGGTCCATAGAAAAAGAGTTATTGGTGGAAGAAAGGAACTTTAGCTAAAGGAATATTAGAAATTAGAATGCAGGATGTTAAAGTCGGAGGGTAAGTGGGAACATAGAATGTCAGACCTGAAAAGGACCTGTTTAGAATGCGGGAACAGTTTAAAATGCTAGAGAATAGAATAAAGACTGTTAGAGCTGAAAGAAACTTTAGATATTGTTCTACCTCCCTTCATTTTATAAATGAAAAAACCAAGGCACACAGAGAAGTGACTTGTCCAAGAAGGTAAAGGGCAAAGCCATGACACTACATCCTTTTCTGATTCTGTTTAAAGTTCTGACTTCATGGGAAATGGCAGATGTCCAATGATTCTGAAAGCTCTAGCATCTCCTCATTGATTCTTCCCACTTTCTCCGGAGATATGAGAGCGCCTGCTTGTGGCAGGGGTGGTGAGTGTCCCTTGGGCTGTTCCAGGTTGGACCTCAGTGAAGTAAATATTCCTCACCTCTCCCAAATTCCCTTCCCCCTCCTGAAAATAAGGGGTTGAGACAAGGAAATCGGATACAAGGGCCGCATTTTCTAAGCTTGAGTAATAAAAGAACTAGAAGAAAACTTGAACAAAATCCTAAACAATCCTGTCCCGAGCTGACCTCGGTTGTTCAGGTCTCCTGGGCAACTCCTGCAAGTTCCCATCTCGGTTTTCCCTCCCCACTTGCCCTTCTCTTCCCTTTTTCGCCCTATGAAACATCCCTACTTCTCGGAGGCCATAGGGGAACGGAGGAAGAGATGAGATAAGGGCGCAGAGAACTCTTTTTTTTTTTTTTTTTTTTTTTTTTTTTTTTTTTTTTTTTTAATGGGTCAGTGGTCTAGAACCCAGACAAAGGCAGAAAAGGGAGACGGGAAGCAGGTCCTTGTAGGGGCAAAGAGGTGCATCAGCACGAGATTGGTTTTTGAAGAGTTCACTCGGCTGACGTCACAAAGTCATCTCTAGGGAGCCGAAGGGAAAAAAAAAAGTGACATCTTTCTTCTCTCAGAATAGTTCTTTGATCATATAATTGAGATACGTGAGTGTGACTCCGTTCTTTATCACCAGCCTCTATCTCTATCTCCACCACTCAGAGAATTAAGACCACCTACTCCAGTCCTCCATTTTATAAATGAGAAAATGGGGCCCGGAAAAGGGAAGTACCTTACACTTAGTAGATATTTAATAAATGTTTGCTGGATTGCCCAAGGTCGCCCAGCTCTTTAAGGAGCAAGCCGGGTTTATAACTTCAGATTGCAGATCTAATGCTCTTTTCACTACGGCAACGGGAGAAAGAGTAATTTCCAGACTCTAGTGACCCCAAATTTCCTTCTCTAGTTCTGAAACTTCTGAGTTTTCATCTCTCTACTATCCCTCTCCCCCGCCCCGGTGCCGCAGCTCCCCTAAGAACTGCACACAAAAAACCCAACACTGGATTTGTGTTGGCTAGAAGGAAGCCTTTGCGCAGGAAGTTGTCTTAGGGATACCCATAACCAGCCCGCTCCCCAAGAATTTATCCCAGCGATCGGTCCTCGACCTCGGTTGGAAATTACAAATTTAGAAATTAATTGCGCATTAGAAATTAATGCACTTTAATCTTTGAAACAGTCATTTATTATTCATTTCCACCTTGGAAGCAAATATGTTGTCTGTCCCTGATTGACAAAACAAATGAAAGTTTCTATTTCTTTTTTTCGGGTAAATATTCAGAGAAGTCTCTGAACTTCCTCAGTGTCTTAACCCAGCAAGAGAGTCAATCAGCTCCGCTCAATTCATTTTTGCCTTTCTCTGGAAAGTCTAACTTTACCAACATGACAGGGTGGGGGACTGAAAGGGAAGGAGAATGGGAGAATGGGAGAAAGGCGAAGTTAAACGAATAATTGCAGTCATCAACGTTAGAGGAAACTCGATCCCGAGAGTTACACGGATAAGAGAGAAAGAGGATACCAAGAAACCGAAAGAGACCTCAAAACACAAGAGATAAAGATACAGACACAGACTGAGTCAGAGAGAAAGGGACAAATGAAAACAGAGAAAGGGCCGAAGTGCTGAGACCCGCTAGAGATAGGGGCAGGGGGTTTGAAAGTAGGGGATTGGAGCCTCTGGTACAGACAGAAGGGAATTGAAGAGATTAAAAACAGGAGAGGAGGCAGAGAACCGGTTTAGGGGGTGGGAGGGCAAATATAGGCAGAGGATTGTGTGCCTCCAAAGTAGTAGGCACATAAAATGCTTTTTGGACTGAATCAAAATGAGAAACAAAAAAGGAGAAATTTTATATTCTTCAAAAAAAAAAATCAAGAAAAGACTGATAATAGACTATGTAGCATAAAGGAAGAGAAACAGAATCACTCTCTGGGCCTCTTTTCTCTGTCTATAAAATTCCAAAATAGACTAGATGGTCTTTCAGGATCCTTCCAGTTCTAAAAATCCTATGTTCCCAAGGAAGAGTGAGGAAAACAGAGAGAGGGACAAAATAACTCCAGTAACAAAGAACTCAAGGTGAAAGAGAAACTGAGACAGAAAGGCAGAGGAAGAAGCAAGAGGAAAGAAAAAACACAGAAAAAAGGGAGGAAGGAATATCAAGATGTTAGAGAAAGTGATCCAAAGGAAGCAGGACCAGGATTTTTTCAGTTTCCTTTTCTTTAAGGTTTATCTGGTTTTCCATCAATTGTAAGATTTCTTTCTGGGCTTCCATAGAGCCAGTCTTTATCAACAGAGAAAGCTCCAACCTTTGAGACTCAGGGAAAACTCCAGAAGCCCATGAGTTTGGGTGTGTGAGCTTGCACTGTGGGTGTATTGTGTGTTATGTGTTTTGTGTACTGCTATTGGGTGTGACCTATTCCGGGCATGATTTACTGTGGATTGCAATTTGTGTATCATATTGTATAGCTGTGTAATCTGAGATGGCCATGCTCTTGCCTCCCATTACTTGCCCCCCTCCTTACCTGGAGGACTCTCTTGGTGAGACCCGTCTTCTGTGCGAGCTGTTTCAAGTCCTTGGCGTCGGGGTTATGGTTAATAGCAAAATAGGACTTCATCGTCCTCAGCTGGTGATGTTTGAAGGAGGTCCGCATTCGCTTAGTCTTCTGGCTGCTGGGGTACTGCTGGTCTCTGTCCAGATGGTCCCCGTCATTTTCATTGCAGCTCAGTGCTAGAGAGGGAAAAAGGTTCAGAGGTGAAGGGTGAAGTAAGGAGGTTTCTCCTGTCCTCAGATAAATACAGAAGACATTTTCCTAGAAGAAGCCTGCATTGTTCAAGGTCCGGGATCCAAAGTCCTCCTCCCAGATTCAGTCTGCAAAAGTTCCAGCCCAATCAAGAGGCCAACAAAACCTACCAGGCTCTCCTTTCCCCATCCAAATGGAGAAGAACCCAGGTCTGAGATGTCAGTTTATTATCAATCAGGTACAGTCTGCTACTGTTCCTTCCAGCCCTTAGAAAGGAAAACTATGATAGCTGCTATAAGTCTCATTGTCACAGCTCCTGCTATGAATGGATTTAGAGCTGATTCAAAAGGCATAGAGTTCAACCTTACAGATGAGGAAACAGAGGCCCAAAAAGGAGAGATAACTTACCTCAAATCACCCAACTAGGAAAAAGGAATTTGAACACAGGCCTTTGGATTCTAAATTATGTTCTCTTGCCACTACATCAGCATTTTTGAACTTCAGGTAGAGTTTCAAAATCATGTTACTATATTTGTGGTCTATCTGAAGCTTTGGATAATATAGGACAATTGACTGATCATAAAAAGAAATCCTTATGAGTTAGAAATTGAATTCTTCTGATATTCCAAGTATATGCATCATAGTAAAGAATGGAGAATCTGAAATATACGTATACATATATATATATAATAACTGCAGTAAAAATACATACAATAAAAGGGGAACATGAAAGAGTTATAAGGAGCAAACAAGACATTTGAGTTATTTTTGTCAAGATTAATACACATTTTTCTAAAATAAATTATAAACAATTTTGATGTCATTATGGTCTCATTACACTAATCTTATTTTGTTTTATTTAATTGATTATTATTAAGTTCATAATAAATTTTATATATAAATATGTGAATTTATTTTTAAAATCATGTACACATAAAATTTCCTTCCATGTGCCGGGTAAGGCCTAGACAGAGCTCCTTTCAATACTATTCCTTTTTAAGAATTTAGAACTGGAAAAGACCTTGTCAATCATCAAATCCAATATTCTCATTTTATAAGTGAAGAAGCTGAGACTCCACAAGAAGAAATGATTGGCCCAAGTTCATGCACCTAGGACTTCTCAGAGGCAGGATTTCAACCCCTATCTTCTGTGTTCAGATACAGGATACTATCTTATGGTCACATCTCTGTTGTGAAGCAGATCTCAGAACAGCCATTACAGGAAAGGACAAATTTCTCTAGCCTCAAGCGAACCAACTTCTCGATAACTAAGAGACCTCATCTCTTTCACTTTCTCCATGCTGCCCAGACATGACCTGGGCTCAGAGGCACTCCTTAGCTAGGAACAGAGAGCTGCCTCCCTAGACATTTTCCAGCTAGGATTGAATTCAGTGGTTTCCACAAAGCTTAGCTATTACCCCAAATGGGCTAAGGAGTAATCTTTTCACAGTCAGTGAGAAGTTCTTTCCACAAGAGACCAGGTCACAGCTTGGCAGGGGGCTCAGGTCACAGTTGCCACCCACTATGGGCCCACAAAGCAGAATATCCTCTGCACCCCCTGCCCCAAGAACCCAAAGAACCCTTTGCCAATTGTCCTCAGAGAAGGGCCCTGCCCAGCCACCAAAAGCCCACAAAACAGGCTCTCCTGCCCTTCCCCCTCTAAGAACCCACTGAGCAGGGTCTCCTTCTTCCAAGATTCCTCAGGGCACAGACCACCTGGGAGAACCCTTAGGATCAGGCCTGGGACTAGAGCCAACAAATGGGGGAGAACACAGGGGTGCAATTTGGGGGATGGAAAGGGAGGAGCTTAGTCCTTTAAAACAAGTTCCTGCCATTTAACAAGGAGTCAAAGGATAGTCCTTAAATGTGGTTTCAGAGAAATAATAGCTCCCATTCCTATAGTGTTTTAAGGCTTGCAAAGCTGGAGCCTTTTCTTCACAATGGTCTTATGAGGTAGGGAGTACAAGCATTATTATTCCCATTTTACCGATGAGGAAACTGAAGCTCTGAACAGAAAGTGAATTGCTTAGCTAATAAGCGTCAGAGCTAGAATTCTGGCCCACCTCTCAGAACTCTTAAGTTCAACCCCAAATCTGCCAGTTGCTCCCAAGGTGCCTGAGAACAAGAGTAAGCTCAGGGACATAAAATTCATTTTATTCTCACTGATCTTCAGTGCCCATCCCAAGTGATAGGAAATGAGGGGAAACAGGAAGAAAGGGAAGCAGCTCAAAATGATAAGAATAATGTTTTGTATGTATATAGAATTTTGAAGTTTACAAAGTACTTTCATATACATAATTTCATTTGATCCTCACAACAGCCCCTTGAGGTTTTTCAGATGATGACACTGAAGTTCAAATAGTTTAGATAACTTATCCAGAATTACATTGCCAGGAATTGTATTTTGGAGTTTGAATTGAAATCTTACAAATAAACAATTCTCCTCAAAGAAGAGGTAGGCTGGGAGCAGAAAAGAAGGCTGTCTCTTGGGAGCAAAACTGGGACAAAGCATTTGTGGACCTCAGACAAAAAGTCAACAACTTGATATTAGAAAATTGTTCTCTCCTATATTTCTGACCATTCCTATTTCCACAGCATGCCAAAGTTTACAAAATGCTTTCCTCCTATGAGGTAGATGGGTGGTCTATATTGATCAAAAAGGGACCCTGGTCCTTTTTTTTTTTTTTTTTTTTTTTTTTTTTTTTTTGGCATGGATGTTCACTCTATCAACTCAGACCCTAACCATTTTACAACTTTGAACCTCACAACGTGGTTCTGAGGGACTAAGGATGTGCCTAGAGGTTTCTCTACTAGTGAATGTCAAAGGTAAAATTAGAACTAGGATCTTCTTGACCCCAAGGCTAGCCCTCCATTCACCATCTCCAGCTGCTTCTGTTCTCATTTTATAAATGAGAAATATGAGATTTAGAAGAGTTTAAGGGACTTGCTCATGGCCACAAAATAGTACATATCATATGTGATATTCTAAGCTAGTTCTCATTCCTTTGGAAATTTCATGGTCATTGATCTTGAGCTCAAAGGCTACTTCGTAATCATCCAGTCCAACTGATGGTCCCATTCCATAGAAGAAAGTGAAGTCCAGAAATATGAAATAAATTACCTTAGATCACAAAGCAAGAGACAGGATTTGAACCCAGGTCCAAAGTATAGCAGTGTGCTTCCCAATATATGGCTCTGTCTCTCATAGCATATGATATTTGTCATTACATAAGTATACATGGGCCTTAGAGGGCAGGATTTGCTGGCATAAAAAGGATATACATTTTGAAAAGTCATATTTAAAGAATATCTCCCTGTGTCTCTTTGCTTATCCTTAGTCCCAGGTTGGTTTAAAGGGAGGGAATGTGGAGGAGGGAAAACACTGAACCATCCACAGCTGCTCCCTCAGGCATGTTCTCAAGGGGTTTCTCTCAGTCCTTCCCAGGACAGTGCCCCCTCCTTCCCTCCTTCTCTCCTTCTCTCCCTCCTGGACTTCTGTTAATGAGCTCTGCTGGGGGCCTTTGCTGGCCCAGTGTGCCCTTGGGTATCCTTCCTGAGATAGGCCTGGGGGGTGGGGAGGGGGGAGTCCAAAGGGAAAGGAACTCCTTTGAGGAAGTGAAGGGGGAAGGGCAAAGTAGAGAGGAATAGGAAAGAGGTAGGAGGGGCCAGAAAAGCAAGCCCTCCCCCCCCCAGGTTTGGAACTGGAGAATAGATAGAACAGAAAGAAATAAAAATAGGGGCAAGATACTAAGGAAATATAAGAACATGAACAAGAATAAATTGTTTCTTGGTTGCAACATGTAGGAAGCTCAGAAAAGGGAAGGCAGCAGTGTATTTTTACAAAAGATGTCTGACAAAACATTTACCTACTTTGAAATTTAGTATATCTGCAAAATGGGCATAATACTATTAATACTACCTCACTAACCTTTAAAGTGAACAGAAATTAATAGCATATTGGGCACGGGAAAGCTACTCTGGATAGCTTATCTGAAGCCTGGTCTGTTCTGGGAGAAGCCAAGGCAAAACAGAATAGGAGAGAAAGAAGGGAGGTAGAAAAATCAGGAGATGGTGGAGATTGTAGTTAAGGGAGGATGAGTCAGGGATCGAGAGAGTGAGAAGAATTGGGGGTGGGAGGGATGGAATGAGATCAGATAGAGGTTGAATTTGGAAGATGGAACTGAAGTCCCAGGAAAGAAAGCATGAGGGAGAGAGGGGGTTAAAGGGAAGGAGAATGAGAGGTCAGGGTAAAGAGAGAAAGGGGCAGAGGGGAAAGGTGGGAGATGGGGGAAGGGATGAAATGAGGGGGGGAAGGGGGAGTTGTGGGATTAGTTCAGGAAAGGGGAGATTGGGCCGGGAGGGAGGTCGGGGAAGGGGGGAGATTGGGTGGGGGAAGCGTGGGGAAAGGGGAGAGGGTGGGGAGGGCTTTGGCTTTCTTTTTCCCTCTCAATTAGGCCAATTCAATAGAGCTAAAGAGCTCGTAAAATCATGAATAATTTACTCGTGATCTGTTATTAACCCATCGGGTTTCCAGCTCTTGTCGCGGGGACTGAACCTGTAATCAAATCTGACTTCGCCTCATTTTACTAAAGACGAGATTGTAGGTTCAATTGTCTAAATAATGGATTGGAATCAAATCAGTAATTACGCCGCCAGGCAAAAAAAAAAAAAGGGGGGGGGGGGCATGGAAGAAATAAGTCACCGCCTTCCGGACAGAGCTGTTTGCCTGGCCCCAAAGTCTGCCCGCCAAGCTGCTCCCGAGCTGCTTTGGAGCGCCCAGCTCGGCCAGGCCAACCCCATGCAGCGCTGGGCTCAGAGCTCCCCAAGAGACCGGGCGTGGCTCTCCTTCTGGTTACCAGCAGCACCAACCCCACCCCCTAGCCTTCCTTCTCTTCTTCCTGGCCTCCCCCAGGGTCTGACCAAAATCGCCCAGCCCATAACCCTCCCCTCAACTCCCCACCACCACCTCCCAGAGCGCAGGCAGGCCCCCTCCCCCCTGCCAGCGCTGGGGCCCAGAAAAAAAGGGAGGGGGGAGAGTTGGAGAGAATTCTGAGGAGCTGGGCCACAAGGGTCCTGCCCTTTTTCGAGCTTTACTCAGGCTATCAGAACAGTCGGGGAGATAGAAGAGTTTCTGATGAATTTCTGTGCAAACTGGGAAGGGTGAGTGAGACTCCTATGCTCTTGACAAACTTGATCCTGCTCTTGTTAGAGTCTATGGGATCATAAAATGTCAAGCTGAAAAGGAACTTTAGAGATCAATTAGTCCAAACCCATTTTACAGAAAGGGAAATGGAGACCCAAAGAGGGGAAGTAGTTTGCAGGTAGCAAGTAGCAGAGTTCAGATTTAAACTTTAGATTATCAGACTTTATTTGAATCATTCAACCTGTTTTTTTAAGGATAGCTTCAAACAGATAGGGAGACATCATTCCCACTCCCACCCCCACACAACAGACCAAGAACCTCTTCATACATGCAATATACATATACACATACATTTATTTCTATAGCATCAGGCAGACTGCCATCTCAGCTTAGATTTGGTCCTGTATAGATTAAGGACTCCCATTTCTCTGAAGTTTGCACAACACTTTCCCCCAAATGGTCCTGGGAATAGATAGAGACTACCTTCCCATTTCATAAATGAGGAAACAGAAGCTTGGAGAGAACTGACTGACCCACAAATACATCCGATAAGTGTTAATTTTGGAATTTTAACTTATCCCAATTTTCTAAATTCAGCCCTTTCCACTACACTATGAGACCCCTGCTGGGCTGAGTGACCTTGTGTCATCAAACAGGCAAACCCATATATTTGGGCTTCTCTGAATGCATTCCTTCCCTGGCTAAGGCCTCCTGTTCCAAACCAGGCTCCCAGCATCACTTGCCTGTCTAAAAGTCTCTTCACCACATGAATGAGTTTTTGGCTGAGGTTAGAAGAGAGGGGAGACATTGACTACTCAGGATGCTTGCTAATCTGATGGTGACATCTCTCCCTACTCCTTTTCTGGATAGATGTTAGTTTCTGTCATATGAATAGGAACAGACATAATGCTAACACTCATCTCACATTTCTATCACATTGCAAGGTACAAAGTACTTTACTCAGAACATTCCTGTGAAGTAAGAAAATAGAACCCCATTTTTCATAGATAAGAAAAATGAGGTTTTCTTGTTCAAGGACACACAGAAAGGAAATGTCAGAGCCCCGATTCCAACCCAAAATTTTTGACTCCAAGCAGTCATTTCTTTACACCATTCGGCCTCTAAAAGAAGACAGAAACTGAAACGAAAAAAGAAAAATCTTCTGAATCGAGGGAGTCTAGGGCCGACCTGCAGGGATGCCGTTTTCCTGGGAAACACTGAAAAGTGGCCCCACGTTCAAGCATCAATTCAGCAGTCCCTCTTCTACCTCTCCCACCCCCTCCCAGATAACAAAACAAAATTTCAAAACTATCCTCCAGCATCTCACTTCTTTTCAACAAGTGAAGGAGGATGAACGACAACAGGGGCAGCAAACTCTTTAAGGGGAAAAAAAGAGACGAGAAAGAAGGGAGGGGGAGGAGGGAAACGAGGGATGGGGGGGGGGAGAGAATAGATCTTTTTGAAGTCTTGGCTTCCTTCTAAGCTATTCTCCACTTGTCAGCCTTCATCCACATCTCAAACCCGCCAGCCAGTCTTCTACCTCACAGAGATACCAGCCCGGGAAGGAGGGGGGGGGGGGGGGAGAGAGGTGGAAGGAAGAAGCGAAAAATCTCTCTCATTTACTCTACAATTTAATTCTCAACGTAGCTTCAATTGCTCCTCCCCCCACCTACCTTAAGGAAAAAAAAAAAAATTCAATCACCACACACATATACCGGCCACCCGTAGGGAATAGAAATCTCAGAAACTGGTCCTAACTTCCACGTTAACCTATCCACACTTAGAACTGTTTATAAATATATACAGATTTCACTTTTATCTGAGAAAGTAAGGACGCAGCAGCAGTTTCGTCCTCACGGAGAAGGGAAAAACACCAGGTTCAGTGGGAGAAAGAAGCCAAGTCAAAATTGTAGCACTCAAACGAAAAAAGCCAGCCCCCACCCTTTTAATTTTCCAAATCCATGTTTTTTGCATTCAAGATTCACGGATTCCGATTCTGGGTTTAACATTTCAAACGGAGGTACACGAAATTCATCCTTCCCCCCCTCCCCTATAAAGGAAAATAAAAAACCTATAACCCACCAACTCTCCAACCTGTTTCTCTCCATCCTATTTCTTCGAAGGCGTTATAAAGCTTCAAAATCGCCACTGCACTTAAGAGCATCTAGACAGATGTGCTCCATCACATTTTAATCAAAGTAAACCCGACTTTTAAGACCGCTTCCCCGGCCCCCTCCTCTTACTGCCCATTCTTCCAGATAGCTGAAAAGATAGTTTTGTTTGCAATTGTACATTAGACTAAGGGAAGGAAGAAAAAAACCTCCCGGAACCGGTTATCTCGAAAACGAAATAAAAAATAATTGCAAATAAACTCTATCTATTTAGGAAGCCAGGGGAATCGTAAAGCTTTCCGGACCTGTCCATACCTCAGGCAGATGTCGATGGTTTAATTTACTAGTCCTCAGAACCTCAACATCTGCCTCCTAAAGGAAGGTGGCAAGCGGAGGAGGGGACTGGGAGGGGGCAGAATGAAAGGCTGAGCCCTGCAAAAATTACAGAAGAAAGGAGACTTCTGAAAGCAGAAAGACTAAACCAAGACCTCTTAGACTCAGCCGGAGAGACGCGTAAAGAATGGAAAGAAGAATGCTGCACCCAGAAAACCTGGATTAGGGTCACAATTTTTGTTAGTTATGTGACTTTGAGCAAGTCCTTTACATTCCTTAAGCCTGTTTTCTGATGAGTAAAAATGGGGATAATAAGACCTTGAATTTCTTATATCAGCCTGGCGTTGAGAAGGAAGTGCTTTATAAACCTTAAAGGGTCAGAGAAAGGGGAGTTGTTATTGTTGTAGTAGTTACTTTAAACTGTTTGACGATCTACCCTCTCATCTCTCTCCATCTCCAACACCTCGGGAATTCGTTCCCGGAGCCAAGTCCCACTGCTTCCCTGGTCCTACATTTCGGGAAATATGTTCCTACTTAGTACCAAGAAATAGCTCCGCAGTTTTCAGAGAACTGTGCAGTGCTCCTAGCACATTGGTTTCTCAGGGACCCGAGAGTCAGGATGAGGACGGCGGGGGGCTGCTCCCAGGAAAGATAGGGCGGAAAGACTTGGAGCCTGAGCCGAGGGGCATTTGGTAAAACTAGCCGAGGTCGAGAAAAGGGGAGAGAATGGTTTCCTCTCCACACCACGGATTTGGCGCCTTCTGCTTCCCCCTATCCCCCAAATGCACCTTCATCACCAGCAGATCTGCGAAGTCGAATTTGTATGTTTAAATACTCTTCTCGCCCCACCAAGTTGCCAGTCTGTGGTCTACTAGTCCTCGGAGTCTCTCGTCGCCTCTCTTCACACCGCCGCTCCATTCCCCAGTTTGGCATAGACCGGAAGCCCCTTCCTGTCATCTATCTCGTTAAGGCCTCAGCAAGTCCGTTCTTAGCTTCCCTCCACCCAGGCTCGGCCCTGTCTTGCTCCCGCCTTACACTAAACAGGCCTTGCCTCGAGGTCCGTCTGGCTCCAGGAATGAGTTCCCAGCCTGGGCCTCTTCCCCCCTCCCCGCTCCGCCCCGGGCACCTGCTCCCAGGCTCTGGGCTCAGTTTGCCACTGGCTCCTTCCGTACTCAAGTCGCTCTCTCAGCCTGGTTTGGGCCCCGGCCGCTCTGGCGCTCCCTACCCCAACCCCACCCCAAAGACGAATAACCAAAGTCAGTTATCCGTACTCGGAAACTCTAGCTTCACATTTCGACCTTCCGAGTTTCAGCTCCAGCTATGCTCCTCTCTCTGCCTTAACCTCCCAGTCGGGACATCTGCTCTCCCGCTCGGCACCAGGCTCTTAGGGCCCCTGAAGCTCCCTGCTCCGGCTGCTCGAGCTGGGGCTAAGGCACCCGCAGGCAGCCAGCACACTACGTTATCTTTCGAGATCCCCCAGAGAGGATCTTGGTCCTCGAAAGTGATAATTTACCATCTCTGGCCTTCATCTTTTAGCTCTAGCCACATCTTTCTGTTCCTTTCCCTCTAGCTTCCCGCACCTGCTCCTCCGAAATTCTCTGGGTCTCTGCAGCTTCCAGACTTGGTTTCTTTCGCCAGGACCGGCCCTTGCAGCCTGGACTAACTTGCCCCCCTCCTAGGAGAGCTACCAAAGGGAATTCACAGCCCGGCCCTCGGAAGTGCTAATTTACAAGCTCTGCCTGACTTCCAGATTTCAATTCCAGCTACCCTTCTTTTCTCTCCTACCTACTAATCATGAAAAGTCCCCCCTCCTGTTTTCTCCTTAACCAGATGACCTCGCTTCCAAACTCATTCCTTATGAGGGGGTGGAGGGTAGGTGATGGGGGGAGGGTGCTAGGGGCAAGAGACCAAAAACCAAACAACTTCCAAGACCAATTCATAATAAGTTCCCATAGCTTTGAGATGCTGCGCCCCCTTCCACCACTACCCCCGCCCAAGTCCCAGAGGACTGAAGCACAAAGGTAGTGAGGGTGAGGAGGTCAAGAAATTAACGCGTCCCATTTAATCCCAAGGGGTTAAAGTAGGTACGGGAACAAGGCGGGGTAAAATGGAAAAAGGTGGCAGAAGTGGTTTAAGGAACTGCAGGCGCGTACCATCTGGGCAGGCTCATCAACAGACAGTCTCAGAACCCTCACCCTCCCATTTGCTACGGACTCCCACTTCCCAGCGCTGAGCCTCGCAGGGTGAAGTAAGACGTCTAGGGGGCTAGGGAAGCCGCGGGAACGCATTTCTTACCTGCATTGTAGGCGGCCAGGTCCGCCCCAGGCCCTGGGCTCTTCCGTTTCCGTGGCCGCCCCTTCTGCACCGTGCCCACGCCGTTGTAGTAAGGGAGACCCAAGGTGTTGGCCCCGCCGGCGCCCAAACCCGAGCCCTTGGCTGCTGCCGCCGCTGCCGCTGCTGCCGCTGCTGCCACATCGGCGTGGTTGAAGTGGGCCTGGTAGTCACCCTGCAGCAGCGCCTCAAAGTGCAGCCGGCAGTAGACCAGGCTATCCTTCATTCCAAAGTGGTCGCCCGTGGTCAGCATCTTGTTGCAGGTGGTGCAGGTGAAGCAGTTGAGATGGTAAACCAAGTCCCGGGCACGCATCACCATCTCTGATGCTGAGATACCCAGGTGACAACGGGCACAGCGTTGCACAGAGAACCGCCTGGGATGAGGAGAGAAGGAAAGCAATTTGGGGGAGGTGACTTTCTGTACGCCTTAGAAGTTTTATCAAACCGTTGTATTCTCCGTTCCCATCACCATCCCCAGCGTCAGATTCTTCACTCTTATCCAGTAGACAAAAGAGATCAAGTAGGCCTTGAAGTCTATAAAATACTGTGTTCTTTCTCTATCTTAGGCTAAATATCTTAAGATTCTCCAGTTTCTCTTCTTCTGACACTTAATACCCTACCTTTACCTGCCTTTACCAGAAAGCTCCCTGTTTCTCCAAGTGCTTCTGCAAGACCCAAGAGAGCCCCCACTTAGCTCCCACTCCTGTCCTCCTCAAAGTTGTCAACACCGGGGACCAAGGGACTTGTCACATGCCCTTGCCCTTCCCCCCAATATCTCCTACGCCACTACCAGTGAGCAACACAGACCCCTGAAACAAGAGGGAATTTGAGAGAACCAAAAAAAGGAAAGTGATTGAGTGAATATAAGAAAGTTAACGGCTGAAAAATTATTAAAATTAGAAATGAAATGAAAGACCCTAAACAGCAAGTAAGAGAGGAGAAAGTGAAAGGAGAGAGAAAAAAGAGGAATAGAGGAGGAGGAGGAGGAGGAGGAGAGGAGGAGAAGGAGGAGGAGGAGAGAGAGAGAGAGAGAGAGAGAGAGAGAGAGAGAGAGAGAGAGAGAGAGAGAGAGAGAGAGAGAGAGAGAGAGAGAGAGAGAGAGAGAGAGAGAGACTTTTTCCATCAAAATTTATTTCCTGTCCACACCCGGTAGCTCCCAATCACTCTGATCGATCCAGAAATCTCTAGAAACAAAAATCTTTTTTTTCCCAAGGATCTCTCGTCTCCTCCAACACAAAGTCCAAATATGGCGGGGGAGAGGAGTGCAGGATGCCTACTTTTAAGACTCCTGAGACTAAAGGGAGAAACGAATGGAGGCCAAGGGAGACGCTCCCTCTTAGTTTCACTTAAACTTCCAATAGGGATAAGGAAGGGAGGAATTCTGCCTTTGTCCATCTCTTAAGGAGTCCATCCAAACCCCTACCCTTTTCGTTCCAAGACAGAAACATGCCCCCACATCCGCTCCCCCCGGGCAGCTTAGGCGGGCAGAGTGGTCTGCGCTCGGGATGGGGAGCCTGCTCCTTACCTGTAATAGTCTTCTTTGCAGTAAATGCTGCCGTCCTTGCTGAAGCAGGTGAGCTCCGACTCCAGATTGAGTTTACACTCGCAGCACTTCAGGCAACGCATGTGCCACTGTTTGTCCACTGCTAATAAGTAGTAGCGGTCGGAGATCTTACCTCCGCAGCCCGCGCAGAGCGCGGCCCGGTCACTGCTGATGGACGGCATGGTCTGTGGGGAAAAGAGGGCACGATTAGCCCAAGTCAGGGTCGATGTCACCTGAAAGCCGCTACCCTGATCCTTTCCCCCCAGGCCAGAGCACACCTCCCCACAACAACCAACCACCACTCCCGCTCCAAACGCTGCCCTCTTTCTTCCACTGTCTCCCCCAAAGGAAGAAAGGTACTCCACAGTTTAGTAAGGCCAATGGGACTAAGGAAAGAGAAACTTTTACCCCCGGGCTGGCGAAAAGGACCCCAACCCCCACCTCGTAGCCGGCGTGAAACCAGACGCCCCAAAGCGGCGCCTTGCTCGCGACCTCTGCCTCCTCTTCGGCCCCGGTCCCAGTCTCTGGGTCTCTCTCCTCCCCTCTCACTCCAGATCTCTCCCTCCCAATCGCCTTCGCTAGCTCTCGCCCTCTCCTTCCTCCCCCTCACCCCCCTTTCTCAGAGTCGCCCTCTCCCTCCCTTTCTCCTTTCCTCCCTCCCTTTCTCGCTCTCCCTCCCCCTCCCTTTTTTCCAGAACGGCTTTGGGGCTAGGGTCTTTAACTCGGCCTACACAAGAGGATGGAGGGGGATAAAGGAGGAACCCGTGGAGAGAGCGAAGAAACCCCCCCCTTCCATAAAGTATCTTTTCCGAGCCTCACGAGTGACTTAAAGGGAGCATTTAAAAGAGTTTGTGTTCCCTGAAACATTATAATAACCAGACTTCTTTTTTTTTTTTTTTAACTCTTTTGGGAGAGGTTTTTCTTCCTTTTCCCTTCCCTCTCCCCAACCCTAGATTTAAAAAGAGAGAAATAAAATACAGTGAACCCCACACGGCTTTGGAAGTCCGGGGATAGACTGGAGTCAGACGCATAGTCGCTAATCCGAGCCGGGCGTTTGAATTCAAAACAGGACCTGGAGAAATATTTTTGCCTGTCCCCCTTTCTCCTATTGCACCCGAACTACAGTCCTCTAGGCCCTACAAGTGAAATAGCATCCTTACGCACACATTACTAGACCAGACCTTTTTTCCACTACGAGAGAACCGACTTTCACAGGAGGCCGGCCAAGAGGTCTATCAATCCAGCGACAACGGCTCGGTGACCAACATTAACAGTCCACTACTCGCAACTCTTTCCCCAGAGCCCTGTTTGCCCGGTACAGGACCCCTTGATGCCTTCCAGTCCCCCGGGGCACCAATGTTTAGCGAAGAGGAATAGACAGATTTCAAAATGCTCCCGCTCCCTCGGCCCACAGCTCCAGTCCTACCCCGTGGAGTCTTTAATTTATTTTGTCTAATAAGAATCAGCACTGAGAAAGGAAGGCCGCTTTGCCCTGGATCCAGGCACAGCTCCGCAGAGAATTCGCAAAAGCTGGGCCAGGTTATTTTTCTCTCCCCAAAGGTCACGCCCGAGCCCGACGCTGGGCCTGGCCTGCTCTGGGGACAGCCAGCGGGCCTGTCGGAAACCCTGGGATCCCGCGGCCTGAGTCAACCCAGAACCCTAAGCCGCAACTGGGGCCCCAAGGAGCGGGGCCGGTGCCCTTAACAAACGCTTCAGCCCAACTTTGGGGCTCCCCCCACCAGGGCTGGAAAAAAGAAGTGGGGTGGCAACCGCCCGGCGCTTGTCTCCCCCCCAACACACACCCCCTGGCAGACACACACCCTCCCAGACCCAAGACCCCCGAGACTGGGATAGAAGGCGCCGAAAGACAGACAACGAAGCCCTCGAGCCCGAAGTAATCAATCCTCTGCGGGAATAGTAAGCCAGGTTTTGCCCCTCCGATTCCACGCAGTGGCTGCAGGCTAAAGGGAGCGGGGTTGGGGGAAAAAAAAAAAAAAAAAGGCAAGGAGCCAGGGAAGCTCCTACAGCCCGGAGCCCGGAGCCCGGAGCCCGGAGCCCTTAGCCCGGAGCCTGAAGCCAAGCGGAGGACACAAACTGACGGCGGATTGTGCCGGCTATTTCTTTCCTCCAAAACCCGGGTCCTGACTGCCACAAGGACCAAGGCCCCTTGGGCTGCCCCAGGATTATAACTAAAAGAGGACTGAGCGCTGGGCACAAACCAAACTCGGGGGACGCCAAAGTGGGGGAGAAGGCAGATGTTCCTCGCCTTTTCGCCCCACGTCACCCAAAGGAGGCAGGTAGTCCTTCTCCTGGGCCCAATTGGGCCCCTGGATCTCCCACATCGGGAGAAAAGCTAGGCGTTTCTCTCTCTCGTGTGCTTCTTTCTCGTTTTCCATCTCCTTCCTAGAGGGGATCCGCAGCCCAATAGAAAGCCCTCCGTCCTGGGGTAAAATAGTGTTGCTGCGGGCTCAGCTTCTTGCAGCTCCAGTCTTGGCTTCTGAACCCCGGGCCCAGCGAAGGGCGCTCCGGAAAGTACACAGCTCACTTTCCCCAAAACTTCGAAGAGGAGGTGTGGGAATCTCCAGTTCTGCGTTTCTCCACATACTCGCCCCAACCCCGAGATCGTAACTCCCGGTCAAAGCTTGCTCCCTTCTGCGCCATCCCCCCAAGATCTTTCCTCCCGGTTCTCTCAAAGCAAGCGCGGGTATAAGGTGGTTGATCTGCCTTCTCCTGTTGTCAGTCCACCGCAAGTGGGGGGTTGGGGGGAGTGTTGCAGAAGAACTGGAATCAGCATTAGGGGATGATATCGTCTCCCTCCTGTGCCCCACAGCCTCCCCTCTCCCTGTCTTGTCCTGCCCTCGTTCCCCTCCGCAAACACCCCTTTCCCTTCTCCCCAGCCCGTGCGCCTACCGTCTCCGTCTCGCCCCGGTCTATGGCTGAGCTGATGGCTGGCGCTTCGCTCTTGGCCCTGCGGTCCATTTCGTCGATGACCCCGTGCACTTCAGGGCCCGACAAGCTGTGGAAGAGCATCTCGGCGGGGCCGGGCCCCCGGGCCGGAGAGAAGAGGAAAACGAGGAGGAAGCTGTGGTTGAGACGCGGGAGAGGGAGCTGGAAACGCCGCGGGAGGCTGGGGGTGGAGGGAAGGTGGGAGGCGGCTGACTGGCCCACGAGTGCTGGGGGCTCACCCTGGACCCGAATTCCTCCGGGTGTCGGTTCGCCCTGCGCTCGGGAATGTTAGCGGGCCAGGCGCATCCCTCCTCCCACCGCCTCCCGGGCTGGGCTCTCCTTCGCCCCAGCCCAGCCCCGCCCAAGCCTAGCTCCCCTCAGCCCCCCGGGCTGTCAGCGCTGCTTGGAGCAGCCGGCTGAAGGGAGCGGTTCTTTGCTCATGGTCTGCCCGAGTCCCCTTCCGGACGTGCCCCAGGCCTGGGCACCTACATATCTAGAGGTCTCGGTCACTGAGGGACAGAACTGCAGGGTATTGGTGAGGAAAAAAGGGAAGCTCGAGAGCGGTGGTTAGATATCGAGCCCTGGGACCTAGGGAGGAGGGCAATGGCCAACGCCCCCTCTGTGTTCTCTCAGTCGGCTGGCATGGTCGTTTGGCCTCGGGGTTAGGGGCTAAAGCCCTCGGCTATAAGCGCTGCGCGAAGTCAGGAGGTAGCAAAGTCTGCGAGGCTGGGTTCTCTACCTCCTCAAACTCCGCCGGTGCCTCTCCCAGGGAGGGGAGGGAAGGGGAGGAGCTAGGGAATACCAAAAGGCAGGCAAGAGAGAGAGAGGAGAGAGAGAGAGAGAGAGAGAGAGAGAGAGAGAGAGAGAGAGAGAGAGAGAGAGAGAGAGAGAGAGAGAGAGAGAGAGAGAGAGAGAGAGAGAGAGAGAGAGAGTGTCAAGGGATGAAGGTAATGATGAGCCCCTTTCCAAGAGCAACTCCTCCCCCCAACCCCAAGTATCCGGCGTCTCCAAATGCACCCTGTTTTGCTTATTGTGCCTTTGGCGGATCCGAAGTAGCTGGCCCTCAAAGAGAGACGCGTGAGTAACTGGGGAGGAGCAGGGTAGGAAAGGGAGGACGAGGATGAAGAGGAGGAGGAAGAGGAGGAGGACCAAGCAGATTAAGAGAAAAGAGGAGGTGGGCAGTAGGAGAAAAGGAGGAGGAGGAGGGAAAGAGAAGGAAGAGGAGGAGGAGAAGGAGGAGGAAGAAAAAGAGGAGGAGTCGGGATGTTTGCCGCTGCCTGGACCTGCTTGGAGCAATCCCCTTAAAGTGCGAGCTAAGCAGCCACCCCAGCTCTGCAGTCCGGGTGAGCACAACCCTGCGCGCCTTTTCTACAGCCTCCTCTGACATCACGTCCTGCCATAGTCCCATTGGCTAAGGGCCGCCTCTGGCCCTCGCAGCTCGTGCTGCTTGGAAGATGGGATGCAGAGGAGGGGTGATGTGATGGATTGGAAAGGGATGGAGTGAGTGGTGGAAAGGGTGGGGGGAAGCGACTGGCTGGTGTCAGAGAGGGAGGGAAAGAAAGAGGAGGTGGTATTGGTAAATTCTAAGCTGCTGATTCCTTCCTGTTTTGACTTTGAAGGAAAGAAAAAACCTTTCACCTCTCTTCTTTTCACCCATCCCCCGCCAATATATTTCTGCAAAAAGATGTTGAAAGAATCCTCTCTCTCCACCCCTGCTGTGACTACTGCTGAGTGTTCCTACCCAGTGCAAGGGACACTCTGGGTTGGGGGGTAAGAGTGGAATGAATAAGGAGAGGGAAGGCCCAGCCCCTGAAGCTAGCAGTCAACACAGCTTGAATTTAAACCCATTTTACTTCGGGTCACTGTAGGAAATCCACCAGTTTCCCGCCGCTGGCTGATGGGAACATCACATGATTCATCTCTAACATGAGCTGAACAAGGAAAGGAAGAGCAGGATAAGGAGCAAAGGCACCAGAAGGGAAGGGAAGGGGAAATCAATTTCCTCTGGCTTTTTAGTTAAAGAGGAAATAACTTTTCTCTCCTCACTTTCACTCAAAACCATCCCATTCTTAAAAACCCATTCATATTTAACAAGTCCTTAAACTCTTAGAGACCTTCCACACAGTAAGTTATTCCTTAGTTACTGCTGCTAGAAAAACTATTGAGATGCTTTCTGAAGATCATCATCACAAATCATCTGGGATAGTGGAAAAATTCCAGAACTTGTAACCAAAAGACCTTCCGTATCTTTTAGTTATTAGCCTCCCGATTGTGGGCAAAGCTAATCACTTCAGCTCTGCTAGTTTATACATTTTTAAATGGCACTTATCATCCTATCAGTCTCAAAAGATTGCTGTAAAGACCAGAATCAAGTGAAATCATGGATAAAAATTGTTCTATGAACCTTAGCATCTTTTCTCTTTAAAATTTACATGATACTTAGTTTTGTGTTTCTCATGCTCCATTCACATTTTATTCTATTTTATGGTTATTTGTATATGTATTCTCTTCTAGACTATAATAATTGGCAAGGATAGATTTTGTTTTACCAGAAATTTTAATTTCTCCCAACGTTTCATGCAATGATATGCACTCATTGGACATTTAACATTTATTGTGTGAATGTGGACAACTAGTGATTAATAAATGTGTGTCGACTTAAATATGCAATATAGATTTATTATTTTTCTCCACAACAGAGGTGCTCTTCCCAGATCTTCCCAGGTCTGCTAGATTTATATATATTTCCCCTTTCACAGTGGACTTCTGAAAAGTCTACCCCCATCACTAACTTTAAGATTCAAGGAACCATTTCTGGGACTCTTCAACTATGAATAAATTATGTTTATTGGAGGTGCATGAAATTACAAACAAATGTGAATTAATAATTTGCTGAATTAAAAATAAAATCAGAGTCCAACCCTAATTGGTAACATTACTAGGGACATTTTAATATCACACACACACACACACACATACACACACACACACACCCCTTACTGGAAGGATTCTCACCAAAAATCCTTTGTGTTTATGACATTGTACTAGTGGAATCTATGGCCCTCCATAATGTTTCACTTAAAGTTGTGTTTTCCCTATAACTCATCAATGTGAACACTAGCAACTAGGAAAGTGTTTAGCAGAATAAAAAGAGAACTGCATTTAGAATCCAACAAATTAGTCTCTGATATATATGCTACCTAATAATTTAATCAAGTTGCTTTACCTTTCTGATTGTTTTCTTATCTATAAAACAAAAAACTAGATAGATAATGTTTAAAGTCTATTACAAATCAAAACCCTTTTTTTAGTCTCGCTCATGAAATATATTCTTTTCTAAGCTAGATCTCCAGCACACCAGAAGGAAAAATACCTAGTAGAGGTTGGAGTGATTTTTCACATTCATCTACATTTAACATAATCAGTTTTATGCTTTCATAGATGTTTTCAACGCCTAACACAGAGCTTTGTACCTACTAGGCAATCATTAAATAAACATTAAGTGTCTACTATGTGCAAGGTGCTGTGCTAAGCAATGGAAATTAAAAAAAAAAAAAAAGAGGCAGAAGACAGTCACTTCTTTCAAGAAGTTTATAATCTAAATGATTCCCACATGTTGGGAAATATACATGTAAGTAAATATTTATAGACATATCTAATACTATTCGATTTGAAGTTAGTAGTTTCTCACCACCTAAGCTGGGTCCAGAGGAATCATGTAGAAGTCTAAAACAGATTCTAAAAGTTGAAAAGCAGGTTTTATCGTCTATTTTATTTATTTTATTTTTCTAGAATCAAACCACCCAGATAGTTTTTAATTCTACAGATTTAGAAAACATGGTATAATGGAATGAAACACTGACCTTAGCCCTCAAGTAACTTGTGTTCAAGTCCCAACTCTAAAACTTTCCAATCATGACACCACAGGCAAGTTGCTTTACCTGATCCACAGTTTTCTAACCCTATTACATGGGAATAACACTATTGCACTATTCTCCTTCCAAAAATTGTGAAGAAAGCCTTTTGAAAATAGGGAAAGAACAATGGAAATGTAAATTGTTGTAAAGATCAGTCTTTCATTTTATATTTTTAGAGTCATCGTTTCCATAAAGGGAGAGGGTTAAAGTGGAATAATTAAACTTGAATATAATCAAGTGTTCTTGTGGTGTCCTAACATACTAAACGAACATCTTGGGGTAGGAGAGCAATATAACAGCATCCAGTTACATAACCCAAATCCTTGCTTATTTTTATTTATCCTTTTCTCTTTCCAAGAGAGCAAACTGAATTTGACTCACAGCCCAGGGAATTCAGGGTTATCAGTTCTTATTACTACTATGTACCGTGGCTAATGATCTCTTAAAGTTTGATTCTTATTTTTGAATTTAGCTACGAGATGAGATTGCTGTCTCCATCCAAACTATTTCTACTTAGAACCTTGAGAAGGTATGCTATTGCCCTCCAGTTCATAGGCCAGCAACTTTGATAATCTTCCTAAGTAATGTAAAAACGTGAGAAGACATCCATTCTTGTGTACTGAGACAAAGCAAACAGGAATAGACTGTAAGCATAGAACTGGTGGTATACATCCTGACACATGAATGGCATTAACATTCAGAATAAGAAGCTGGGTATTGTTGTATGATAAGCAGAAAGAAGTGGGGTGTGGGAGGACCTTCCCCCTCCATGACATTGCAAATTATGTTGCCATATGAAATCCGGAGTCCTGAAACGGAAAATTATTCACCATCCCAAAGAATCACTAAATTTTTTTCTTTTTTCTTTTTTCTTTTTCTTTTTTTTTTTTTTTTTAAGTTGCATTTAGTTGACTAGAATAAAATTCCCTTAACCGGTATTTTGTAATAGGTGACAGGTGAACTAATAGCAGGTCTGGAGTTTCTCTACTCTGGCTCGCCGAGGTAGCGTCATCTTCACTACCATCTGCTACCTACCAGACAAACAGACCAACCACATAATGAGGTACCAGCTTCTACCCAGCTACCGTGACTAAACCAGAACAAAAGAACTCAACGCCTCCTTCAACAAAGGGACACAAGTCTAAGCTGTCTCTGCTAATTGCTGGGTTTCAGGTTGTCGGTTCCAGATTTCAAGAGAGCTGCCAACTTCCACCCGGACTTCCTAGCTGGTGGAGAAAGGTAATATGGGCTTGAGAACAAGGAAGGAAAGAGACAGATAAAGAAGAGTTTGAAGAGCAAATATCTAGTTAAGCTAATTAAAAAGATGGGGAGATGAAATTGCCCAGGAGAGTAAGGTCATGGTGGGAGAGTAGGCTACCAAGGGACAAGGTGGGGGGGATGATTGATAACTCATATATTTTCTATGTTTCTTTCCATTATTAGGCTGTAATATATGGGACATAGCATAAACTATGAATTAAATCGTAATTGTAGCTTCAGGCGTCTTCATTGTCTGCTATGGTGTTACGTCTTCATGCACGGTGATTGACAAGGTGCAATTAATCATCTTACTCGGTTGTAAATATGGGCACCCTGCTCAGTAGGCATCAGGAAGTGTGTACCAGCAAAGGAAGCAATAGTTGACGCTGATATACCATTAAATCCAAATGAAGCCGTTTCAAGAATGTGTGTTTGGTGTGATGCTGTTATCGTTTATTTCTAAAATACTGTACCAACAGATTTACTTGATTTGCAAGTTAACTACAACATTAACTGGTTTTATTTATTTGGTCGCTCCTTCATTTTTATAGGCAATGATGTTGCTCTGCTTGAATGTGAGACAGTTTGCTTCGTGACAAGCAAGAGGAGCCCAGATCTGCAGCTTCCCCAAGTCTCAGGAGAAAGATTTCCATTTGGTAGCTTCCTGGAGCGCCTTGAAGTGATTACACAAAGTGCTCACCCTTTCTCTACCCCCCTTCCTCAACTCCTTCTGCCCCCAATTGCACTTTCCTATATCTTTTTACACTATGAACATCCCAAGTGATCCCTACCCGGTGGATCAGCTTAAACTCAAGGAAAATGGGGAAAGGTAGAGAACACTCACAAAATAACTTAGGGAAGGCATGGCGCAGTGGTAAATACTGACGTGGAAACTCGCACACTGCCTTAAAGCAAGAAGGAATGTGTTCTTAGACATGTTTGCAGTAATGAAGGCCAATTTGGCTGTCTGTTTCCTGGGTAAAGTATTTCTCTGTCCTTATCCCCAGCTTGCACAATTGAGCAAATTATTCTTCTTGCTCACACAAGTAGCTCTTGCCTAAGGAAATGTGTTGTTGCTGTCCCCCAACCTTTTTTACCTCATAATAAAGCTGGTGGGAGGAGAATGGCAACTCTTTTTGGACATCCCAAGCTTAAAAAAAATTAGCCCCTGTTATATATCCTGAGTTGGCTTTTGTCTGGCTTCTCTGTCATCTCTTAATCACTGAATATGTATAGGAAAAGACTGCTCATCATGTACAGAAAATGAAACAAAGACACACAACATACTGTAGGAGGCATGTCTTCCGTGTAGATCCAGTTATAATCAAATGTGTTTTCTCTGCTGCTCTCTAAGGCTGCTAATTTTTAAACCAAGTTGGTGGCTAGCCTAGAACATTAGCACTTATCAAAACTATGTTTCACACAATCCGTTCTAGGATTCACTCCTAGATCTGTTGACCCTAGAGAGAAGGGAGGAGAGTCCGATAGGATTCAGTCTCACTAATTTTGACTCTCCTTACCCACCTTACTTCCCCCCCTTTCCTTCCTTGGAGACAGAAGGTAGCTGCACTTTGGAAGAAATGCACCTAGCCAAAGATGGATCTTAAACCTAATTTAAGAGACTGTCAGGCACCAAACAAGACTTCAAGACCGTATTTTATGAAACTGGCAAATAAAGTATCTTTGCGAATGTATGCAGGAAGTATAACAGATACAGTCACATTGGATAGAAAATACTGGGATTTTTTTGAGGCAGGTCCAGTGATGCAAAGAATTTTGATCTTGAACCCAAGTCTCCCGATTCCACATCCTGCTCTGAAACACAACTTCTGTTGTCTTGGGCAAGTAAATTGATGGTAATTTTCAATTCCTTAGCACTTTATGGTTCACAAACCACTATCTTCACAACAGCTCTGAAGTAGGGAAATCGAATATAATTAAATCCATTTTAGTAACACGAAAACTGAGGCTCAGAAAAGTTCCTCATCTGTAAAATGAGGGGAATAAGCCTTGGAGCTACCTCCTCCAGAAGAGGTTGTGTAAGTGAAATGTCTTGTAAACCTTAGAGTGCCCTGGAAATGTGCTTTGTTTTAATATTCTTCCCATTTTACAGGCAAGAACTTTTCTGACCTTCCATCTTCTTGCCAGTAAAATCAAAATAATAATACTAGCTTCCTCTACCTCACCAGACAGTTGTGAGAAAAGTCCTTTGGAAATATTAAGTCACTCTAGAAACAGGAGGCATTGTTATTGTTGTTTTCTCTCAATTTACAGATGGGAGACTTCTCCTCTCCCAATTCTCTGTGTCCTTATCTCTATTTCCTGCTTCATGGGGCTTTTGAGGAATAAATATTTTTAAATAATGGTAAAAGGTTATAAGTGCAAACTATTATCAATCAGCACCATCATCATTATTATTTTGCTATCTCATTCAATCCTGCTATCTTTAGGACTTGAGGATGAATAAATAATTTGGGACATAAGTGGGTACAACCATATCTTTTGCAGAAACCAAACTGTTGGTAACCAACTCCCTCTCTTTTTTTTCCTGCAGCTAACAGAACAATTCTAAAACTGCTTCTCTGGGTGTCATGAGAGCAGGATGGGGAACTCATTGCCCGGCCCTCTCTCTAGGGCCCTGTTAAGCTTACTGAACTTAAAATCAAACAAGAAGTGTGAAAGGAAGGTTTGAACATGATGTGTGTCAGGGACATGAAGGTTGGAAGCCTCTTTTCCCTTTCTTTTAGTAACAGATATTAATATTGTATTCAATAGTATAAAAAGGAAAGGACTGGAGAGAGGCTTGTGCTCATATGCAATTTTGTCAAGGTTTTTATCTATGATTATGATTCCAGATGTATAAACTCCCAGAGGAGAAGAATGAAGGGAGGCTGGCATGTGACATGTGTTTTAAGGTGTTTGGCACCGTTTCCCAAAGTGGTGACAAAATGCTCATTTTTATTACAGAGAATGGGTAAAAGAAATATGAATTCAGAGGTCACTGGTTGTATACTGCAGCTAAAGGATTTACTATTATTGTGTGGAGAGAGGGGGGAGGGAGGAGGGCTGTTAGTTGAGCTCTGAATCATGTTATCAGTATTGTACATCTGTCATATCAGATAATACTTAAAGAAGAACAATTTTAACAAACGACCCCCCAGTTAATTGTGCTCCCCCCTTAATTTTGCTGCAAAGATGTAAGTTCCCCTGAAAGTGAGGAAAGCAAATATTGCAACAAGATGTCTCTTTTTTCCTACGATTGAGGCTGTGACCAGCGTTTTATGCTAACTTATTTTTAATCTAGTCCAGAATACTCCCGAGTCTTTTAATGACCATTTTGCTAATCTGGTTGCTATACAAGACTTTATAGTCCAAGCTCAAGTAACTACAATAAATTTCTTCACAGGGAAACACCTCTTGCTTGGGGGGAAACAGAAAGATTTTTTTTTTTTTTTTTTTTCAAACAGCCAAGCTATTTTGACTCACGGAAAACTATTATGTCTAAATACATAGAGGGTGATTTTACGCTGGAAAGTTCCCCGATTCCCCCATCCCACCCCCCACCCCCCAGGCTCTTCCTACTCCCGCCACAGTATCAGCCATTCTTCTGACAGCAGGGTACCCCAAACTCCATTTCCAGGCAAACCTTCCCCCATAAACCTTTTACGAGTTCCAGATCCACCAATCCGAGAGACGTCAGGGCCGCCCTGATTGGATATAGTGTGGGTTTGGTAAACATTTCTACATAAAAAGAAGGGTTTGTGGCAGAAAGACGCGGCGACCAGTACTTCTTTCTGATTCATAATCTGCGGGTAGAATGTGGTTTAGTCTTCCTTGCTGGGGGCCTGGGCGGGGAGGGGATTGAATAGAGGGGGGGGGGGAGCGGTGTTAACTAACCCCCACATCTAACTACAGCAAATACTAGAAGTGCGTGCGTGTCTGTGTGTAGAGAGAGCCGGACCCAGTATACGATATGGCCAAAACAATCTCTCTTTTGACTTCTAAGCCTTGGATTTACAGCGCGTCAAATTCCTAACACATATCAGGCTCCTTTCGTGCAAGGAAGCTTCCTTCGTTGGAAGAAATTGGGAACATTTTCTATTTTATGGGTGCGTTTAAGAAGGTTGGGGGTGGGGAGGTGGGGAAAGGCCAAGGGAGGGGGTTGGGATGGGAAGTCGAGGTGTCATCTGTAGCAAATCTGTCCACAGCTGAGCTGCTGGGAGCTGGGGAGTGTTGAAGGGAATCCTGAGACACCCACATTCTTTTGTTCATCCTTCATCCTTTCACAACCGTTCCTCCTCACCTGAACACCCATGATGGACAGCAGAATTGTTTGCTTTTTTTTTTTTCTTTTTCTTTTTTTTTTTTTTTTTTTTGGTCTTTTGGTCTTTATGTTTTGTTCTGTTTTTATAATCAAAGAAGACTTCAGGTAGATATATTTGGGCCGGTCATTGCCATCTCTGGTGAGGCTTAATTGTTTTCCCCGTTTGTTGATTTCCAAGAACTCCACTCCCTCACATTTTTATTATTATACTAATTAAAACAAGGAATGTTCCGGGCGATTATCTTTGCATGGATGAAAATCATTAATGACCCTTGCAGGTATATGGGAAATACTGTTTGGTTAATTTCCTATAGGCTAATTTCCTTAGGCATAAATAACATGGATGGGTTTAAAAAAAAAAAAAAAAAAAACCTGACATTTTGCAATAAAACACAGGAACTAATTGTAATAGCATTCTGCGGATTCCCTACATGAAGTATTGTATTTATAACCAGGCTTCCCACTCAGTTTGTATGTGAATAACAGGTAAAAAAAAAAATCTTCTCCAGTAAGTATTTTTAAAAATAAAATAAATAAAACATTTAGTTGTCAACAGACACCACTGAAATTTGCTCTTTTTATGGATGAGATATGTTTGTTGTCCAGATTTGCTTTACAATCAATACATTTAAATTCACCTCAGAACTGGTTCTAAATTCTTCTAAGTGAAAACGGTCCCATGTAATCATATTCATTTGATATTTGCGGGATAGTTGGTCATTTAATATTTATTCTCCATTTCTGTGAGCTTCTATAATTATAGCTATCTATTTTGCATTTATTACTCTTTGCAAACACTCCATTATTCACTCTTCCCTTGTGCTTATTAAATAGTACCACCTGCACACAAATCCGAGGAAAGCTTTGCCCTCAATCTGCCCCAGCTAAAGAACCCCCCACTACCTATTATCACTTTTTGAAGGTCAATAGAAACACTTGAAGATGGTATAGGTCTGATAACAAGAGAAAGCATCAACATTTTCAGGACTGGTTTCTTAACATGTTTGAGGCCAAAACATTGTAGATATATAAAATACACCCTTTTACCAAGTATCCGTCCTATCTTCTGCCAGGAAACTCCAACAGCAATTAGCAAGTCCTTTAATTAATTATTTTCAGTATGTCATCAAGATGTCTATGGTACAAATGTCCTTTCTCACAAGGATAGTCAATATTTTGTGAAGGGGATCTTTGCTGCTGACCACCTCAGAACTGGTTCTAAAAATCATCTCCAAGAGAGAGAAAGTACAGAAATACAGGAAAACTCTGCCTTGGGAACTCATTTCTCTAAATGATATTCATTCAGAGAAGAAAGGAAGAGAGGAGGGTAGAAATAGTTGGAGAGGGATGTACTAAAATAGCGAAACAAAACAGAAAAACAACAGCAAACAAGAAACAGAAAGTTTGGAGGAAAGCATAGATTCTCCCAGAGAGATACTTTCTCCCCCTCCCCATTGTTGTTTTTGGTTCTGGTTAGTTGGCTTCCTACTTTGTTAGCAAACTACTCATCCAAGTGGTGGTGATTTTAAAGAAAACACACACAAAAAAAATAAGAAAACAACACATACAAAAATGCCTAGTCCCACAAAACTCACTGTGGTATGTCTTTTAAAGTATCCCCTGCCTCGTTCAATACACTACTTATCTTTAGTATTGTCAACAGCTCTCCATGTAGGACAGATTAATTAAGTGGCAGGTCAGACACAATGAGGTGAAAGAGCAGTTCCACCCAATCAGGACCATTTCTTCAATTTTATGTATAAGGAACTCTTGTAGGGGGAGGGGAGGTGCCAGTTTTAGTCCCTACAATGTGATCAATAGAAATGTAAAAAAAAAAAAAAAAAAAAAAAAAAAAAAAATCTACAAATGATCATGGATATGGGGACCATTTGGGCCATCAACTTAAGAGGGAGTACTATATACATTTTAGTCCATTCTAACTAAATAGCCAAATGTGTAAATATTTCATATTTTTCAACCATAGATGAAAAGACTATTTGTTGAAACATCTGGAAATACACACACACACACACACACACACACACACACACACACACACACATATATATATAAAATATGTATATATAAATTTTAAATCACACATCTTATTTGTGATAACGTTTCCTAGGGGAGATTTAAGGCTCTCCGATGGTCTTCAACATGACCCTTCTTCAAAAGAGCTAGCCAGGGCTTCCATGGCAGCTTCACAAGCAACATGATGAAATCATTAAACGAAAAACACACCCCTGGCTGTCTGCATCGCACAGCCTCATCCAGAGGCAGGCATCTCTCCCTATGCTCAAACTCTTACAAAGTTAATTTTCAATTTCAGGAAAGATTTTGAGAAAAGGGGGAAGAGGGGAAGAATGAAAGGAGGAGGAAAGGTAAAGGAGGGAGGGAAGAAGTAAGGAAGGGAAGGAAGGAGAGAGAAGAGAGAGAGGAGAGAGAGAGAGAAAAATTGAGAGAGAGAGAGAAGAGAGAGAGAAAGAGAGAGAGAGAGAGAGAGAGAGAGAGAGAGAGAGAGAGAGAAAGAGAGAGAGGAGAGAGAGAGAGAGAGAGAGAGAGAGAGAGAGAGAGAGAGAGAGAGAGAGAGAGAGAGAGAGAGAGAGAGAATTTATAGAACCTCATATTTTGAATGCAATCAAATCCTAGATATGCTCTAGGTGAATGTGAACAAGTCATTTCATCTCTATCAATTTCTTCATCTGTAAAATGGAGACAATAAAAATTGTACTGCCAGTCTCACAGAGTTATTTTGTGAGGGAAAAGCACTTTGTAACTCTTAAAGTTTGGGATTACAGTGGGTTCAGATCCTAGTTCTTATATAGTATCATGCTGAATGGCTCTGGGCAAGTCATTTCCCCCTAATTTGAGCCTCAGTTTCCTTACCTGGTATATGAAAATAGTGATCCTTATACACAGGGTTGTAAGAGGGAAAGGTATGTTTAAACTAAGTTTTACAAATGTTTAAGCTCTATAGAAATGGGAACTATTATCATTCAGCCCATTTACAAGTCATCTTTAAAGCACTCTTTCTCCCTCATTGCTTTCTCAAAATAACCACTGATCAATAAAAAATTAGTTAATTGGGAAAGGTCATGTGGCAAGCCTGCATCATTTCTTAACATAAAAATTTAAAGTTGTAAGAGGTTTATGCAGCCTACAAAGCCAAACATTAAATTTCCTCACATTTTTTTTATCACTTTCAGTACCACTTGTATTGAGTGTCCAAAATGTTGCTTCAAGTATAGACGGATCCTGCACATGCCCTCAAAACACACGGAAGGTTTAAAGATCAGAAGCAACCCTAGACTCAGAAATGTGAAGTGGGCTCTTCCTTTTTTTTTTTTTTTAAATGAGAGATTTTTTTTTGCTGATGAGAGCAAATCTGGGGGGGGCCATCATTTTCACAAACATTTGCCTAAAAACCCAGGTAGATGGGGCTAAGGGGGGTGTCTGTTCTCTGAACAGCCATAGAAGCACTCAAGGTATAATGCCAGATTTATACAGTTTTCTAACTGTTCATTTCCTTGAATCATCTGGGATAGATATAAAAAAAAATCGCTCAGAAATACTTAACAGTCTGATCAATACCCATTGATTGCTCAAGCTACGAATACTCTTAACACGAACAGCTTGATCATGTATATTTGATCACTGAAAAATTCAAAGCATTTTGGTCCAGCAGATCCAGTGTGTGATAAAATATCTTTTCTGCTGTTTCATAAAGTGTGTGTAGATAGATGGATAGATAGATGGACACAGACATATACACACACATAGTATAGTGGCTTTCATTGACGGTAATTTATTGCTCATATATTTGATGGAGAACAAGGTAATTAACTAAGCTCTTACACATCTGTGCAGTATTTTACAGCAATAGTAATAATAAAACACCTTTCTAACATTTTAGGAAGGAAAGGGGTAGGTCTTTCCATGAATTCAACGGACCCGAGAGTATAAACTTGAAAAAGCCTTCTCCTTATAAATCCTGCATTCCTGCTAAGTGATGGCATGCACATTACACGGAGGTACACTAAGTTTATCTCCGGGAAGCCATCGGTGAAGGGGGGAGAGGAAAAGGAAACAATTCTAACCAACACTTTTCCTGGCTAGTTCTTGAATAGAAGCTATGAACTTTTTAAAGACATATGGCCAGGAATGTCCTCAAATTGAATTTGGGGTCTATATCGAAACAAAAGCGTATTAGAAACATAAATCCCCCAATTATGAGTTACTGCCCCACTTTTAGCATCCACATAACACAATTTTTCATGCCTGAGAATCAGAGAGGGTGGTGGGACGGGGGTGAGGGAAACCAATATATTAGTTGTAATATAAATTGCTATTATTGGCTACAATGACACTGCAACAATATGAAATATTTTCTATGACTGACTTTTCTACCAAGGAGTCAAAATGTTCATTCTTACTTTCTGGAAACAGTTATTTTAGGCACCCATACATTAACTCCATTTAAATTGCCACCCTCTACAAAAGGAAGATAGATCCTGTGACAAAAGCAGGGAAGCGCCTGCAGGTTAGGACCGGGAGGATGCTTCCCATAGGATGGTAAACTCGGCAAAGGAAAGGGAAAGGGAGGAAAAACCCAAAACAACCCCACAAACAACAACAAAATTAATTACCTGATAAACTTCCCATTTCTGGACTTGTCTGATATGTCCTCCACACAAATTAAGTGGGGCTTCTAAAATTTCCAGCATCTGCCAGTTTAGGCCCCCTCTTTTATAAGGGGGGAGGGGGCTATTTTCATATGATAATACGTGTAATATGATATAGAATGGCAGAATGCATGACAGTTGCCCATAATACGGAGAAAGTCAGTCAAAGGACAGAGGCGACATTTGGATAATTAGCATCCATTGGCCAGTCAATCATGCAGACAGAAAAAACTGAACTAAACCCACAATGGAGTTGGAAAACAAAAGAGACCCCAGCCAGTCTCAGGATTAACTGGTCTAAAGCGATCTAAATGCTTTTGTATCTGAGGCACTAAGGCTCCCTGTGCTGCCCACTCCCCCCTGGATACCCAGGGAACTAATTGTGGGGATCAAAGTTAAAGCCCTCTCACTCCTTTTGCCTTTCTCTTTGTAGACTGCTCAACGCACAGAAGAAAAAAAAAATGATTTCTCCCTCCGTGTTCATTAAACTATTTTAAAGTTCAGGGGGGAGGGGAGCCTCTGAATGCCATCCCCCTTCTGCAAAGTCGATTCTGTTAGGTAGCATTTTATAGAGTTCCTATTTCTTTGTTTGGGGGGGGGGGGGAATGTGAAATATGTTTTTATTCTTCCTGTCTGGGAACAAGTGCACTTACCAATCTACAGCTCCCCGGGCAGACAGCAACCTGGAGCCAGGTACTCGGTGAGAACCTGGCCCCGGGAAAATGCAATGTTTAATTTTTTGTGTATGTTTTAATGGCCGATTTCCTCATAGAGTAATGACCCTTTCTCATTAAGCACACTTCTTGGTCTTTCTCCCCCACGACCCCCACTCTCACCAGAGCTCATGCCCCAGAATTAGCTGGAGTTGGAGAGCAGCCACTTGGCAACCCAACTAAATTAAGAGGAGAAGGGGGGGGTGAGGAGAGAAAGAGAGAGAGAAAGGGAGGAAGAGAGGGAGAGAGAGAGGAGAGGGAGGGAGAGGAGAGAGAGAGAGAGAGAGAGGAGAGAGAGAGAGAGAGAGAGAGAGAGAGAGAGAGAGAGAGAGAGGAGAGAGAGAGAGAGAGAGAGAGCCCCCACCCCTTTAACCCTAGGACACAGATAGTCATGTAAATACCTACCCCCGAGACGGTATTCCCATGAGGTCCTCCTCATACAAATTCCAACTCGCCTAATGCCCTTAATGAAAGAAGGGAGGGTATGTTGGAAAGGCTGATTCTTGTAGGAGAGTGTGGATCAAGGCAAAGCGACAGAAGATATGTGAGAGGAGAAGCGGTACCAGCCCCATCAGCCAAGCAGAAAGGAAGCGCCCAGGGGGTGGGAGTGGGGGTGGGGTAGGGGTGGGGAAGGAGTGTGGAAATCTTCCCCCTCTCTCGAGCAATTGGCAAATTGACTCCAAATCACATCCCGACACCTAGGGATAATGGATGCCTTCTTACCTTTAGTTGTTCTCTGTAATTAGTCTGTGCAGCAACCCCGGCACTCCTGATACAGAAAAGGGGGGAAAGGGAGAGGGGATGAAGGTGGGGGAGGAGAGAGAGGCAGTGTGAATGTGTGTGAGACTGTCTGGGTGTTTGTGTCAGCATTGAGTATGGAGTGTGGGTACTAGGGAATGAGATAGGGTATGGGGGTGGCGGATTGGGAGAGTGGTGAGGTGGTGAGGAGGGATGTTGTCAACCCCGCTTTCAGGTGCTGAAGGAGGAGACCCAAGAAGGTGAGAGGTCGTTAGAGCTGGAGGGAGAGGGAGTGGTGGAGGAAGAGGCAGGATGAGTGTGGAGGAGAGGTTATAACTATGTGTGCACTGAATGTGGGTACTGAGGTGAGGAATGAGTGTGAGAGCAATGGTGGGAGGCAATGAGAAGGGAGGCTGCACCCATCTCTTTTAGGTGCCAAAGGAAGAGCCAGAAAAATGTGAGATATCATTAGAAACAAGGATGGCCTTTAGTGGCCTTTTGTGTCCCCTTCGAATTCACTAGATCTCCAGCTCGACCCTATCAGGACTCTCTGGACCTCTTACCAAGTGTTGGCCTGAAACACCAGCACTAAAGAATGGACAAGAAGAAAAAGAATAGAAAAATAGAGGGATGAATATCAGATAGGCTGGATTTTTTTTTCTTCTTCTCCAAATGGGCCTCTGCTGACAAATCAATCAATCAAGGCCCATTCAGGCTAATGATGCAGCCAGACTCCACTCACTAACCTTACCATAGCCTCCCCCAAATCCCCTACATAATACTCAGCTGATGACTGGAAGTACAGTCAGGCTCTTTTTAGAGTTTGATTTGAATATTCACATCAAATTCTGCTCTCCCTCATTGTTTTGCCCACCCTCACTTCCCTTCTTTCTTTCTACCTTGATCATCACATTGAATTCATCTATCACTTGTTTTCCCCCTTTCTCTTTCTTCCCTATCTCATTCTTTCTGCTATCATTTCTTTCTGCCCTTTTTGTTTTCTTCACTCATCTCCCCCTTTCTTCTTCTCTCATTGAAAACATTTAAATTGGAGGGGGAAAAAAAAAAGCTCCTGACTGGAAACTTATGTTGGAAAACAGACTGTAAAACAAACACCTGTTTCCACAGGTTCAAGTGCTGAGAACCACATTTGGTGAAATAGAAAGTAAGCTGGATTTGGAAGCAGAAGATTCAAGCTACTTACCAGCCAGTTCTTTTCACAGTTTCTTATGATCCGGTTCTTTCATCTCCCTTAGTCTCAGCTTCCTCAATGGGATAATAATATTTGTACTGTCTGATTCACAGGTTTGTGGAGCCTCAAGCTCCTTATCTGTCATATGGGAATAATAATCCACATTTTCCCATAAGAGGCATGAGAGAAAGAGGGTCTGCATTGAAGTTAAAAATAATAATAATAATAAATAAAAAAGACCTCCATTCAATTCCTACCTCTAAAACATATAAGTTACGTGACCATATGTAGGTCATTTCATTTCTTGGTACCCTGAGCAACCCATCTAAGACTATTAAGTTATATACAAGTAGCTGATCTCTGCAGCAGTGAAGGGAATTTCCACAGCTGGAGTTCCTATTCCGAAAGTGAATACAGGAGTTCCTTTTGGTCCAAAGGAAGGGGAAAATAAATCATTGCACCAGCTATTACCTAAGAATTACTTTAGGAAAAAGCTTTGTAAGTTCTAAAACACTATAGCAATGAGAACTAAATAGACCACTTTTATTTACTTATCCTTTTGACAATTGACTTTACAGGTCTATGTATGAACATGGGTGATGGTCTGAGATGGGACAGTTCTGACTCAGATATTTTTGCTTTTCTCCTGACATTGGCTAAAGGCCATTTTCTGGGCTTTGTTCAATTCAACAAACTGTTTCAAAAACATTTGCCTAAGAATTCAGATTATTTATTAGGTGCCTGTTATAGTAAGGCACTATTCTTCTCTGAAACACAATGTGAAATAAATTTGAATAACATTTCTACCTGGGCTCTCCTAATATGTGGGTCCTTTGGGGCTACTCACTAACTCTCTTCCTTTTCACCCTTTTCAAGTATAACAAGGGCCTCTCATTTCTCCCATCAATCTTCAAACACAATCCCCTTCTGAAACCAAGCAGAACTGTCTCTGGCTTCTGGCACATTGGACCAGGGAGGAGAAATCCCACCCACTTCTGTTCTGCTTTTAATCCTGAGCCATGTGGTCCTGAATCTTTCTTTTTAAGAGCACTTGAGGAAGAAAGCCTTTAAAAGCCCCCTATTGGTATCCTCTGTATATTGGCCCGCCCAGACTAACCAAGGCGCTTCCCACGGTACCGTAGCAAGGACAGAATGATGAAGGGAGAGCTGAAAAGTATCCAGTCAGTGCAAACATGGAGGTGGGGAAAGGTGACGGGGGAGGAGGAGGAGGAAAAGAGGAAGGAAGAAAAGAAGAAAAAGAGGAAGAACATATACAGAACGAAGACAACCAAGCATAAAGAGAGAGGAAGATGGGAAAGATAACAAAATAAAGAGCTTTTAAAATAATTATTCAACTTTAAAACAATCCTTTTTAAACTCTTCAGAGCCCAGCAAAGCAGATCTAAGGCAAAGATGTGGGTCTCTGACTATAACCTGTAGCTTTGCGTGGTGATTATCTTCAAAGCTATCCTGTCAAGCAAGGAGTCTTTTAAACATCACAAGGGAAAGTTTCAGAGTCTGTTTTTTTTTTTTCAACTTTGTTTTTAAATAAAGAGATGGGGAAGTCCCTCTAACCCCAGAGTTAAAAAAAAAAAGAGAGAGAGAGAGAGAGAGAGAGAGAGAGAGAGAGAAAGAAAAGTTCCACCATCCCATCTTGTTGCTGGTGCCAGGATTTGGGAATTTGGCATACTGCCGTTAAGGTGTTCTAGGTTTTCGAAGTTCAGTCTTCTTCAATGGTAAGGTGTCAGGTCAGCTGCTTGCTCTAGGTTAGTAAAATGACCAGTAGCAAAGAAGACAAGAGATCTCCAGTTCTTGCTCTTGCTCTGACACTTATGATTTACCCCTAGGCAAGTCATTTCTAAGCTTCATATTATTTATCTTAAAATGAAGGGATTATATCTGGTGATCTTTAATACCCTTCTAGCTCTAAAATTCCATATTCTAAAGTACTTTAAAAAGCTCTAGTAGTCCATTTTTCTGTGGTTCTGTTGTAATTCCAATATTAGATTCTCACATTAGTATCTAACATTCTTGGTCCTATTTGGCCCTAATGTTCTATATTCTAAGCTGCCTTCTAGTTTTAAAATTCTATGTTCTAACATTCAATACTTTAGCTCTAGCATTCTATAATTCTAAAGATTCTCTGTTCCTTTTGTAGGATAGTTTAAGAAGAAAATTTAAGAATTGTGGGTGTGGACTTAAAAAACATACCATCTACTCACTTTTGTGTTTCCAGTATTGGAAAGCCAGAGAACTGAATTAATAAGGTATCACTTCATCTGACCTCTTAATCTGCTTGTTTTCTACCTGCAACATTTACTGACAAGAAAATACTAATTCATAAAGGTTATAACATGCACATTAATACTATGCTTTTTATTCTTCTTTGCTCAGACAGCATGAAATAAGGGCAGATCAAGCTTTGTTTTTAAAAATCCCCATCATGCCACTTTACAAGAATTTACCTTGCCTTTTTAGATGAGACAATTCTGGTGGGGGAAAAGGGCTCAACTCTAAGAGCCAGAAGAATTGGCATTGAGCAGTGACTCTGTCTTGCTGTAGCCACAGGACAGTGAGCAAGTCAATTTACCATTCAAAGTTTCAGTTTCTTCTTCTGAGAAGTGGTGGGAGAGGAAGAACTAATTATATTTGTCACCTATCTTCAGCTGTTCAGATGTAGACAAGTTTCTTAACATCTCAGAGTCTGTTTCCTCAGTTGCAAAAATGGGGATAATAATACCTACCTCCTAAGGATATGAGATTTGTTTCTTTGTACAATGTTAAGCTATAGAAGATAAGCTATTATTATCCAGCCTGATCCCTTCATTTACCAGATGGGAAAACTGAGTCACAGAACAATGAAATGATTTGCTAGAGGTCTTTTAGCTTGAAATTACACAAATTCCAGGCAACACAGAACAGGGATTGGAACTCAGGTTCCTGGACCCTCAGTTCAAGTCTCTTTTAATTTGTAAATTGAGAATCTTAACATTGCATTAGCTGCCTCACAGGGTTGTAGCAAGGAACAACTGATAGAATGTTATATAAATGTAAGCTGTTATGAGTGTCTTTCCCTTAAATTAGACTAATGCCCTCTTGAAAATGTCAACCTCTGCCTGCAAGTGAGCTCAAGGAAAAGAAAATGACATTCAGACCAAGCTAAAGAAGGACTGGTGGCAGCTATAAAGAGATGCAGAAGGGGTCCTGCTCTTCCCAAAGCTTTAAGGGGGGAGAAAAAGGGTTGTCCACCAATGGTCAAGGATAGAATAGGAGAAGAAAACCTTGGGTGGAATTAGTTGTGAGCCTATTCTTTTCTGCCATCTCTTTATACCCAACTCCCTCTGTCCATAGCAGAGATCAAATAAGATAATGAATGTAAAGTGCTATTAAGATGTTATTATTATTTATAGATCAAATCTGGTTGATTTTGGAATTATGATTTGGATTTTGGATACACATCAAGACATTAGCTTCATGCATTTTAATTAGGCTGCCTTTTTCATTTATTACTAATACAACCCTCTTAACTATGATTTATTTGTTAAACAAAGCACTATAATCCGTCACTTATTCATCTTAATTTCAACAAAATTAAAGTAGTCTCTGTTATATTGCACCTAATTGCACTTGCAATGAAAAGAACGGAGATGTTAATCAAAATAAATTGAAGATAAACAATAAAATCATTACATCTTTGCTGCAGTAAGTGTAACTAATCAGTTTTGACTTGAAGCGACGGAACAGGAATAATGAATCTGTCACTGAAGACACGCTCATTAAATATAACCTCATCCGCCAGGGTCCTGCAGGCAGGAGACAGCAACACTGCCCTACACGACCCGCTGGCTCTCGTCTTCTAAGCAGAGGAGGGGTGGGGGAGGTGAGGGAAGCAAAGGGGACAGAAGAAGGAGGAAATTGCAGGCTGTTCCAAGATTTAAAAATACTACAGCTTGGCTTGCTGGGAAGGGGAGAGTGCCACAGGTGTGAAGCACGCTGCCGACTTCCTCGGGCAGTGGGAGGCAAAGCTGGAGAGTGTGACTCAAGAGTTGTCATCACATGAAGATGAAAAAGCGAGAAATGGGGGTGGGGGAAAGAGAGGAAGGGAAGAGAGAGAGGAAGGGGGAGGCGGAGGCAGAGGGAGGAAAAAGGAATAGGAGGTGGAAGGGAGGGAGAGAAGACAGAAAAAAGGAGGAAAAGAGGAGAGAAAGGGGGGAAAGAAAGACTTACAATGAAGCAGAGCTGGAAGAAACCTTACTTAGAACACAGGACACTGCAGTACAGAATGACAGAACAGGAAATTAATTAGAGCTAGAAGGGATCTAAGAACATATCTGTCCAATTAACTCATTTTATAAAGAAAGAAACAGGTTCAGTGAAGAAAAAAAAATGATCTGGTCAAAAATCACACAGCTGATTGTAAATAGAATCAAGACTAGAACCCAGACCTTCTGACTTTTGCTTAGGAGAAAAATCTTGTCTTATTTTCCCCTAAAATACATCAGAGAGACAAGGATTAAAAAACAACCGGCAGACAGACCGGAAGTAAGGGAGCCAGAGACAAAGACAAATGGAAGGCTCTGAGACCAGAGGAAGAGGAGTGCTTTAACCAGACAGATTAAAGTGGGGAGGGAGGTTTGTCTTAATTAAATAATTTCCCCTGTGAGAAAAAGCCACACATATAGTTAATTTCAAGTCAGTTGAAGCCCAGGAGCTTTTTAGGTTAGATTTGGTTTATCTGAGCACTGCCCTGAGGGGGAAAAAAGTCTCTGGAAGTCTATTCAAGTAAACCTGAGACAAGCCATTTATCAGTGATGCTCATAAGAGTGAATTGCTAAAGACAAGAATCCCTAGAGTAGACCACAATAGCTCATATTTATATAGCACTTTAAAACTTTTCTGACAACAACTCAATGAGGTGCAGGTATTTATTATATTGCCAGGAAGACACTGATGCCCAAAGGATAGGAACTTGTCTAAAGTCACAACTTTGGGAAGGGAGCAAGCTGCAATTCTAGGACCTAGATCTTTTGATTCCAAGTCCAAAACTCATTAAATGACAGTTTTGCAATAGTGCTGTCCAACCAGTCAAATGTTGGAGGGAATTATAGAATTAATCAGCCAATGTGATTAACTTTGGCTGCCAAAGTAAGACTAGACTCAGTCTCACCTCTCTCCTTCTACACTCCTATTCTCTGTAACAAGGTGTGTGTGTGTGTGTGTGTGTGTGTGTGTGTGTGTGTGTGTGTGTGTGTGTGTGTGTGTGTGTTTGGACTGACTGATCTTTTTTTTTCCCCCATGCAAGTATTGTCACAATTCTCAATATAAAAAGATAGTATATATATATATATATATATATATATATATATATATATATATATATATACACACACACATATAATGTGTATATATATATATACATATATATATGTGTATATATATATATATATATATATATACACATATATATATATGTAAAGAGAGAAACTGAGGAACAAATAAAAGATGAGGGGAGTTATGAGACGGAGGGAAAAAACCAGCCATTGCTACTTTGGGTGAATATAGCTTCCTAGACATAGAACTTCTTCATCTCTCACCTCTCCTTCCCTCCCTCTTTCTTTTCTTTCTCCCTTCTTCTCTCTCTCTTTTCCTCTCCCTTCTTTTCTCCCTCCCCTTTTCTCTATAGAAGGAAGCCACTGTGGTATGATGGATAACTCTGAACTTGGCTTCAGAAAGACTTGGATTTCAATCTTATATCTGACCCTTACTAGCTATGTAACTATGGTTTGGTTAATCTTTCTGAGTCTTAATTTCCTCATCTGTAAAATGATAATAATGCCTATAGGATCTATTTCACAGGATTGTATAAGGCTCAAATGAGATAATGTATACAAAACAGTTTGCAAACCTTAAAATGTTAGGAAAATGTCAGTCAAACATGTTCTTCTATCTCCAAAATTCTGTGAATTTATGATTTTCTATTTAATTGAAAATAGGGTGATCAGGAAAGAAGAGTTTTTATTAGCAAACTTTCAGAGGACATGGGGTTAGACCTTAAGTTCACACCAAGTTTCATAATCTTTGGGAGTGTCATGACACCAGGGTTCTGGCCCTCTAAGATGGAGCCTTTCAACTTTGACTCAGAATAGAGTGATTTATCTATCCTAGGTCATTGACTTTTGCTTCCTTTATCATCCCTCTTCTATGTATTTCTTCTCTCCCCACCCCCTACCAGCAGTTAGGATGAACACAACCATATTTAATGCCATGAGATTTTACCAAGGGTGTAGTCTCACTTTGGTCAGTTAGGTTCAAGAAAACTCTCTTTCCTCCCCACCCCACCTCCACCCAACCCCACCCACTCCTGTTTTGAAATGCAGGGTGCAATTCTGAGTAGAGTCATTTAGATAATTATGCTTTTCAGAGAAGCTTGGCTGGAGGTGGCAAGGTTCCAACCCCACCATGGGAGACCCATGACGCAGGAGGCAGCCCCCGTGTTTCTCTTTGAAGACTCTTCCAAACTGGGAACAAGTTGCCCTTCTGCTCTGCCAGATGGGTGCAGGACATAGTGTGCCAGGTGAAAAACTCTCCTGCTCGTTAGCCTTGGGAATCTGCCAGGGCCTCATCTCATGGCTTGTTGGTGCCTCTGACAACCTAGAATCATAGACTTTAGAGCTGGAAGGGATTTTAAAGATCATCTAGTCCATTACCCTTAATTTAAAATGAAGGAAACTGAGGCCCAGAGGGGAGGGAAACCATTTGCTTATGGTCACAAAGCCCCAGAGTCAAGTTTTAATTTAGATCTTCTAACTCTAGAGAGATTTCTATGAGAAGCTAAAATATCTTACTATTTTCCTCTGAATATCTTGAAGCTTTCACAATTAAATCGAGATCTCTGTTTTAAAGCTACAAAACCATGAAAAGCTTTTGGGTTTCTTCATGAATAATGAAGAGTGTTAGACCTGGTAGTTTTTAAGATGACATTTAAGATGACAATACTATATTGAGTGGTCCCATGCCATGAATCCCATGTCACACAAACAATTCCAAAGTTCTTCAGAGAGACCTTGAGAGGGTCCTTATATTGATTCATCTGACTACCATGTGAGCACCTTCCTTGCACAAGTTCTTTGTAAAATTAGTGTTTTAGGCAATAATATGTTTGACATTAGAACAACATGGCCAGCCTATCAGAGTGCTAAGTGATACACAATCTAAGTGGTTCTTGTCCTCAAGAGCTTACATTCTACAGGGGACAAAACTTGTGTGTGTGTGTGTGTGTGTGTGTGTGTGTGTGTGTGCGCGCGTATACATAAAATGAAAAAGTGAACACAAAGAAATTTTGAAAGAGACCAAGGTAATACTTAAGCTAAGTTTTGAAGGAATTCTAAGAATCTGATATGAGGAGAAAGTGAATTTCAGAGAAAAGAGAAAGGAGATAGGCAATGAAAGGTCCTATCTATATTGTATATAGGCTGATAAAGATGGATCAGAGCATCTATAGAATAATCATCTTAATAGCAATGATGATGATGTTGATGATAGTCATTGTAATCAGAGAACCAGACCTTTGGCTCTAGAACCTCAAACTGAGCCTCAGCTTTGGCAAGTCTCTTCTCCTTCCTTAGTTTTCCCCTTTGTAAAATGAAGGGTGTTGTACCAGATCATCTCTAAGATTTCTTTTGGTTCTAAATACTGTGAATCCCAATAATCAAAGCTACTTAGAATCAGACAGGACTTCCTCAAGTAATAATCCACTTATATCCTATATGTAAGCATATAGTAGGTGCTCAATAAATGCTTGTTGATTTACTAGTTAACTGAGAATAAGACCTGTGGTCTAGTCCTCAATTTACCATCCAGTTGATGTATGATCTTGGGAAAAGTCCTTTTACTCTCAGTTTTTCCATCTATGAAATGAGAGTATTAATCTCCTCTTCTAGCTTTAAAAGTTTACAAATTATCTAGATTGTAATACTGCATACTGTAAATCTCTAGCAGAGCCAAGGACAGCTAGGTGCTGGCCATTCTTTCAAGAGGTCAATGGGATGGCATGAACAACAACAACAAAAAACTGCCTTTCATCTTAAAAAAAAAAAAAAATTCCTGTGATGACTTCCCTTCCCCTGTTTTATAGCTTCTTGAAAGTTGTGAGGAAAAATGAGCATGGCCCATAAATTGCTTACTATTCCCCTCCTCCAAGTGTTTCTGGTCCAATATGAATTATTCCTTGGAGAAATTATGGAAAGCAAAGGGAGGCACCTTCTTCCACAGAGGATGGAGTTCAATGTGACTTGTCCCATGAAAAAAAAATGAGGCATGATCTCTTTTAAAATAGTTCTTGCAGATAATAAACTCCATCTTAAACCTTTTATGAGGGACCCAGTCTGTCTCCTTCATGGCTCCATATATTCTTTGTTTTCTCAGATATCTTAATTGAGTATATCATGGCTCTTATACTGCTGTGGTAGGGAAATCCCAGGAACATTAGGCCAAGCCTGTCTTTGTCCTTTGAAGGCATTTTATACAGAACTAGAATCAAAGTGAGAACTGGAAGAGACTTTAGAACACAGAATATTAAAACACAAAATCCTTGCAATTTCATTAGTATGTAGAAGTCCTGGCCTGAAGTTGCAGGTCAGCACCTGCTTAGAGGCACTTAGGGGTTAAGTAGTTAATTTGCTCACAATCACACATGATATATGACTGATCCAGAACTTGAAACCCGACCTTCCTGATTTTAAGGCAGGCCTTATCTATCCATTGCATTAACCTTCCTCTCATACCATAGAAGATAAAATACTAGAAAACTAGAATATCAGCCATGAGGGATCCCACAACATACTGTTTTCTAAATGAGAGAACTCAGAACTGTTTCCCCATTTGGAATTATTTCTGTGAGTGTTAGTCTGGAAGTAGCCACTTACTTTTTGATCTAGTTAAAAGGATGATTGATGTCCTGAGAACATATTAGAGAATTCTGTTCATTTTATTAGCAGAACTTTCTTGAGAATATTAACATATTTAACCAATCAACAAAAATATTTAAGTGCATACTTACTATGTGTTGTGCTTTGTTCTACATTATGGGAATACAAAGAAAAGCCAAAAATCAGTCTCAGTCATTTACAATTTAATTGGAGAGATAACTGTAAAGACTAGGGACATATAAGATGTACAGAAAAGATGAAAATACTCTAAAAAGGAAAAGCATTGACATTTAGGAAGATTGGGAAAGGCCTCGTGTGGAAGGTAGGGTTTTAAGTGAATTTTTTTTTTTTTTTTTGCACTAGTCTGTTGGGGTTAAGTGACTTGCCCAGGGTCATACTTTTTAAATATTAAGTGTCCAAGGTTGGATTTTCATTTAGGTCTTCCTAACTCCAGGGCCTATGCTCTATCTACTGATCCAGTTTCCCCAGTTTTAACTGAATTTTGAAGGAAACCAGGGAAGCTAAACGATGGAGATGAGAGGTCAGAGAATTACAAGTGTAGGGGACATCCAGCACAAAGATACAGAGAGATGACATGGACTATTCATGGTTCAGAAACTGCAAATAAGTTAATGTAGATGGCCATGTGGTAGCTAGAGATAGATAGAGTTCTGGCTGGGAACCAACAAGATATCTCAATAAATTCAAATCTGGCTTCAGAAACTTACTAATTTTGAGACCCTGGGCAAGTCCTTAATCCTATTTGTTTCAGGTTTTCTCATCTATAAAATGAGCTGGAGAAGAAAATAGCAATTCACTCCAATATATTTGCCAAGAAAATGTCAAATGGGATCATGGAGTGTCTGAGATGATTGAATAACAACATAGTTGGATCATAGCGGGTGAAGGGCAGTGAAGGTTGCAAGTTTTGAGAAGACTGGACAGGAAGGAAGGAGCCAGATTAAATACAGCTTTAATAGCCAAGAGAAATTATATTGAATTCTAGTGGTAATAGAGAGTCACTGAGCTCAGTTACAAGGGAGGAATGGTTAGATAAAGGGTGGTGATGTTAACATGATTAAACCTACAATTTAGAATAATTATTGATTTGGCAGCTGAGTGGAGAATAGATTGGAATGGACAGACATGATGAAGAACTCTATTATAGTCATCTAGGTGAGAGGTAATGAGGACTTGAACTAGAGTGGGGGACCATGAGTAGAGAGAAGAGGACAAATGAAAGGAGGTGAAGGTGAAACCAAGATGGATTGTTTATGAGTAAGAACAAGGAGTCAAATCGAGGATAACACTCAAGTTGTGAGTCTGGGTAACTGGAAAGATAGTGATGCCCTCAATAGGAATAGAGAAGTTTGGAAGAAAGGACAGGTCGGAATGGGGAGTAGAGATAAAGAGTTCTGTTTTGCACTGTTCAATGATCTATTATGAATAACTTCACTATTCTCAATACAATGATCCAAGACAATTCCAAAGGACTCATGGTGAAAAATGCTATTTATAATCAGAGAAAGAACTAATGAAGTACAAATACAGATCAAAACATACTATTTTCTACTTTAGTGGTTTTTTTTTCTTTTGGTCTGTTTTTTCTTTTACAAAATGATTAATATGAAAATATGTTTTATAGATTGCATATATATATATATAACCTCTATCAAATTACTTACTGTCTTGAGATGGGAAGTGATAAAGGAAATACAAAATTTATAACTCAAAAAAATTTTTTTGAATGGATGCTAAAATTTGTCTTCAGATGTAATTGAAAAAAAATATTTAAAATGAGTTCTGTTTTAGATAATGAGTTCTGTTTGAGATATACAGGATATCTAGTTCAAGATGTCCAAGAGGAATTTGAAGACACATAACTGTAACTCAGCAGAGAGACATTAAGACATTAAAATCATCTTCATAGAGATAGTAATTGAACCTTTAGGAAGTGATGAGATCACCAAGTGAGATAATACAGATAAAAAAAGAGAAGGGAGCCCAGAAGAGAGCCTTAGGTCACAGTTATGATTACTGAACATGACATAGATGAAGAACCAGAAAGGAGACTAATGAGTGGTTGGGGCAGAAGGGAGAACCAGGAAAGAACAGTGCCATGAAAGACTAGAAAGGAGAGTGTATCCAGAAGAATAAGATGATCTTCAGAATTAAAAGAAGCACAAAGGTAAAGGATGATCAAGGATTGAGAAAAAAATATTCAATTTGTCAATTGGGGCAGCAGGATGGCATAGTGGATAAAGAGCCAGGCTTAGAATCAGGAAGACTTCATAGCAATGTGCTCTTGGGCATATCCCCGAATCTTGTTTGTTTCTGTTTCCTTATCTGTAAAATGAGTTGGAGAGGGGCACCTAGGCGGTGCAATGGACAGAGCAGCAGCCCTGAAGTCAGGAGGACCCAAGTTCAAATCTGGCCTCAGACACTTAACACTTCCTAGCTGTGTGACCCTGGGCAAGTCACTTAACCCTAATTGCCTCAGCAAAAAATAAATAAGAGTTGGAGAAGGAAATATCAAACCACTCCAGTATCTTTATCAAGAAAACTTTAAATGGCCTCATGAAGAGTCAAATACAACTAAAACAAGTAAACAAGAAATTATTGGTAACTTTACAGAGAGTAGTTTAAGTTAAATAATGAGGTTGAAATCTAGATTTCAAGGCATTTAGAAAAGGCGGAGAGAGAAATAGAAGTATTGATTGTAGATGTCTTTCTCAAGGAGTTTAGACACTAAGTGCAGGAGGCATATAGGACAGTAGTTAACAAGAATGGTAGAATCCAGAAAAAGGTTTTCTAAGGTTGGGGGGAACTTGGGCATTTTCACAGGAAATAATGAGGGGGAGATAGAAGATGTCCAAGTGATGAGTTGAAGAGAGAAGAAGAGGGATCTCTCAATAAATAGTCTCAATGTTTTTGGTGAAGTATGAATCAAGGCCCTCAACTGAGAGAAAGGAGGGAAAGGAGTATTGTGGGAGGCTTGAGCCAAGACTAGAAGGTCTGGAATAGTCATTGAGAGGAGTGGGATAGGAAATCAATTAGGAAGGAATAAAATATTGGCCTTGCTGCAGTGAGGCTATAGTGCAGATTAGATAAATCATTTTTAGTAAGCCTAGCCAGCACAGTCTCATCATCTCTATCTCCTTTCAGCAGAAAACAAACTTATCTAATGGTGGGAGTGACCTGGGACTGGGTCTTGGCAAGTCATCAGCAGTGATAGCAGGGGAATTGAGGCCAGAATCAGTTGGTAAATATTTTATAATGAACGAGGCTGGTTTCATCAATTCTTAAATCTATTTTTTTTTAACCTATAAAGCGTCTTTATCCTCACTAAAAATGGCCTCCCTGTCCCTTTGCCTTGATTCAAGATCTCTGTACCCTCAAGGCTCATTTTAAATACTACCACTTTTGAGAAGTTGCAAGTATATTAAAAAAAAAAAAAAAAAAACACATAAAAAAGACAACCTAAGAGAAAGAAGACCTGGGTGGTATAGGAGGGAAACCTCTGGAACTAGAGTCATATGACCTGGATTCAAATCCTGCTCCTGACACTCAGTATATGTGAGACCTTGGGCAAATAACCTCATATTTTGGGGCATCAGTGTACACATTTGTAAAATGCCAAACTAGAGAGCATTTGAGTTCTCTTCTTACTTAAGATTTAAAATTTAATCGAGGTATGCCTATGAGTCAATCACTTAATCTCTTTATGCCTCACTTTCTCCACCTGAAAAATGAGGTAGTTAATTTAAAATAAATTAATCTTTTTCAGCTCTGATATACTATTATTCTCTGCCTTTCCTGACAATCACAGCCTCAAAGTAATCTTTCTCCCAACTGAACCCCTATATCAGTAACTGTTGGGAGCATTCATTTCACAATTAATCAAATAATGTTTTATGATATTATTTGAAATGATAATTAGCTCACATTATTACTTAACTTTCCCCCTCTTTATAGCATGTCATTTCAGTTAGGCTACAAATTTCTTGAATGTAAGATTCTAGCTAATCCTTTCTTATCAAAGGTCAGATCTTTCCTACCGTGTTTCCCCGATAATAAGACCTATCCTGAAATAAGACACCCACATACTCTTTAATATTCCGCTAAAATAAGCCCTCCCCCGAAAATAAGCCCTATCGAACTTACTATGAAAACGGTCATCATGGTGATCCCCTGCGCTATATGCTGCGTAGCGGTACCTTCAGTAAGCAGCGCCGCCCTCCCCTCCCGGGTGAAACGCACGTCGCGCTCCGAGCTGCATCCAATCAGAGCTGCAGCAGTGAGCGCGTCATCCTCTTCTTCCCTGGTGATTTGCTTGCTGGCGCTACTGAGAGCAGCGCCGCGGAGTAGAGCTGAGACAGGACCATCTAAAAACTCGGTAAGTTCAGTAAGCGATGGAGAATAAAATAAGCACTCAGGGGGCATGATGGAGGCTAAAAGGGGCATGATGGAGGCTAAAATGGGCATGATGGAGGATAAAAGGGGCATGATGGAGGATAAAATAAGCCCTCCCCTGAAAATAAGCCCTCTGGTGTTTTTTAGTCCCAAAAAAATAATAAGACAGTGTCTTATTATCGGGGAAACACGGTAGTTCTGCTCAATGACCATTTCAAAATATCTAGAGCAAAGAACAAGTCCAATCATTCATTAGAAAAGGTTTTAATGTTTCAGATAGAACTGTCTTAGAAGAAGTGAGCTCTCTCACTGGTAAAGGCTCACAGAGACAGATTTTGATTGTACATATGCATATGTATTGTTTATGTGTTATATGCATTACATATGTGTATTACATAAATACACATTTATATATGTGTGTATTGTGTATATAAACATATGTTTTATATATTATTATATATAAATATTATATATATACACATATATAAATAAATACATAAATACACAAAAATAAAATAAATAATACATATAAATATATGTTACATGTATGTAATATATATGAATGGGCTGGCTGCCATGGGAGGTATTCACAGATGTTTATCACTGAAAGTCTTCAATCACAGATGGATGACACCTCTTTGTAAATTACCTTTACTCCAGTCTCTGATGAAGAAATAATCTTCTTGCCAAAGGCAATCTCTCTCTTTCTCTTTCTCTCTCTCTCTTTCTCTCTCTCTCTGTCTCTCTCTCTCTCTCTCTCTCTCTCTCTCTCTCTCTCTCTCTCTTTCTCTCGCTTTCTCTCTCTCTCTTTCTTTATCTCTTTCTCTCTCTCTTTCTTTCTCTCTCTCTTTCTCTCTCTTTCTCTTTCTCTTTCTCTCTCTTTCTCTCTCTCTCTCTCTAACCCTTTATCTCAATCTTTTCTATCAGTCTAGAAAATTATTCCTATAATTACCCAGTTTCTAATTTTCAATCTCTTTCTAAAGGGAGTACAGTGGATAAAGAACCAGGTCTAGAGTCAGAAGGACCAGAGTTCAAATCCAGCTTCAGACACTTACTAGCTGTGTTATCAGGTCAAGTCACTTAACACTATTTGCCCAGTTTCCTCATCAGTAAAATGAGCTGGATGGGAAAAATGGCAAACCACTCCAATATTTTTACCAAGAAAAGACCAAATGAGATCACAAAAAAATTAGACACGACAGAAATGACTTAACAACTTCTATTGACTCATTCCCTCCTTCCTATAGATATGCCCAAGTTTCCTTCAACTTTAAAAAAAAAAACCTTCCAAATGAAGCCAAGATTGTAGAGAAAAGCCAGGAAACTGTCTGAACTCTCCCTGGTTTCCCTCAGAAATAATATTAAATAAATGGATTTGGAATGACAGAGCCCACAAAAAGACACAATGAAGCAATTTTCTAGCTTAAGATAACTTAGAGGGACTTTGGAAAAAGCCTAACTCATTTGGGCAAAAGAGAAGCACAGCCTAGCACCAACAGCATCCAGGAAAGCCAGCAGGAGGCTCTTAGCCACAGTACAGATCAGCAAATGAAGCCCTCCAGTTTTGGCTCATCAGGGCACTGACATAGCAAACTATTTGTGAAGCCTCCAGCTCCAGCACAGAAGTCAAATTGCCATCCCCTGGACTCCAACAGAATATGTGCAACTAGGACTGACCATCTCAGTGCAGTGGGCAAGCTTCCAGAACCCAAGGCCCTAGTATGGTAAACTAGTGACCAGACTTCAGGCCTCTAGCACAAGAAGCTTCGGATATTGCCTTCTGCGCCCCAAGAGCATGGCTCTACTTTTAAGAATGAGCAAAAACTCAAAAAAGAACCCCAAGTAAGTCAATAGGGAAGATCAAAACAGAAGAGGACAACAATATCAAAATGCCTGTATGTTACTTTAATATGTCTAACATATATGAAATTGCTTGACATATAGGGGAGGGGATGGAGTAAGGAGAGGAAAGTTTGGAACACAAGGCTATGCAAGAGTCAATGTTGAAAAATTATCCTTCCATATGTTTTGAAAATAAAAAAGCTTTAATAAAAATGAATACATAACATTTTAAAATTTACTAAGAAAAAAATTGCTTATATATGAAGCCTTAAAGAAGAATATGAATTGTTCTCAAGCCCACAAAGAACTCTTATAAATGATCAAAAAGGGTTTTAAAAATCAAGATGTAGAAGAAAAACTGGAAAAAGAAATGACAATTATGCAGAAGAATTATGAAAAAAAGATCTTGGAAATTAAAGGACAAAAATTGACTGAAGAAAACAATTCCTTGAAAATATATTTGATCAAAGGGAGGGGGGGAATCCACTGAAGAAAATGGAAAGAAAGTACAAAAGCTAACTGAAGAAAATAATTCCTTAAAAACTACAATTGAGCAAATTAAAGCTAATAACTCTATGAGACATCAAGAATCAGTCAAACAAGATAAAAAGGATAAAAAAAAAATAGAAGAAAATGTAAAATATCTCATTGGAAAAAGAAGTGACCTGAAAAAAGTGATCCAGGAACTGAAAGCCATGTACTACCTGAAAGCCATGATCAAAAAAAGGAAGCTGGACAACAACTTTCAAGAAATTATCAAGAAAAATTTCCCTGATATCCTAGAAACAGAGAATAAAATAGTCATTGAAAATATCCTTCAATGCTCTAAATCAGGAATTCTCAAACTACGGCCTGTGGGCGAGATGCCATTCGCTGAGGACATTTATGTGGTCCACAGGGTTATGGCAAATGGGCTGAGGAGCGGAGACAGAGTGTGAGTTTTTGTTTTACTATAGTCCTGCCCTCCAACCGTCTGAGGGGCAGTGAACTGGCCCCCTATTTAAAAAGTTTGAGGACCACTGCAAATAATTACTGATCAGAGAAATGCAAATTAAGACAACTAGGAAATACCACTACATACCTCTCAGTTTGGCTAAGATGATAGGAAAAGATAATACAGAATGTTGGAGGGGATATGGGACACTAATACATTGTTGGTGGAATTGTGAATACATCCAGCCATTCTGGAGAGCAATTTGGAACTCTGCCCAAAGGACCATCAAACTGTGCAAGCCCTTTGATCCAGCAGTATTTCTACTGGGTTTATATCCCAAAGAAATCTTAAAAGAGGAAAAGGGATCCCCATGTGCAAAAATCTTTGTGGCAGCCCTTTTTGTAGTGTCAAGAAATTGGGAACTAAATGGATGTCCATTAATTGGAGAATGGCTGAATAAGTTATGGTATATGAGTGTTATGGAATATTATTGTTCTGTAAGAAACGACCAGCAGGATGCTTTCAGAGAGGCTTGGAGAGATTTACATGAACTGATGCTAAGTGAAATGAGCAGAACCAGAAGATTATTGTACATGACAACAAGAAGATTATACGATCATCAATACCAATGGATGGATATAGCTCTCTTCAACAATGAGATGATTCAAACCAGTTCCAATGATCTTGTGATGAAGAGAGAGCCATCTACAACCAGAGAGAGGAATACAGAAACTGAGCGTGGTTCACAACATAGCATTTTCACTCTTTTTGTTGTTGTTTGCTTGCACTTTATTTTCTTTCTCATTTTTCCTGTTTGATTTGATTTTTCTTGTGCAGCAAGATAATTGTATAAATATGTATGCATATATATTGGATTTAACATATATTTCTATTGTGTTTAACATACTTGCCCTCTAGGTGGGGAAAGGGGGAAATTGGAACCCAAAGTTTTGCAAGGGTTAATGTTGAAAAATTATCCATGCAATATTATTGTTCTGTAAGAAATGACCAACAGGATGAATACAGAGAAGCTTGAAGAGACTTACATCAACTAATGCTGAGATCATTATACACTTCAACAATGATACTGTATGTGGATGTATTCTGATGGAAGTGGACATCTTCAACATAGAGAAGAGCTAATCCAATTCCAATTGATCAATGATGGACAGAATCAGCTACACCCAGAAAAGGAACACTGGGAAATGAGTATAAACTGTTAGCATTTTTTTAGTTTTTATTCCCAGATATTTTTACCTTCTGAATCCAATTCTTCCTTTGCAACAACAACAATAACAAAATTCGGTTCTGCACATATATATTGTACCTAGGATATATTATAACATATTTAATATGTATGGGAATGCCTGCCATCTAGGGGAGGGGGTGGAGGGAAGTAGGGGAACAGAAGGGAGTACAAGGGATAATGTTGTAAAAAATGTTATAATTATAAAATTAAGAAAAAAAAAGAAAAAATATAAAAGAAAAATTGTCCATGCATACGTTTTGAAAAGAAAAGGCTTTTTTAAATATATAAAATATTTTTATTTATTTATTTTTATTATAGCTTTTTATTTACAAGATATATGCATGGGTAATTTTACAGCACTGACAATTGCCAAGCCTTTTATTCCAATTTTTCCCCTCCTTCCCCCTACCCTTCTCCCCCAGATGGTAGGTTGACCAATACATGTTACATATGTGAAAGTACAAATTAAATACAATATATGTAAACATGTCCAAACACTTATTTTGCTGTACAAAAAGAATCGGACTTTGAAATAGTGTACAATTAGCCTATGAAGGAAATCCAAAATGCAGGTGGACACAAATAGGGGTATTGAGAATTCTATGTAGTGGTTCATAGTCATCTCCCAGAATTCTTTCGCTGGGCATAACTGGTTCAGTTCATTACTGGTCTATTGGAACTGATTTGGTTCATCTCATTGTTGGAGAGGGCCATGTCAGAATTGATCATCATATAGTATTGTTGTGGAAGTATATAATGATCTCCTGGTCCAGATCATTTCACTTAGCATCAGTTCATGTAAGTCTCTCTAGGCCTTTCTGAAATCATCCTGTTGGTCATTTCTTACAGAACAATAATATTCCATAATATTCATATACCACAATTTATTCAGCCATTCTCCAATTGATGGGCATCCACTAAGTTGCCAGTTTCTGGCCACTACAAAGAGGGCTGCCACAAACATTCTTGCACATACAGGTCCCTTTCCCTTCTTTAAGATCTCGTTGGGATATAAGCCCAGTAGTAACACTGCTGGATCAAAAGGTATGCACGGTTTGATAACTTTTTGAGCATAGTTCCAAATTGCTCTCCAGAATGGCTAGATATATTCACAATTCCACCAACAATGTATCAATGTCCCAATTTTCCCACATCCCTTCCAACATTCTGCATTATCTTTCCCTGTCATTCTAGCCAATCTGACAGGTGTGTAGTTGTATCTCACAGTTGTCTTAATTTGCATTTCTCTGATTAATAATGACTTGGAACATCTTTTCATATGGCTAGAAATAGTTTCAATTTCTTCATCTGAGAAATGTCTGTTCATATCCTTTGACCACTTATCAATTGGAGAATGGCTTGATTTCTTTTAAATTAGGGTCAATTCTCTATATATTTTGGAAATAAGGTCTTTATCAGAACCTTTGGCTGTAAAAATGTTTTCCCAGTTTATTACTTCCCTTCTAATCTTATCTGCATTAGTTTTGTTTGTACAAAAACTTTTCAATTTGATATAATCAAAATTTTCTATTTTGTGATCAATAATGATCTCTAGTTCTTCTTTGGTCATAAATTCCTTCTTCTTCCACAGGTCTGAGAAGTAAACTATCCTATGTTCCTCTAATTTAAAATAAAAAGCTTTAATAAAAAAGAGAAAGAATCCTTCAAACACAGCCTGAAAGAGATTCCCAAAATGAGAACTCCAAGGAATATTTAATCAAATTCCAGAATTATCAGGTCAAATTAAAAATACTGCAAACATCCTGAAAGAAATAATTCAATTATCAAAAGCTACAGTGTTACACAGGATTTAACAACTTCCATATTAAGGGACTGGAGGGGTTGGAATTTAATATTTAGGAAGGCAAAGGAGCTTAGATTATAATCAAGAATCAACTACCCAGCAATATTGACCATAATCTTTCAGGGGAAAAGATGAATATTCAGTGAAATAGGGGACGTTAAAACTTTCCTGATGAAAAGATGAGGGGTGAATTGCAATTTTTATCTCCAAATACAAAACTCAAAAGAAGCATAAAAAGTAAACAGAAAAGAAAAAAATAACAACATGTTATTCATTATTCAATATGATTAAACTATTTTCATCCTTGCATAGGAAGATGATACTTGTAACTTGAGAACCGTACCTCTACTAGGGCAGTTAGAAGGAATATATATATATATACAGAGAGAGAGAGAGAGAGAGAGAGAGAGAGAGAGAGAGAGAGAGAGAGAGAGAGAGAGAGAGAGTGTGTGGGTATAAGTTGACTTTGATGTGATATTTAAAAAATTAAAAGGTGAAAAAAAAGAAAGGATTGTAATGGGACAAGAGGAAAGGGGGAAGCAGAATAGGATAAATTATTATATTACATAGAGAGGTGAAAAGACCTATTATAACAGAGGGAAAGGGAGGAGGGAGTGGAGTGTTGCCTGAACCTTACTCTGGTTGGATTTGGCTCAAAGAAGAAATAACATTCAATTGGGTATAGAATTTTTGTTTTTATCCTGTAGGGAAATAGGAAGGGAAAAGGGAAAGAAAAGGCTGGAGCAGAATATATTATGCTTCAAATGAAGTTTAAAAAAAAAAAAAAGCAGGGGTAGCAATTCTGATCTCAGACAAAGCAAAAGCAAAAATAGATCTCATTAAAAGAGATAAACAAGGAAACTGCATCTTACTAAAACGTACCACAATGAAGTAATATCATACTAAACACATATGCACCAAATAGTATAGCATCAAGATTCTTGGAGAAGAAATAAAGTAAGTTCCAGGTAGAAAGAGGCAGCAAAATTATACTAATGGGTGATCTCAACCTTGCCTTTTCAGAACTAGATAAATCTAGCCACAAATAAACAAGAAGGAACTTAAGGAGCTGAATAGAATTTTTGAAAATTTGGATAGGATAGATCTGTGGAAAAAATTGAATGAGGAAATAAAGTATTATACTTTTTTCACAAAAATTGACCATGTATTTGGACATAAAAACCTCACAATCAAATACAGAAAGGCAGACATATTAAGAGCATTCTTTTCAGATCATGATGTAAAAAAAATTACATATAATAAAGAGCCATGGAAAATGGACTAAAAATTAATTAGAAACTAAATAATACAATCCTAAAGAATGAATGGGTCAAACAACAAACTATAGAAATTATCAATAATTTCATCAAAGAAAATGACAATAATGAGACAACATACCAAAGCTCATGAGATGCAGACAAAGCAGTTCTTAGGGGAAATTTTCTGTCTTCAGATGCTTACACGAATAAAATAGAGAAAGAAAAGATCCACGAATTGGGCATGCAATTAAAAAAAAAACTAGAAAAAGAACAAATTAAAAATCCCCAATTAAATGTCATATTAGAAATTCTGAAAATCAAAGGAAAGATTAATAAAATTGAAAGTAATGCTATTGAACTAGCAAATAAAACTGAGTAGGTTTTATGGGGGGGAAAAACCAACAATGAAATAGATAAACCATGAGTTAACTTGATTTAAAAAAGGAAAGAAGAAAACCAAATGATCAGTATCAAAGATGAAAAGAAAACAAAATAACCAGTATCAAAGATAAAGAGAAAATTAAAGCACTAATTGGGATATATTTTGGCCAATTATATTCCAATAAATTTGATAATCTTAGTGAAATGGATGAATATTTTTTAAAAATATAAATTGCCTAGATTAATAGAAGGGGAAATAAAATATTTAAGTTGCCTTACCATTAAAGAAAAATAAATTGAACAAACCATCAATGAAGAAAAAAAATCTCCCAAACCAGAAGGATTTACAAGTGAATTCTACCAAACATTTAAAGAACGATTAATTCCAATGCTCTATAAATCACTTGGAAAAAATAGACAGAGTCCTACTAAATTTCTTTTATGACACAAATATGGTGCTGACATTAAGCCAGGAAAAGCTAAAAGAAAATTATAGACAAATTTCCCTAGTGAATACTGATGCAAAAATTTTAAGTAAAATATTAGCAAAGAAATTACAGTGATTTATCATGAACATAATACATGGGATTTATACCAACAATGCAAGGCTGGTTCAATATTAGGAAAACTATTAGCATAATTGACCATATCAATAACAAAACCAACAGAAATCATATGATTAATACAATAGATGCAGAAAAAGCTTTTGACAAAATATATTTAGTCCTATTTAAAAACCACAATACTAGCAGTTATCTATTTAAAATCATCAAGAAAGCATTATATGAAATGGGGATAAGCTGGAAGCATTCCCAATAATTTCAGGGGTGAAACAAGGATGCTCATTATAACTACTATTATTTAATAGTGTACTAGAAATGTTAGTTTTATCAATAAAAGAAAAGGACACAAGACTATCACTCTTTGCAGATGAAATGATAGTATACTTAGAGAATCCTAAAGAATCAGTTAAAAAGCTACTTGAAACAATTAACAACTTTAGCATAATTGCAGGCTATAGAATAAATCCACATAAATCATCAACATCTCTGTATATTACTAACAAAGTTCAGCAGCAAGAGATAAAAAGAGAAATTTAAAATAATCATAGGCAATATAGAATATTTGAGTCTACCTGCCAAGACAAACCCCAAAACTATTATGAACATAATTACAAGGAACTTTTCACACAAATAAAATTAAATCTAAACAGTTGGGAAAATATCAATTTACTCATGATTAGGCCAAGCTAATATAATAAGAATGACAATTCTACCTAAATTAATTTGTGCCATAACAATCAAACTACCAAAATTTATTTGATATAGAAAAAATAATTACAAAATTTATTTAGAAGAACAAAATGTCAAAAATATCAGGGGAAATAATGAAAGAAAAACTGCAAAAGAGGTGACCTAGATGTACCAGATATAAACCTATATTATATAGCATAGGATGGTGGGTCAATGGAAAAGGTTAAGTATACAAGACACAATAGCAAGTGACTAGTAATCTACTGCTTGATAAACCCAATGACTCCAACTTCTGGGACAAGAGCTCATTATTTGACAAAAACTGCTGGAAAATAGTATGGCAGAAACATCTCATATCCTATACCAAGATAAGGTTGAAATGGGTACATCATTTATACATAAAAGGTGATATCATAAGGAAATTAGGAAAGTAAGGAATAATTTACTCATCAGATCTATGAGAAAGGAAAAAATTATGACCAAACAAGAGATAGAGAACATTATAAAATGCAAAATGCATAGTTTTGATTACATCAAATTTAAAAGGTTTTATATAAACAAAACCACTGCAATGAAAATTAGGAGGAAAGTAGAAAGCTGGGAAACAATTTTTATAGCAAATGTTTTTAATAAAGGCCTCATTTCTCAACTATATAAAGAACTGAGTCAAATTTGTAAGAATCCAAGTAATTCTCCAATTGATAAATTATAAAGGATATGAACAGGCAGTTTTTCAGATAAAGAAACTAAAACTATGGTCAAATAAAAATGCTTTAAAATTCCCGTTGATTACAGAAATGAAAATTAAAATAATTCACACTATCAAATTGGCTAATATGACAGAAAAAGAAAATGATAAGTGTTGGAGAAGATATGGGAAAATTGGAACACAAATGCATTGTTGGTGTAGTTGTGAATTGATCTAAACATTCTGAAGAGCATTTTGGAATTATTTCTCAAAGGCTCTAAAACTGTATATACTTTTTGATCCAGCAATACCACTACTAGGTCTGTATTGCAAAGAAATCATAAAAAAGGGTAAAGGGGAAAGGATTCATATGAACAAAAGTATTTATAGCAGCAAAGTGGCAAAGAATTGAAAATTGACGGAATATCCATCAATTGTGGAAGGACTGAACAAATTTTGATGTAGAAATGTAATGGAATAGTGTTGTGCCATAATAAATGATGATAGGAAGATTTCAGAAAAACCTGGAAAGACTTACATGAAATGATGCTGAGAGAAGTGAGCCAAGCCATGAGAACGTTGTACACAATAATAACAACATTGTATAATGATCAACTAAGAGAGATTTAGCTCTTCTCAGCAATACAGTGATTTAGGACAATTCCAAAAGACTAGTGGTGTATACTATCCACATCCATAGAAAGAAATATGGAGCCTCAGTGCAGATGACAGTATACTGTTTTCATATATTTTGTAGAAATATGTTTAAGATGATTGTACATGTTTAACCTATCTCATATTGCTTACTGATTTGGGGAAGGGATAGAAAAGGGAGGAAGGAAGAAAAATTTGGAACTCAAAATCTTACAAAAAGTGAATGTTGAAGGAGCAGTTAGGTGGCTCAGTGGATAGAGCACCAGCCCTGAAGTCAAGAGGACCTGAGTTCAAACCTGCTCTCAAATACATAACAATTCCTAGCTTGTTCATTCTATCTCAACAATGTCTATTTCCCCTCTCTTCCCTGACTAGCCTTCCACTTCAACCCTTCATCATCTGTTACCTGAATTATGGTAATAGCCTCTTGATTACTTTCCAGATTCCAGTCTTTCCCTTTATTTTTCAAATAGTTGCAAAGTAATATTGTAAAATAGAATAAGATGTAATGTTGTGTTGCTCTTTTACCTTTGGGGTCAAACACAAACTACTTAGTCTGAAATTTAAACTCTTTGTAATCTGACTTCAACACATGTTTCCAGGCAGGGGTAAATACTTATTTGTTTATTCATTTTCAAGGCAATTGGGGTTAAGTGATTTGCTCAAGGTCTCATAGTTAATATGTGTTAAGTGCCTGAGACCAGATTTGAATTCAGATCTTGCTGACATCAGGGCTGATGGTCTTTCCACTGCACAATCAAGCTGCCCCAAGGGATAAATATTTATAACAACTGTCTCTGAGCAGCTGTGGGAATATGTACAATATACTTCTAAACTAAATCTGCATTCAATTCTCATCTTCTTCTTGCTTTCTTAAGTTTGGACAATCAGCAAAACAATAAATCAAGCTCTGATTTGGAATATTTGGTACTTTCTGAGGTATAAATATTCACATAGAAAATTTAATAATCATCTCTTATGCTTCTAGACTTATTATACAATGTTCTCTTTCATACATACTCTATATTTGGTTTACTTTTTGTTCCTCATAGGCAACATCCCACCTCCTATGATAACAGAAACTAGTATTTATATAACCCTTTACAATTTTAAAATTACATTGTATTCATATTGTGTATGTTTACTTTGTCTACTCTTTTGTTTACATGTTGTCTCTCCCTGTCCAATGTAAATTCCTTGAAGGTAAGAACGGTTTCATTTGTATCAATATCCCTTGTTCCTTGCATAGTGGAGGGCACATAGAAGGTACTTAATGAATGAATAGTGATTGATTGAAATTGCATATAATGTTTTAGGTATAATTTGGAAAAAATGAACCATAAAGACCCTTCTACCTCAGAGTCTTTGACCCTTTTCAGAATATGAGCAAGCTTACACATGTACAAAGATAGAGCATTTCCAAATTGGATTTATGAGGAGAAGAACCATGAGTTAATTATCACAGTTATAAGATTTATTATGGCATCAAAAAAAATTCCCCTTTGACTTCTGAAGCAGCTAGAGTGAAGAGATAGACTCTAAATATATATATGTATCTGGCACAGAATAAATTACATTTTTCTGGAATTATTTATATATATATATATATATATATATACATATATACATATATATATATATATATATTCACTGGGTCACTAGGATAATTCATTCATTCATAATTCATTCAATAAACATTTATGAGGCACCTGTTGCCTATGCTCAACCCTGGAGGGATATGGAGAGTCCAGAAGTGAGGATAAGTCATAGATACAAATGATTGTTATCCTTCATTCTTGAAGAGGACTAAAATGACAATCACTATGTCGGGGTTAAGGTGTATTGTGTCGAACTCTGGCTGATCAGACTAATATGAGCCTGGAAAACTCACAGGTCAGATACAAATAGCTCATATGAGCATTTAGAGTAGAGAGGTCTCTAAATTTGTACATCTCATGTTCCTTATGACCTACTGCAGTTCTGCTTTGCTCATAGAGCACAGCCCCTTCTTTGATGCAGGGACATTATGCTGGGAAGTCCCATGCCACTATCTCCTATGTCTCACAACTGATTCCAAAATTCTTCAGAGAGACCCTGAGAATGTCCTTGTATTATTTCTGATCCTTGTATATTCTGTAAAATAGTCTCTTTGGCAAGCACAGATTTGACATTTTAAGAATGTGGCCAGCCCATAAGAGCTGTGCTCTCTGAAGTAAAGTTTGAATACTTAGCAGTTCAGCTCACAAAAGGAACTTAGCATGTGATATTTTTATCTTGCCTAGTGATCTTCAGAATCTTCCTAAGATGATTTAAATGGAAGAGATACAGTTTCCTGGCATGGTGCTGGCAAGTTTCACAGATGTACAACAATGAGGTCAACCCAATGGCTCTGTAGACCTTTGATTTGGTAGGCAGTCTACCTTTTCTCTCCCACACTTTCCCTCAGAGCCTCTTAAACACTGAGCTACTCTGACAATTCATGCACCAACCTCATCATCTGGAAAGTATACTGGCAAGGTAATGAACTTATCCACAGCATTCAAAATTTCTCCTTGGCTCCACATATAGATGGCCTGGTGCAGGCTAGTGGAGAATCTGTTTTCTTGGTGTTAATTAGTAGGCCAAAATTAGCATAAATAGCAGAGAATTGATTCATACTTTGGTGCATCTCAGTCTCAAAGGCTGCACTAATTAGGCAATCATGAGTGAACAAAAAGCTTTGCATCTACTCTCCTTCCACTTCAGTCTTGGCTTGCAGCCTTTTCAAGTTAAATAATTTACTGTCAGTGTGGCAGCTGATCTTGATGCCATTATTTTCCTTTTTGAAAGTGTCTGAAGACAACCCAGAAAACATCATTGTAAAAAGCATGGGAGCAAGCACACAGTTCTTTACTCCACTGCTGTCTCAGAAAGCACAAGAACATTGTACAATATCTGAAATTCTGGGAAAGCTTACTTTCATGAAATTGATGAACTTCACTTGTCAGCCATATTTTTTCCATTTTCTTTATAAGCCCTCGCAACTGACAGAGCTTTCGTTGGATCTAGGGATATTGTGTACCAACTTCTGTTCAGTACATTTCTGTGGGAGTTGAGTAACAAACATAAATTTGACTGTTCTTGAGTCCTTTCTGAAGCCATACTGGCTCTAGAGTACATACACAAATAGCTATACTATATGAAGAGATCCAGAGTGGTGTGCAAGACTCCTAAAGATAGAGAACTTCTAGAAGGGTATAAGAGGTTATGGAGGAGATGACATCTGATTGAATCTTGAAAAAAGAATGGGGTATACACATGTGCAAAAATGTTTATGGTAACCCTTTTTGAAGTGGCAAGAAACTGAAAAATGAGTAGATGCCCATAAATTGGAGAATGGCTGAATGTTATGGAATATTATTGTTCTGCAAGAAATGACCAGTAGGATGATTTCAGAAAGGCCTGGAGAAACTTACATGAACTGATGCTGAGTGAAATGAGCAGGACCAGGAGATCATTATTCACAGTAATAAGAAGACTATACTATGATCAATTCTGATGGACATGACTCTCTTCAACAATGAGATGATTCAAACTAATTCCAATTGTTCAGTAATGAAGAGAGTCATCTACACCCAGAGAGAGAACTATGGGAACTGAGTGTGGACCACAACATAGCATTCTCACTCTCTCTGTTGTTGTTTGCTTACATTTTGTTTTCTTTCCCAGTTTTTTTCTTCCTTCTTGATCCAATTTTTCTTGTGTAGCAAAATAACTGTATAAATATGTATGCAAATATTGGATTTTACATATATTTTAATATATTTAACATGTATTGGACTACCTGCCATCTAGGGGAGGGGGGTAGGGAGAAGGAGGGGATAATTTGGAACAGAAGGCTTTGCAAGGGTCAATGTTGAAAAATTACCCATGAAATAAAAAGCTTTAATTTAAAAAAAAAAAAGTATGGGGTATGAAACTATAGGTAATGAAGGAAGGAATCACTGCAAGCATAAAAGTAGGAAAAAATGTTCACAAAGGTCCAAAAGTGTGAAAAAAGTAAGATTAGTAGACCTGTCAGGCTAGGATGTAGAGTGGGGAAAGAGGGGAACCATCACTGTGATAAGGGAGAAAAGCAGGTTGGAGGAACAGGTACAAATATCTATAACACAAAATAAATATCTAAACAGTTGCTGGATGAATGAATGAATCAATGAAACAAAAATGGGAGGGGGGAAGTCACTTTTCTTTAGATCTTCTCCCTTTACTTCTTTTTTTTTTCTTTAATAACTTGGAGAAAGATGAGGCCTCAATTTTGGAAACATTAAATCAAAGTGTTGGTTAAAAAAAAAAACAAAAACAAAAACCCAGAACCATGCACTTTGTGCTTATACATATAGAGAAGATGCCTGTCATCTAGAAGTCTGGTTTAATTGTGGTCTGGGAGAAAGCCCTCTCTTTAGGAGGCATGTGGTGGGGCATACATGATGTTGCTAAGCAATCAAGTGTTGAAGTTGGTGAAGAAACATGGGTTCCTGAAAATCAGCTGCTGCTCTGGGGTTAGTCATTACAGGAGGGCAGACTTGGAAGGAGTGGCCATCTGGAAGAGTCCCAGAGTGAAAGGGATGATGAAAGATGGGAAGACAGTTTAAAAAAAAAAAACTAGGGAAAAGGAAATTTAAAAAAATTTTCCCGGCAAAAAGTTAAAACAACCTGAGGATTCATTCATTCAGCAAAATATAAGATAGGGGAAAGAACCCGGCACCTAGAATATAAACTCATTGTGTGATCTTGGGCAAATAACTAAGTTCTGCTTTTATTAACTGCAAAATGGAGATCGATCTAGACTATGTCTAATATCTCTTCCATTTCCAACATTTTAGATGCAAAACCCCTTTCTAGCTATAATATTCTGTGTTTCCTGATGTAATACCCACATCTTATGATTTCTTCCAGCTCTAAAAATCTTTGTTCTGACATTTTATGGTTTAAGTTTCCTTCAATCTCCAAGAATCCTCTTTGTGCTAGAATCTCAGGGTGATATAAAGGATGGATAAGACTGGCTCCTACCCTCAAGGAGTTTATAGTCTAGTAAGAATAATAAAATTACTTATTAATAAATATTACATAAGTTAGAATGCCATAAAAGTGTAAAGTTATATAAAAAGCTATACTATAAAAAATAAAAGGAGTATAAAGTTCTAAATTATAAGAAGAGCAGAAAATATTAAATTTGTAGTCAGAAGATTTGGGGTTTTAATTCCAATTTATCCAACTTCTGCAATCTTTGGCAGGTTATTTTGCCTCTTTGGATCTTAGTTCCCTCATCTGTAAGATGAAAAAAAAATGGACTAAATTATTTCTAATCTCCCTCCCTGTTCTAAATTTATATTCCAGCTCAGTAATGTAAAATTCAAATAGAAATAGGGGCCAATAAACTGAAATAAGAATCCTTGTGAACCACATATTGACTTAGAAAATCACGTATGTATGGGTGGGTTGTTTTTTTCTTTTGTATTTTTATTCATTTTGTTAAATACCTCTCAATTACATTTTAATCTAGTTCAAGGTTGTGTAGATGAACTCACATTTGAACCCAGATCCAGTGATTCCAAGTCCAGGATTCTTTGCTATTGTAGGACACTAGTGAAGAAGAAAGAATAAAAAGAACAACAACAACAAGAAAGAAAGAGAAAGAAGAAAGAAGGAGAGAGAGGGGGGAAGGAGGGAGGGAGGGAGAGAGGGAAGGAAGGAAAAGAGAGGAAGGAAGGAAAGAAAGAAAGAAAGAAAGAAAGAAAGAAAGAAAGAAAGAAAAGAAAGAAAGAAAGAAAGAAAGAAAGAAAGAAAGAAAGAAAGAAAGAAAGAAAGGAAGGAAGGAAGGAAGGAAGAATGAAAGAAAAAGAAAGAAAGAAAGAAAGAAAAGAAAGAAAGAAAGAAAGAAAGAAAGAAAGAAAGAGAAGAAGAGAAAGAGAGAAAGAAAGAAAGAAAGAAAGAAAGAAAGAAAGAAAGAAAGAAAGAAAGAAAGAAAGAAAGAAAGAAAGAAAGAAAGAAAGAAAGAAAGAAAGAAAGAAAGAAAGAAAGAAAGGAAGGAAGGAAGGAAGGAAGGAAGGAAGGAAGGAAGGAAGGAAGGAAGGAAGGAAGGAAGGAAGGAAGGAAGGAAGGAAGGAAGGAAGGAAGGAAGGAAGGAAGGAAGGAAGGAAGGAAGGAAGGAAGGAAGGAAGGAGAGAGAGAGAGAGGGAGGGAAGGAGGGAGGTAGGGAGGGAGAAAGGAAGGAGGAAGAAGAAGAAAAAGGAGGAGGAAGATGATGATGACAGGAAGAAGAGAGGAGGGGAGAAGGAGTGAGGGAAAGAAGAGAAAGAAGAGAAAAGACCACAGGAGTTGATAGCTGAGGCCAGCCCCCTAGGACACTGTCCAGTCAGGTCAATTGTTGTTGGTCTGCTCTTTTCTTTAGGTGCATGCATCTCCAGCATGCCTGTTTATACTCAGAGGTTTTTCATGGGTCTACTTTCTTGCTGTTGGAATAATCACAGGTTTTAAAAATAAGAATAGTTACTGCCTATTCTTTTGTGAGCCAGGCAGGAAAAGGTCATTTGGGATATAGTACTTCAAACACTTCAAAGGGCATATCTTTTACTACTGGTTTAAAGGCAGCTATGGAGCAGGAAAGGGGATGTATGCCTAATGTGTCCTGCTTCTAGGTAGCCACTAAAGGAAGCAGGCAGATTGTGCCCTCAAGGAAGGGGAGGGGATAATTCTATTGTCCTCTCTAGTTTGTACAAGGGGTGGTACAGGACTAGTTTTTGGCATACAGTTGGAATGTGAGACAATTCTAGATTTCTGAAGTCAGAGGACTGGAGTTCAAATTCTAGCACTGAAACTTATTACCTGTGTGACTTTAGATCAATCACTTCCATTCACTCTGTGCCTCAGTTTCCCTACATGGGAGATATGATTTCTAAGGGCTCTTCTAAGCTGTAAATGTTATGATTTGTGAGAGGATAATCTAAACACCAAAGAATTCAGCTCTATCCCCTTTTTTCTCTCTGGTAATTGTCATCATTATGGCTATAGGCTAAGATGAGTGATATAATCATTTATATAATCATGAACATTTCTAGAATATTTTAAAGATTACAAAGCATTTGCTTCACAATATTTCTGAGAGGGGGCAGCTAGGGGGCGCAGTGGATAGAGACCAGCCTTGAATTCAGAAGGACCCAAGTTCAAATCTGGTTTCAGACACTTAAAACTTCCTAGCTGTGTGACCCTGGGCAAGTCACTTAACCCCAGCCTCAGGAAAAAAACAAACAAACAATCTTTCTGAGAATTCAGTAACATGGAGTGTGTCACCAACACCTTGTAGGAAAGAAGTTAAGGCTCAAAGCCAATTAATGATATGCCTCAAGTCTCATAGCTGGTAAATGGTAGAGCTTGGACTACTGTTTTTATTTATTTATTTATTTATTTATTTTACAAAGTCCTTTATATGGAGGATCTCCTTCAGTCTCCATGACACTCCTGAGATATAGGGGATATGAATATTAAGATCACTTGACTTCAAATCAGAAAATCTGGGTTCTTCTACTTGGTAAATTCTTTAATCTCTCTTTCTTCATCTTTTAAATGAAGAAGTTGAACTGGATATGATTTCCAAGTTTCTGACCAAATGAACTAGATGATTTCTAAGTTTCAATCCAAATTGAGAATTTGTTATTATCCTTCTCATTTAACAGATTGAGAGAAGAGAAATGACCTGCCCTTAAAACTTCAGGGACAGATACAGGACTAGATAGAATCTTGTCTCTCAATTTAGAACTTGCTGAGGGTTCCATGACTTCATGCTTCTAAATAAAATATCCCAAATCCATAAGAACAATATGAGATTTTGTAGGGAGTGGGATACAGAGGGGAGGGGATATAAGAAGAGTGAAGGACTTTTGGCTCCTCTTCCTAGAGAAATGAATTACATTTACATCATCAGCTAAGAAAATTATACTCACTAACTTGCCCAAGCTTGTATCAGAAGTTGTTTGGAAGGGAATAGAAATCTTGATTAACTAGTAATTATTAAATAGGATTTATTATAACTGAGAACCAGCTCATGGAATCTAACATAAGGTCTCAGGGGTGAAAGGACCTTCAGGAGTCATCTAAAGCCACCTATGCTTGCATAGGAATCTCCTCTAAAAGATCTTTCACTAAATGAACCAGCAGCTATATCACTCCTATTTGGAAGCTTCCAAAGACAACCTGATTTACTTTTGGACAACTTTCATCTTTGGGAACTTCTATCTCACTTTCTTCCTTTTGGTAACTTCTACCCACTATTCTTAGCTTAGCCCTCAGGTGTCTCAGATATGTGGATATAGCAATCACAAGGCCCCTTGGCCTTTTCTTCTTCAGAATAAATGACAATTTCTTCTGTTAATCCTTATATGACCTAATTGCTAGTCTTGTCTTAGCTTTTAGTGGACAGGCTCCAGCTTGTTATACAATCACAAAGTCAGAAAAGATCTTAAAATTAATTAATTAATTAGAAAAAAAAAAAAAAAAAGACCTTACCAGATAATCTAGTCCAGCCCCCCCCCAAAGAATCTCTAGTGTAATACATTCAATAAGTGATCATCTAACCTCTTCTTAAAGACTATTAAACATAGCCAAAGCAGATCTAAAACAATATTTTAAAGTGGCAGTCATCAAAACCATTTGTCCGTGGTTAATAGAATGGTGGATCACTGGAATAGATTATGTACAATATAGTCACAATAGTCAATGACTCTAATAATATAGTTTGATTAAACTAAATACCTTTAGCTTCTGGGATAAGAACTAATTATTTGACAAAAACTGTTGGGAAAACTGAAAAATAGTATGGCAGAAACTAGACATAGACCAAAATCTCACCCTATACCAAGTTAATATGGAAATGAGTTCATGATTTAGACATAAAGGGTGATACTATAAGCAAATTAGGAGAGCAAGTAATAGTTTGCCTTTGTCAGATCTTTGGAAAAGGGAAGAATTTATGATCAAACACAAAATAGAGAATATTATGAAATGCAAAATGGATCATTTATTACATTAAACTAAAAAGTTTTTATACAAACAAAAAAAGGCATCCAAGATTAGAAGAGAAGCAGAAAACTGGGAAACAATTTTTATAGCTAGTGTTTCTGAGAAACTGAGTCAAGTTTATAAGAATATAAGTCATACCCAATTGATAAATAGATCAAAGGATATAAACTAGCACTTTTCAGATGAAGAAATTAAAGCCATGTATAATCATATGAAAAATGTTCTAAGTCACTACTGATGCAATTTAACATCACTCTGAGGTACCACTTTATATCTATCATATTGGTTAAGATGTCAGGAAAAAAATGATGAGAAGTATTGGAGGGAATGTGGGAAAACTAGGAAACTAATGAATTTTTGGTAGAGTTGTGAACTAATCTAGCCATTCTGGAGAGCAATTTAGAACTATGCCTAAGGGCCTATCAAACTGCATATCCAGCAGTGCCACTACTGGGTCTGTATCTGAAAGAGATCATGAAAGAGAGAAAAGGACCCAGATGTGCAAAACTGTAGCTCTTTTTTTGTGGTGGCAAGAAATTGAAAATTGAGGGAATGCCTTTCATTTGTGGATTGGCTAAATAAGTTGATATGTCAATGTAATGAATACTATTGTTCTATAAGAAATGATGAACAGGCTGATTTCAGAAAAGCCTGAAAAGATTTACATGAGCTGATACTGAGTGAAGTGAGCAGAACCAGGAAAACATTGTATAATGTAACAATAAGATTGTGTGTTGATCAACTATGTATGATAGACTTTGTTCTGATCTAAGATAATTAGAGATTTTGAATGGAAAATGACATCCATATCCAGAGAAAGAACCATGGAGACTGGGACCCAAACTTAACACCACATACTAAGATATGATCAAAATGGATCCATAATTTAGGCATAAAGAACAAGATCATAAATAAATTAGAGGAACAGAGGATAGTTTACCTCTCAGACTTGTGGAGGAGGAAGGAATTTGTGACCAAAGGAGAACTAGAGATCATTATTGATCACAAAATAGAAGATTTTGATTACATCAAATTAAAAAGTTTTTTTTACAAACAAAACTAATGCAAACAAGATTAGAAGGGAAGTAACAAATAGGGAAAACATTTTTACAGTTAAAGGTTCTAACAAAGGCCTCATCTCCAAAATATACAGAGAATTGACTCTAATTTATAAGAAATCAAGCCATTCTCCAATTGATAAATGGTCAAAGGATATGAACAGACAATTTTCAGATGATGAAATTGAAACTATTTCCACTCATATGAAAGAGTGTTCCAAATCACTATTGATCAGAGAAATGCAAATTAAGACAACTCTGAGATACCACTACACACCTGTCAGATTGGCTAAGATGACAGGAACAAATAATAATGAATGTTGGAGCGGATGTGGGAAAATTGGGACACTAATACATTGTTGGAGTTATGAAAGAATCCAACCATTCTGGAGAGCAATTTGGAATTATGCCCCAAAAGTTATCAAAATGTGCATACCCTTTGATCTAGCAGTGCTACTACTGGGCTTATATCCCAAGGAAATACTAAAGAAGGGAAAGGGACCTGTATGTGCCAAAATGTTTGTGGCAGCCCTTTTTGTAGAGGCTAGAAACTGGAAAATGAATGGATGTCCATCAATTGGAGAATGGTTGGGTAAATTATGGTATATGAATGTTATGGAATATTATCTGTAAGAAATGACCAGCAGGATGAATCCAGAGAGGCTTGGAAAGACTTACATCAACTGATGCTGAGTGAAATGAGCAAAACTAGGAGATCATCATACACTTCAACAACAATATTGTATGAGGATGTATTCTGATAGAAGTGGATATCTTCAACAAAGAGAAGAGCTAATCCAATTCCAATTGATCAGTGATGGACAGAATCAGCTACACCCAGAGAAGGAACACTGGGAAATGAATGTAAACTGTTTGCATTTTTTTTTCTTCCCAGGTTATTTTTACCTTCCGAATCCAATTATTCCTTTGCAACAACAACAATAATTTGGTTCTGCACATATATATTGTACCTAGGATATACTATAACATATTTAATATGTATGGGAATGCCTGCCATCTAGGGGAGGGGGTGAAGGGAAGGAGGGGAAAATTTGGAACAGAAGGGAGTACAAAGGATAATGTTGTAAAAAATTACTTATGCATATGTACTGTCAAAAATGTTATAATTATAAAATTAATAATGAAAAAAAAGAACCATTGAGACTGAATATGGATCAAAGCATACTATTTTCATCTTTTGTTTGTTTGTTTGTTTATTTTTGTTACTATTGTTGTTTTTCTTATGTTTTTCCCCTTTTGTTCTGATTTGTCTTTCCCAACATGACTCTCATGGAAACATGTTAAAAATTGATTGTACATGTATAACCTATATCAGTTTATATGCTATCTTGAGGAGGAGGGAGATAAGAGAAGGAAGGACAAAAAGAATTAAAACTCAAAATCTTATAAAAACGAATGTTGAAAACCATCTTTACTTGTAATTGGAAAATTAATAAACCATTAAAACAAAAAAAAAATTTAAAGACTACCAAGGAGGAGGAACCCACCACCTCTTGAAACTTTTGGATATTTCTAATTGCTAGGAAATTTTTCCTGGTATCAAAATTAAATTTTCTTGATCAGAGAAATGCAAATTAAGACCACTCTGAGATACCACTACACACCTGTCAGATTGGCTAAGATGACAGGAACAAATAATGATAAATGTTGGAGGGGATGTGGGGAAATTGGGACACTAATACATTGCTGGTGGAGTTGTGAAAGAATCCAGCCATTCTGGAGAGCAATCTGGAATTATGCCCAAAAAGTTATCAAACTGTGCATACCCTTTGACCCAGCAGCGCTACTACTGGGATTATATCCCAAAGAAATACTAAAGAGCGGAAAGAAACATATATGTGCCAAAATGTTTGTGGCAGCTCTTTTTGTTGTAGCTAGAAACTGGAAGATGAATGGATGTCCATCAGTTGGAGAATGGTTGGGTAAATTGTGGTATATGAAGGTTATGGAATATTATTGCTCTGTAAGAAATGACCAGCAGGAGGAATACAGAGAGGGTTGGAGAGACTTAAATCAACTGATGCTGAGTGAAATGAGCAGAACCAGAAGATCACTGTATACTTCAACAACAATACTGTATGAGGATGTATTCTGATGGAAGTGGAAATCTTCAACATAAAGAAGATCCAACTCACTTCCAGTTGATCAATGATGGACAGAAATAACTATACCCAGAGAAGGAACACTGGGAAGCGAATGTAAATTGTTAGCACTAATATCTGTCTGCCCAGGTTGCATGTACCTTCGGATTCTAATGTTTATTGTGCAACAAGAAAATGATATTCACACACATGTATTGTACTTAGACTATATTGTAACACATGTAAAATGTATGGTATTGCCTGTCGTCGGGGGGAGGGAATAGAGGGAGGGGGGGCAATTTGGAAAAATGAATACAAGGGATAATATTATAAAATATATATATAATAAAAATAAAAAAAAAATTAAATTTTCTTTTTCCTCAATTTTCACTCATTGCTCCTAATTCTGTCCTCTAATATCAAGTAGGACAAGGATAATTCTTTTATAGTGAAGGGTTTTTAACTTTTGGTGTCACAGCCTTGTTGGAAGTCCAATGCAGCCTATAAACATATTAAAATATATAAAATAAAATACATGATATTACAAAGAAACCCTATTATATCAAAATAAAATTATAAACATATTTAGAGTTCCAAGTTCACAGACTCTCTAAAATCCATGTACAGTCCCCCATGGGCTAGTAGACCCCAGGTTATAAAAACCTATCCTTTGGGAATTGTCCGTTTTTCTGGCCAATATTTATAGCTGGACAAATCAGCCACATCACCACTGTCCATATACACATAATTAAAATATTTAGTTAACATTGAAATTCCCTAAGTGAAAAAGACTAGATACAGTCTCAAACTTGAGGCTAGAAAAGGCCAAGAAGAGGCCTTATTCATTTCCCTGTTTTTATAAGAAAAAAAGCAATCAAGGAGTCATATTACTTCTGGCTAGATCCATAATGTTTCAATAGGCAAAGATTTTCTGGTTAAAATCTAGTGTATGAATGTTCATATTTTGAGTATTTGCAATCACAAAATGTCAGAGCTGGAAGAGAGCTAAGAAATAGGCTGTTATACTTGCAATAGACCTTGGAAATCTCTTCATTTTATAAATTAGGAAATGGATTCAGTATGGTGATGTGACTTGACTAAGGATATATAATCAAAGTTTGCATCCCAGGACAGTGTTCTTTCTACTATGCCATATTTTTTGTATTTATAGAGAAATGGAAAATTCTTAGTAAATAATCATTTGGTTTCTGGGTGTGAGGAAGACTAGGCTAGAGGCAAAAGTATACTTTTCCATTCATGTAGGATCATTGTTATGCACCTAAGTTTTAGGTAGGGGCACTAGAAAGAGTCTTGGGAGAATCATACCTTCACACAGAGTTCCAGAATTGAATTAGAATTTAAGTGGCTGTCTAGTCCAACCCTTTCCCAAATAAGAAGGCCTATATTTATCTCTTTACATTTTCCATCTCTTCTGCTCACAATAGGTGGCTAGGAGACAAGCAGAGTATTAAATGGAAAATTGCCCATGAAGACATTACATGGGAAGTAAGGTCAGAATGGCAGAGAAACAGAAAGAAGTATAGCCAAGTTGCTCCACCATACACATATACACATATACAAAGAACTAGAAAACTACACAGACCAAATTCTGATGAGGAAATCCAAAAAGGCACTACCTTTCCCAAAATATGGTTGGATTCTGTCTTAGAGACAATGCATGGAGTGGCAGAAATTTAGGATTTAGGAGATCTAGGTTCATATACTTTCTTTCATCACTGTTGTAATTATTTGTTATTTCTGGCTGCTGATATTATTATTCAATCATTTCAGTTATGCCCAATTCCTTGTAACCCCATTTGGATTTTTTCTTGGCAAAGGTATTCAAATGGTTTTCCATTTTATTTTCCAGATCATTTTGCAGATGAAGAGACTAAGGCAGAAAGGGTTAAGTGTTTTGTCCAAGGTCACAGTGTCTGAGGTCAGAGAAATGAATCTTCCTGATACTAGAACTGACACTCAATCTACTGTGCCACCTACATGCTCCCCCAAACCTTTTAGTGCTATATAAATCAAGCATTAAATTTATTTAGGATGGAATCTTTTTTGGGGGGAGGGGGCATCATTATTAGAGGAGACAGAACCTAAATAATTCCCATGTGTATGATATTTTACAGTAGACATCCTCGGGATGTAAGCAGAACAATTGACACTATTCCATTTTACAGGCAGATTCAGAGATGAGAAGAATAACTCAAAATTATACATTAAAAAGTGGCAAAATTGAGTGTGATTCTGGTTCTTTTGGATTTCCAAAGCATTATTTTACCTTCATGATGCATACTTTTGTTAAAGTCTCCCTTAAAATTTTAGAGAAAATTTATTTATTTACTAATTTTTAAAAGTGTTTTTTCCCTATAAGATACATTTGTTTTATTAAAAAGTTGCATTTTATTAGGAGTCTTTAGAAAAATCAAGAATCAATAGAAAGAATGGGATCTTAGAGTTTTATATCCCTTATTCCATTTTGTTCCATTGGGATGGAATTTATACATTGAAAACATGGATAATGCACATTGCCAAAAAAGGAGTCTTTAATCTGGCAATAAGAGGGTTAAAGTGTGGAGATGCTCCAGCATGTTAACAGCATGAACACCAGGTGAAAACAAATGGTTAACAGGCTGCCACTTTTCATCCTCGGGGCTCCTGCACTTTCTTGGCACCACATATGGTGTACACTCTTGGTAAAAGAGCTGAGCTTTAAAGGTCTCTTGCTGATGCTGTGCACACAAAGGGTGGGGGAGGAAAGAAGAGAGAAAGAAAGAAGAGGAGGTAAAAGATAAAAAGAGAATGAGAGTGAATTAAGGGAAAGCAAAACATGAGAAGGAAAAAGAAAGAAAGGAAAGGAAAGAGAGGGGGTGATAAAGGAGAGTTAGAAGGAAAAAGAAGATCAAAGGGAAAAGATCAAGGGAAGAGAGGAAAAAAAGAGGAGGTAAGAGAAGATAGGGGAAAGGAAGGAAGATGAAGAGAAAGGGAAGGGAGAAGAAGAGAAAATGAAGGAAAAGAGAATTTCCTAGAGGGGTAAAAAGAAAAGAAAGGAGTTATGGTTTAGACAGAAAGTCAACAAGCATTTATTAAGTCCTTACTATAAGTGCCAGGCACTTTGCTAAGGGGTGGGAATAGATAGAAAGGCAAAACAAATAATAAATCAGTCCCTGCTCCAAATTTGAAGTCAGAGAACAAAAATCCAGTCCCAACCTTGCTCCTCAGTATCTACACAAACTTGAGCAAGTCACTTCACCTCTCCAGGTCTCAGTTTCCTTATCTGTGAAATTAAGAGATTGTTGTCCTGAGAACTCTCAGAATTCTGGCAGCTCTAAATCCAAAGTACATGAAAACTAAAGATGCAGTAAACTAAAAAGAAAGGAAGGCAGGGAGAGTGTGAGGAAAGGAGGGAGGGAGGAAAAGAAAGAAGGAGGAAAGAAAGAAGGAAGGGAGAAAAGAAGGAAGGAGAGAAGGGAGAAAAGGGAGGGAGGAAGAGAGAAAAAGGAAAGAAGGAAGAGAGGAAAGGGAAAAAGAATGAACACTGTGTAATTATAGAACAATTCAATACAAATCTCCTTCCTTTTTTCTTCCCTTCTAGCCCAGATCAAATCACTGAATCTTGCTACCACTCTGTTTCTCCTTTTCTGTAACAACCCTCTATAACTAGATTTGTTTTGCTTTTAGCAATACCCTTCCAAACCCAGCCCTCCACTTAAGATACTTTTCTTCTACAACCTAATTCTGAACCAGTTCTCCATTATTCTATTTTTGCTAGAATATTCTTTTTATTTTTTAACTTTCCTTTGCCTGACCCTAGCTAAAAGTGTGGTTCCTAAGATTACCTTTCCCCTTTTCACCACAATTCCCAGTTCCCAATTTCATGTTTGAATAACTTTCACCTATATCACTCCAATGTCAGAAAATGCAAACTCTTTTCTTCTCCCATATCTTTTTAGCTCTGGGGTGATTATTTTTGAACACTCAAGCCTAAAACTTATTTAACTGTTTCATCAATGATTCTGAAACAAAGTTAGACTACTAAAGTAAAACATCTCTTCCACTTGTATAGCATGTAAACTTTGAATCATAACTAACTTTTTTTTTTTTTTTTTGCTGAGGCAATTGAGGTCACACAGCTAGGAAGTGTTAAGTGTCAGAGGCTACATTTAAACTTAGATCCTCCTGACTTCAGGACTGGTGCTCTATCCACTGTGCCACATAACTTACTCTTTTTAGTGATTCAAATTTATTTACTTTTCTTATGTTTCTTTTCTTTTTTAATTAATTTTTTAATTATAACATTTTTTGACAGTACATATGCATGGGTAATTTTTTACAACATTATCCCTTGTACTCCCTTCTGTTCCAAATTTTCCCCTCCTTCCCTCCACCCCCTCCTCTAGATGGCAGGCATTCCCATACATATTAAATATGTTATAGTATATCCTAGATACAATATATATGTCCAGAACCGAATTTTGTTGCTGTTGTTGTTGCAAAGGAAGGATTGTATTCGCAAGGTAAAAATAATCTGGGAAGAAAAACAAAAAATGCTAACAACACTAATTTCCCAGTGTTCCTTTTCTGGGTGTAGCTGATTCTGTCCATCATTGATCAATTGGAATTGGATTAGCTCTTCTCTATGTTGAAGATATCCACATCCATCAGAATACATCCTCATACAGTATTGTTGTTGAAGTGTATAATGATCTCCTGGTTCTGCTCATTTCACGTAAGTCTCTCCAAGCCTCTCTGTATTCCTCCTGCTGGTCATTTCTTACAGAATAATAATATTCCATAACATTCATACACCATAATTTACCCAACCATTCTCCAATTGATGGGCATTCGTTCATTTTCCAGTTTCTAGCCACTACAAAAAGGGCTGCCACAAACATTTTGGCATTATGTTTCTTTTCTTTACTACATTTAGATTTCAAAGATCTGTCCAATTCTGGTTTTCTTAAAAGAAATGTTTAGACATTATCAATTCTGTCAAAAGTCTATTTATCTTTCCTAGAGGAATATATTTAAAATAAAAGAATAAAACCATTTGGTACAAGTAATTTTCCTCTATCTTGTAGGATATCTTAAATTTTTCTTTTCATTTCTCATTGATAGTGAATAATTCCAAGTGATTTTGATTATAATTTTTTGGCATGTGATGTCCCTTCTTGAATATTTTCTATTTGTCTTAGGAGCTCTAGAACTACATTTCTGTGTGAATTAAATATGAAGTTCATTTTAGGTGGTATTATATAGAGATTGTTGTTTTTTGTTCTCTCATTTCAATACTTATGGAAATTTTTTCTTTTATGACTTTTTCGAAATATGCTATTCAGAATTTTTGCTTCATCAGATTTTGTCACGGGTCATTGATTGAGCTTTAACTTCCAACTCAATTATTTTTCCATAATTGAGACCTCAATATTGTTCAGTTGGTTGCAGTCACATCTGACTCTGTAACCTCTTTGGGAATTTTCTTGTTAGAGATATTGGTGTGGTTTACCAGTTTCTTCTCCAGTTCACTTTACAGATGAGGACCTGAGGAAAACAGGGTTAAGTTACTTGTTCAGGCTCATACAGCCTATAAGTGTTTTGATTTGAACTCAGGAACTCAGAAACTCTTGACTTCAAGCCAGCTACTCTATACTACTATGCCACCTCATCACCCTCTGGGGATCACACATTCATGTAATTTTGTTTTCTTTTTACTCATAATTCTTATTATATTTTTTTTAGTTTCATTATCTCCACTTTCCATAGGGAATTCACTACTTTTTAAGTGTTTTCCAGGCTCTTTCTCAAATTCATTTCCTTTCTCCATTTCCTTTTCCTTATTCAATGATCTTGCCAAAGCCCACATACTACTTTACCAAAGTCTTCCTTAAAATATCACATAATATTCTAAATGTAGTCTGGTGAGAAATTCTCATTCCCCCTCATCTAGATAGAATAGTCACTTTTATTAGGACAGCACAAGATTACAGTAGCTCCTTTAACAACTATGTTATGAAGAAATTAGGTTCTGCACACATATATTGTATCTAGGATATACTATAACACATTTAACATGTAAGGGACTGCCTGTCATCTAGGGGAGGGGGTGGAGGGAAGAAGGGGAAAATTCGGAACAGAATAGAGTACAAGGGATAATGTTGTAAAAAAAAATCACCCATGCATATGTACTGTCAAGAAAATTATAATTATAAAATTAATTTTTAAAAAAACTATGTCATGTTGTATGCTTCCTTCAGGCTTATAGTTCATTAAAAATCCTAGATCTTTCTCACATGAATTGCTTGATAGCTGTGTTTCTAACCCCAACATTGTTTTATTTTTAAGCTTCTTAACCCAAAATAAAATCTTACTTTTATTCATTTTAAATTTCATCTTTTAATTTTGAGTCAGAATTCTAGTACGTTAACATGTTTTTAGATCCAAAAATATAACTAGAAAATTTGTTGTCCAATGTATCAGCTATCTGTTTCAGTTTTTATGTTATTTGTCAGTACAGCATTAGACATCTTTCTCCAGATTGTTATTATGTTATTAACTGACATTTTTTTTGGATGTTTATTATACCAATAACAACATGGCAACATGGATAGAGAACTAACCATGGAGTCAAAAATTCTGGGTTTCATTCTGAATTCTACCATTTATTAGCTGTATGAATTTTAGGTATCTTTTTCATTCTCTTGCTTCCTCATCTATAAGATGAAGATAAGAATATTTACATTACCTGCTTTACAGGGTTATTATAACTCACCTAATAGGGGTTTAATACTTATTAGTTGATCCATAAGCCTTTTGTAAGCCATAATTTTTAAATGAATGTTATCAATATTATAACATCTATTACACAGTTCGCTACCTTGTCCACAAAGCTATTGTAAAGGACTTGGCCAAATACCTTGCTGAAATCCCAATGCATTGTATACATATTGTTCATCTGATTGACCAGTCATAATTTAATGGACTACTAGATTTATTCTTTTTTCTAGCTCTCACCAATTTATTTTCTAAGGAAATATATCTGTAGTAAACTATGGTAGTAAGACTCCCCCCCAAAAAATAAAATAAAATCATGAACTCTAGAATCTGGAATGTAATATTGTACAATTGATTTTGTATTTTTGAAAATATTTGTTTAACATCAACTCCAAAATTCCTTTATTTGATTAAAATCTTTTATCATTTCATATTTCTCTACACTACCTCACTTGGTGACCTCATTAGATATTACTAATTAAATTATCTCCTCTAAACAGATGATATCCAGATCTTTATATCTACCCATAGTTTCTCTGTTGAGTCACAGGTGCACATCCCCAACCAACTCTTGGAAATTTTTAACAGAATCTCAAAAACATGTCTAAGAGTAACTCATTATGTTTTCCTCCAAAACCCTCCCCTCTTACAAACTTCCCTGTTACTATTGAGGGCACCATCATTCTTTTTTGTATCCATGATAGTAACTTCAATGTCATTTTCATATCTTCACTCACACTCATTCCAAATGTCCAATCCACTGCCAAATTTTATAGTTTCTACCCTCACAATATTTCTCATTTATGTCCCATTCTCTCCATCCATAAAATCACAACAGTAGTCACAACACTAGTTTGGGACTTCATCATCTCTTGTCTAGTCCACCAAAATAGCCTCCAAAGTGGTCATCTTTTTTTAAGTCTCTCCCGACTCCAGTATATTCTCTATTCAGGTGTCAAAGTGATTTTTCAAAACATTTCAAAACATCCAGCTAGGTTCCTTTCTCTGTACCTTTATGTTGGTCTATATAGGTCTGTCCCCTTATCTTTCCTTAGTCTCCTTCTAAGACTCCCTCTAAGCTTAAAATCTATCTTGAGCAGGAGGTCTTTCCCAGTTCCTCGGCTTTTAATATTTTCTCCTTTCAGATAGATAGATAGATAGATAGATAGATAGATAGATAGATAGATAGATAGATATAATTGTCTCTATGTTGTCTCCTCCATTAGAATGTGAGCTCCTTGAGGCCAAGAACTGGCTTTTGTTTTGTTTGGACTGGTTGTTTTATCATTCTATTTTCAAGATTTAGTACAGTGTCTGAGACATAGTAAGTGTTTCATAAATAAATGTTTGTTGACTGATGGACTGACTAAATGGAATATGCCTATGATATAGTCCCTGATCTTGAAGAACATATCATTTAGGACATAATGACACAAGTGTCATATTTCTCACTCAGGACTTAGCAAGTGAAAGTACTATCACTTCAAGGTACAGAATTATTTGTGTCTGGTACACTAGGATCCTCTACAAGAGCATATTCTGTCAGATTTTCACTTTAGAAATCTTCTTGGCATTCTCCTATGACTGTGATTTGAACACTGGCCTGGATTCTGACCACTTCATTTTTACTCTTTCCTTCTGGTTCTGACTTAGGTTTGTTACCTAAACTACTTCTTTAATTCAAAATTAACCAAATTACTTCAAAAACAATTTGAAAGAGATGCCACAAGCTGTATTGGAAAATTAATGAATTTCACCTCTGAACCTCAGTTTCCTTATTTGTAAACCACTCTTTGCAATAATACATAGTGGATTTCCAGATGTTGACTTTTTGATAGGTAAGTTTTTCTTGACTTATTCTTGACTTATAGTGGATTACTGAATGGAACATCTGTAGTATATATATATATATATATATATGTGTGTGTGTGTGTGTGTGTGTGTGTGTGTGTGTGTGTATCAATATACAGATTACTTAAAGACTTCAAAATTTTGATTACTCTTTATTTCTGTTTTCTATTTAAAATTTTTGGCACATTTATGGTGGATCATTTTGATATTAATAGACATCATATTAAAGGACAATTTATAGGCTATTATTGTGGCAAAGTATTCATCCTATTTGCCTCCTACTCACATACGAAAAGTTTACAACAATATTACTAAGGAGACCAATTATTTAGGATTCTAAATGTGATTAAAAAGAATAACTGTTTTTTCCACTTTAACTTGAGGGCGAGATAGAACTGAATAGGAAAGGTTGGAGAATAAGTAAAAATTACTGAGAAAGGTACCAATTTGTACCTAATAGCTCTGGCAATAATGCTTAGAGAACCCAAAGAATGAAGATTTGAAACAAAACAAAATTAATTAGAGAGACAGTGTAATGTTGGATAGAGACTTAGAATTCCTTTCTTTCTAGATAGCATTTTTTAAAAGAGAAAGCATCTATCTGGATTTCTGTAATAAATGCTAAAGATGGAATGAAAGAAAAGCCAAGTTAGGAAAGCTAAACTTTAATCATGTCAGTAGTTCTAGAAGGGATTTTTTAGGAGTTATTTGTAGGTCATTTAGCCTTTGTATGCCCTATTTTGCTGTTTAACCCCATGAATTCGGCTAATGATATGAACCTACTTCACAAAGGTGTTGTGAAGATTAATTATGGTTTACAAAGTGCTTTGAAGGTGAAAAGTACTTATTATGGTGAGACACAGCTTTCTTCATGTCTTCTCTTCCTTAATATTTCCTATTCTCTTATTCTTTCCTTCAAGTACCCCAAGTTGGGAGGTATACTTTACTTTGAATAATCAGGACTTCTTGTTGAAAAGTTAATAATCAACAAGATTCATGCCTTTAATACAATGAATGAAGCCCTCCCTGAAAAATTTTATTACCTAAGCTACGTCTTCATTTCAAAATTAACCAAACTACTTCAAAAACAATTTGAAAGAGATGCTACAAGTTGTATTTCACCTCTGAGCCTCAGTTTCCTTATTTGTAAAACAGGGATTATACTACTTCTTACTACATTGTTGTGAGAATTTAGTAAATTGTAAGCTATCATTTATGGATTCAACTCTTACATTCCCTCCCCCCCAATTAAACCAACTTTATAAATTTGATTATTCACATAGGTATGATGTGGGTTGTGGTCCTTTTAAGACTAGTCCTTTCAGATTGATTTATTCCTTTCTGATTCCCAACCCCTCCTAGCTGAAGAAGCTAGGACTTTTGGTTCACAAATCTTGTCAAAAGCACCCTTTTGAATTCCAATAGGAGATAACCGGGCTCTCACAACCCCCAACAAATCTGAGCCAACTTGTCCCAGCCTCCATTCTAATGATCTTCTCAGGGTTCCCAACCCCCACCTACCAAATTCTAGCCCTCGATGAAACCCATTGAGGAACCAACTTGGGACCACACCCACAGGCCCATTTAGCTAAATCTCTCCAAGATGGAGTTCTCTCTTTGCAGAGGTTCCAAACATGCTAGCACCATGCCTGGCACCCCAAGGACTCTCTGCCCACTGGAATCCTATTTCTGGTGCCCTTTTTACCTCTATTTTCACCTTTTACTAACTAGATTTTAACTTTACTTCCAAACCCCATAAAAAAACCTCTTTTATCAATCTAGGTTTTTGAGTCTATAAATTCCTTTACAGGAGACTCTGTGCCGTCACTAGACCTCATTTAACTCTGTATCCTTGCACCGAATCCAAAGGAGCTCCATTTGACTTCCTGTATCCCGAACCTGCCAGTAGACCTCAATTAAACCTAATTTCATCTAGTTACCCCATATCTAGATCTCATCAGGTAGAAATTTGATCTACCATCCTATTCTCAGATTATAGGCATTTAGAATGGTGGGTGATTGTTTTTTCATCTGGCAAAAGACATTTAATAAAAAAAAATTTCAATCATACTGGAATCTGTTGAACATAAATTCATATGCAAGTGGTTTCAAACTGTGATGTTCTTTTTCTCTAAATTACGATCGTTTTCTTGGGATCAGGTTTCTTGGGAAGCTTCTGGAGGCAGCCTTCCTTTCAGTTCAGCTCAATAATCCCAAAATGAAGCCAGGAGTTAAAGTCCAGATTCTTTACTGTCTCTTTCCAAATCTTATCTCCTTCACTTGGGGCTCAGCTAGTTTTCAGAGGTCTTCTAGATCTTGCCTCTAATCCTTTGTCTCTTCCAGCTTCAGCCTCTAGCTCCCTGAATCCAAAGGTCTGTCCTTCAGCCTCCAGTCAGCTTCAAAGCCTCTCATCCTCCCAATGTCTCCAGCCTGCACAACAGTGGAAGTTAGAATGAATCAGACTCTGCCTCCTAGAGTGGGTTTGTGGGTACTCCCTGGGCTTGTGGGAGCTCCTTAAAAGTATGCTCTCTTAAAGATGTGAATCTCATGGAATTCTAGTAAGTACATTACTGGACTAGAGAACTGTTAAGTACCACACTAAATTAGATATTTATTGTCTCTGTTCATTCCAGTGACTTAGCACCTTGTAAGAATCCTAACACAAACCATTAAATTTTGGGATTTTGAAACTAGAAGAAAACTTAGAACATAAGATATTACAACTAGAAGGGACTTTGGAATTCATCTAATTATACTTTATCATTTTGTAAACAAGAAAACAGAAGCTGAGAGAAGCTAAAGGATTTTGCTATGTCAAATAATTCCCAGTGTGTTGGGCTTCCTCTTGCCTTTCTGACTGGATGGAACTTGAGCACTTGGATTTTGCCAAACTTGTTTATTATTATTTTTCCAGTTTAGATCTTATTTTGTTATCTAGCAGATAGGAGGCTCACAACATGGGAGTCTATTCACTAGCGTGAAAAAGTCAAAAGCAAAAAAGAAAAAAATGAGAAAAATAGAATATTGGATCTCAGCAATATCACTGCTCATTGAGAAGCTGAGTTGTTTAATCCCACATTTCTACATTATATTGACATTCCATATGCTCAGAGTTTTCATTTCCGGGTGATAATAACACTTGGTTGTCTAAATGAAAAGCATGCTGGAGAAATGTGCTTAGTGACATTATATAGCAACAACAACAAAAATGCTGAGGCTGATAACACAATAAGGTAGTTCCTTAATTAAAGATATTGTTACATTCTTTTTTTATTTTCAGTTCTTTGTTTTCTTCTTAAACATTTAAAAAAATTCTACATTATGAACTTTAAAATATCAACAGATATAAATAAAATATAAAGAACTGAAAAATATATACCAAACCATGAATATTATATATATCTTTAATAAAAGTATATATTACATTTAACATTATGGTACCAAAACTACCATGGTTGTCCATGTTTCCTTCTGAATTTCCTTCTGCTCTCTTCTATTTATTTAAAATATATTTCATTGATTCTCTTTTCTTTCCTTCCTTTCCTTTTTATTTGCATCATTATCATCAGTCATCCATTCCTCAACCATAACTCTCCTTCACAAATATAAAGACCCTCCTTTAAAAAAGAATAAGTACAGTTAAGCAAAATGAATTCACACATTAATCATATCTGAAAATATATGTCTCATTTTGCATTTGTAGTCTGTAATCTCTTTTCCAAGAGTTAGAAGACATGTTTTATTGTCAGTCTTGTGACCAGAATTCATAAACCTTTCAAAGCTGCTTTCCTTTACATTATAATGGTCATAAACTCTTTCTCCCAGTTTTGCTCATTTCTCTCTTTATCAGTTCCACAAGACTTCCTAAGTTTTCCCAATTCTCTTCTTTTCTTCACATCTTATAGCATGATAATTTCCCACTATATCACTATATTATAAGTTGTTCACCCTTTCCTCATTTGATGGACACCCACTTCATTTCCCATTCTATGATGCAGCAAAAAAAGTATTACTACACATATCTTTTTACACATAACATGTTGCCTTCTGTTTGGGGGATATATGCATAGTTGTGGAAAACAAAGTATATGAACAGATTTCACTTCCTACTTGCACTATAGAATGTTTGGATTAATTCATGGTTCTACCAATGGTTCCTGGCCTCTGACAACCTCTCCAACAATTGTCATTTTCTTTTCTTATTTTTTTTTCCTTTTTTGGTCATTGTTGCCAATTTCATGAGAGTCTCAGAGTTGTTTTAACTTGCATTTCTTTTATTACAGATAATTTGTCATTTATTTCAAATGGTTTAGTAGATTACCTTTCTTCTTTTTTAAAACTTTTTTTTTGTATAATTCACCATTTACCAATTGGAAGAATAACTCATTCATATATCTTTCTATCAATTCTTTATTTGGTATCTTGTATATCAGACCTTTATTATAAATTTCCTGTAAATATTTTTTCCAATTAATTGAATTTTTCAGTTTTACATAATTAAAATTATTTCTCTTTTATGATCATTTCTATAGCCTTCTTTAGTCAAGAACCCTCTGCCTATCAATAGTTGTAAAAATTATTTCTTTTCTTTCTTCTCTTATTTGTTTACAATAAACCTTATGTATTTAGGTCATATATTCAGAGGGTGTCCCAAAAGCTCAAATGAGATAGTGGATATAAGAATTTTGCAAACCTTAAGATATTTTATAAATGTCAGTTATTTTAATTATTAGTATTACTATTAATCTACAGTCACCCAGTTTTCAGGCCCATGATGGTTTTACTCCCTGAGTCTTCTACTGTACTACTGTTGAGCTTAATCAGTATTTATAGAACAATACATAGTATGCTCATAAATGTTTAAGAATCAAGCTCTCCAGAAGAAAAAAAGTATGCATATACATTTTCCATTTTAATTTGCTTTATCAACACTTTATTAAGTTTAGATAATCTACAAAACAATTAATGAAGCTCAGATTTTTAGCATTTAGTAATTTCTGAGTTATAAATATTTACACTAAAATTTTTAATAATTAGCTTTTGCAAGTCAATTAGAGTTATCTCTGGAATACCTCTGTATATCCACTTGAATTTTATTGCTGTATATGTTATAAAATGCTGGTCTAAATCTAATTTTTGTTACACTACTTTCCCATTTTTCCAGAGGTTTTGTTTTTTTTAATTGACTAGTGAATCCTTACCCTAGTCCTTGGATTTATCAAATACTATCCAACTTTGTTCTATTGATTCTGGGTATTGTGCACTTAAATGAATCAATTTAAATTAACTTAAATTCAATTTTCAGATGAAGAAATTGAAACCATTTCTAGTCATATGAAAAGGTGTTTTAAATCACTACTGATCAAAGAAATGCAAATTAAGACAACTGTGAGATACCACTACACACCTCTCAGATTGGCTAATATGACAAGAAAAGATAATGACAAATGTTGGAGGGGATGTGAGAAAACTGGGACACTAATACATTGTTGGGGGAAGTTGTGATCCAACCATTCTGGAGAGCAATATGGAACTATGCTTAAAAGGCTATCAAAATGTGCATACCCTTTGATCCAGCAGTGTTTCTACTAGGTTTATATCCCAAAGAGAACTTAAAAGAGGAAAAGGGACCCACATGTACAAAAATGTTTGTGGCAGCCCTCTTTGTAGTGGCAAGAAACTGGATGCCCATCAGTTGGAGAATGGTTGAATAAGTTATGGTATCTGAAGGTTATGGAATATTATTGTTCTGTAATAAATGATCAGCAGGATGATTTCAGAGAGTCCTGGAGAGACTTACATGAGCTGATGCTAAGTGAAATGAGCAGAACCAGGAGATTATTGTATACAGTAATAGCAAGATTATACAATGATCAATTCTGATGGACAATGAAATGATTCAGACCAGTTCCATTGATCTTGTGATGAAGAGACCCGTCTACAACCAGAGAGAGAAGTGTGATTCACAACATAGCATTTTCACTCTTTTTGTTGTTTGCTTGCACTTTATTTTCTTTTTCATTTTTTCCTGTTTGATTTGATTTTTCTTGTGCATCAAGACAATTGTATAAATATATATGCAAATATTGGATTTAATATATATTTCTATCATGTTTAACATGCATTGGATTACTTGCCATCTGGGGAGGGAGTGGGGAAAGAGGAGGGAAAATTGGAACACAGGGGTTAATGTTGAAAAATTCTCAATGCATATGTTTTGAAAATTAAAAGCTTTAATAAAAAATAACTTAAGTCACTTCCCTATTTTTAATAGTAATAGATAATAACAGAAATGGGGCACCAGTGGGTAGTCCTCAGGAAGATCTGAGTTAAAATTCAGTCTCAGATACTAATTAACTATGTGGGCAAATCATTTAATTCTATTTGCTTCAGTTTCCTCATCTAGAAAATGAACTGGAGAATTAAATTACTTCGGTATCTTTGCCAAGAAAACTCAAAAAGAGTCACAAAGTATCAGGCATGACTGAAAAAATGACTGCACAACAACAATAACAGTAATATGCAGATTTAATGATAATTGTTATATAAAATCTGGCCCTCTCATCCTTTTTGTTCCTCTGGATGAAATTTGTTAATATTTAGTCTACTTTTAAAAGGAGGCTTTTAGTGATTTGTTTTATAGAGAACACTGAATCTATAAATTAATTTAGGTAACATTATAATTTTATTACATTGACTAATAGCTCAATTCTGAATAATTAGCACTTCTCCAATTTTTTGTATTTTTAAAAATAGTGTTTTGTAGTTGTACTCATATAATCCCTGTATATGTCTTGGTAAGTAGAATCCTAAATGATGTCACTTAATCTCCATTTAAGTTTGAATTTTTTCTTCCAATGTCCTTTGTTTATTATAATTTTTATTGTTTTATGGCCAATTAAGAATGTTTAATTTTTGTATACGTTTATTAATTTTTATGCCTTAGTAATGGTTAATTTTTATAAAGATGCTATGCAAATCAAGAAATTCATATACACTCCTTTCAATTCCCATTCAGTATCACCAGAGAATTATCTTCTCTGACTTTTAAGTAAAATTCTGTTCAGGCTCTTAACTTCTTTCTAATTTAACTTTTGGTTAGGTTTGTTTAGATCTAAAAGAGACATGTCAAGGATCAACTTAGAGTTTTGCTGTATATTTCTTCTTGTAATTTACTTAGTTTTTCATTTAAGTACTTAGTGTCATTTTGGCACATATGTTACATACTGATGTTTCATTATATATGGTGCCTTTAAGCAATATGTAATTTCCTAACTTATCTCTTTTAACCATGTCTATTTTTATTGTTGCCTATCTGAGATCATGACTGCCACACCTTTTAAAAAAAAACTTCCTGAGACATAATAAATTCTGATCCAACCTCATTTTAATTCTGTGTGAATCTTTACATTTCAAATGTGTTTCTTGTTAACATACTGCTGAATTTTGTATTCTAATCCAATTTGCTAACTTCGTCCATTTTATGGGTGAGTTCATCCTATTCACACCCATAGCTATGGTTATTAGTTTTGAACATATTCTCATAATCTTTATTATCATTGCCCCTCTTTCACCCATTTGCAAAAAAAAAAAAAAAAAAAAGAAAGAAAAATAACGTGATCAATGATAGCAATCTAGAAATTAAATGTTTTGATCTGACTCATTTCCCCTTTTTAACTAGCCTAGATTGAAATCACTAGTACTAATACATTTTTTCTCTCCTCTTAATCCCCTATTTATGTCTTCCATAATTGAAGTTTACTTAGCTTGTGAATCTTTCTTTTCCAATTGTCTCTTGAACCTTCCTTTTGTCACTCCCTGTTCCTCACTATTTTCCTCTGAAATTTGAAATATTTCTGGTTCAGCCTTTCTTTTCTCAGTTCAAAGAAAAGTTCAAAGCTTCCTATTCTCCCCTGATTCTGATTCCCCTGATTCCTAATTCTTGATGTTTATATATTCTTCTATACAACCTCAATAATTATGAGAAATAAGTCTCCTCCTACATTTCTTTATTAATGTATTGCATTTTGCATTTTGGGGTATCTTTTTTAAATTACATATAAACAATAATTATTTACATTTGTTGGGTTTTTTTTTCAAATTTTTGAGTTCCACATTTTCTCCCAAATCCCTTTCTCTTTTCACTCTTTCCTCCTTGAAAAGGCAAACAATTTGATATAGATTATACATGTGCAGTTTTACAAAACAGTTCATGTTGCAAAAAAAAGAGTTAAAAAAACCAACAAAGGGAATTTTAAAAATATGCTTCAGTCTGCTTCTAGATTCCATCAGATCATTCTCTGGAGACAAATAACATTTTTCATTCTAAGTCCTTTGGAATTATCTTGGATCATTGTATTGCTGAGATATTGCTGTTAGTGTGTAAAATGTTCTTCTGATTCTGCTCATTTTATTTTGCATCAATTCCTGTAAGTCTTTCCAAGTTTTTCTGAAAGCAACATGCTCCTCATTTCTTAAAACACAGTAATATTCAACCATTCCTCAATTGATGGACATTGCCTTAGTTTCCAATTCTTTGTCCCACTCCCTCTATTTTTGTACACCTGCATTTTTTATTTCCTTAACAGGTTAATTGTACACTTTTTCAAAGTCTGATTCTTTTTGTGCAGCAAAATAACTATATGGACACATATACATATAGTGTATTTAACATATACTTTAACATATTAACAGGTATTGGTCTACCTGACATCTAGGGGAGGGGGTGGGGGGAAGGGGGGGAAAATTGGAACAAAAGGTTTTGCAATTGTCAATACTGAAAAATTACCCAAGCATATATCTTGTAAATAAAAAGCAATAATTATAAAAAATAAGTCCTTTTCCTTTTTCTTTGGTCTCTTTAAGATATAGAATTAGCAGCAGTATTTCTGGATTAAAGGTATGGATAATTTAATACCCCTCTGAGTATGGTTCCAAATTGCTCTCTAGAATTGTTGACTCAGTTTACAATTTCAACAACAATGAATTAATATTCTTATTTTTCTATGTTCCCTCCAACATTTGTCATTTTGCTTTCCTGTCATATTAGGCACTCTGCTAGGTATGGCGTGACACCTCAGAGTTGTTTTAATTTGTCTTTCCATAATAAAAAATAATTTAGAGCATTTTTTCATGCAAATGTAGATAGCTTTGATTTTTTTCTGAAACTGCCTGTTCATATACTTTGAGTATTTATCAACTAGGAAATGACTTCATTTTCTTATAAATATGAAAGTTCTTCATATATTTGAGAAATGATGCTTTTATTAGAGAAAATTTGCTTTAAAATTCCTTTCCCCTCCAATTTCCTCATTACCTTCTAATCTAATTTGCATTAGTTTTGTTTGTATAAAATCTTTTTAATTTAATATAATCAAAATTATCCATTTTATTTCCCATGATCCTTTTTAATCTCATTTGGTCATAAGTTCTTTATTTATTCTTATTTCTTACAGGTAAAATATTTCATGTTCTCCTAATTTGCTTATGGTATTACTCTTTATGGATAAATCATGTACTAATTCTGACCTTATACCAGTATATAGTATGAGATGCTGGTATATCTAGTTTCTGTCAAACCATTTGCCAGTTTTCCTAGCAATTTTTGTCATATTAATTATTTTCCCAAAGTCTAGATTTCCCATACTAGATTACTATGGTCATTTATTACTATATATTGTGTACCTCATCCATTTCACTAACCTATCACTCTATTTTTTAACCAGTATGAGATTGTTTTGATGATTACCACTTTGCAATACAGTTTGAATCTTGTTTTACTAAGCCAGTTTCCTCCAATTTTTTCTTTGTATTCCTAATCTTTTGTTCTTCCAGATAATTTTTGTAAATTTTTTATCTCTATAAGATTTTTTAAAAATTTGATTGGTATTGTAATGAAGAAGTAAATTCATTTAGGTAGAATTGCTATCTTTATTATATTGGCTTGATCTAACCATGAGCAACTAATATTTCTCCAGTTGTTTAGATCTGACTATGTTGAAAAGTGTTTCATAATTTTGTCCATATTGTTCTTCAGTTTATCTTGGCAGGTAGGCCCCAAATTATTTTATATTGTCTACTATTATTTTAATAGAATTTCTCTTTTTATATCTTTCTGTTAGACTTTACTGGTAATACATAGAAATGCAGGTGATTTATATGGGATTTCATTATATCCTGCATCTCTACTGAAGTTATTAATTATTTTGACTGTTTTTTTTTAATTTATCTGTTGAGGTATGTCTTTTTTATGGTATTTTATTTTTCTGAATACATGGAATATTGTTTTCAACATTCATTTTTGCAAAACTTTATGTTCCAAATTTTTATCCCCCTCCCTTTCCCCAAGACAGCAAGCAATTTGATATAGGTTAAATATTTGCAATTCTAAATATATTTCCATATTCATCATCCTAAACAAAAAAAAATCAGATCAAAAGGGAAAAAAAAAACATGAGAAAGGAAAAAAACACAAGCAAATAAACAAAAAAGGTGAAAATACTGTGCTTTAATTCACATTCAGTCTTCATAGTTCTCTCTCTGGATGCAGATGGCATTTTTCAACATAAGTCTATTGGAGTCACCTTGGATCACCTTATTGTTGAAAAGAGCCAAGTCCATCAAATGATCATCATATAATCTTGTTGTTACTGTGTACAATGTTCTTTTGATTTTGCTCACTTCACTTAGCATCAATTCATGTAAATCTTTCCAGACTTTTCTAAAATCATCCTGCTGATCATTTCTTATATAACAATAATATTTCATTACATTCATATATGATAACTTATTCAGTCATTCTCCAACTGATGGGCATCCACTCAATTTCCAATTTCTTGGCACTACAAAAATGGCTGCTATAAACATTTTTGCACATGTGGATTTTTTTCCTCATCTATGATCTCTTTGGGATACAGATTTACTACTGGTATTGCTGGGTCAAAGGATATGCACAGTTTGGTATAATTCCAAATTGCTCTCTAGAAGGGTCGGATCATTCACAACTCTACCAACAATGCATTAGTTTCTCAGTTTTCCCAGATCCCCTCCAATATTCATCATTATCTTTTCCTGTTATCTTAGCCAATCTGAGAAATGTGAAGTAGTATAAGGTATGTCTTAACAAAGGAAAAATAAGTATATAATAAACAGAATAAAACAGAATAACCACCCCAGGTCCTCTGTTTATCTTTTTTTATTCCTGTGACCTTTGAAAACAGAAACTCTGAAGGAAACCTTGCTTTTTCTTTCCCTACCAGATTAATGGTGCTTCATCATCATTGAACCCCTTTCAATCACTCAAATGTGTTTGCCTGTCTAAATTTATCTTGTCTCTTATATTTCTGCTTCAGGGATTTCCCCCAGTTCTGTTCTTTTCTTCACTAATTCTGAAAGGTGCTCTATTCTTCTGTAGCAAAAGTCCTCTTTCCCCTTCAGTTTTCCATGATAAATTATTCTTGTTTTGAATTTTTCTTCTTTTGTGTTTTAGAATATTGTATTCTAAGACTTCCTTGCCTTATATTAGTTATAGCAAAGTTTTTTTTGTGACTTTGAGTGTGGTTGTTTGATACTTGAACTCTTTTTCTTATTTTTCTCTTTAAATTAAAAATTCTGTATTTTGACTATGATATTCTTGGATATTTTTATCTTGGATTTTTTTTAGGAGGTAATTTAGGAGGTTTTGTTCTATTTTCCCTTTTCTATCTTGTTTTAGTAAAGCTGTTTTCTTTCATAATTTCTTGAAACCTATGTTTTTTGTATGGTCATGGTTTTTAGGGAGTTTAGTAATTTTAAAATTATTTATATTTGACCTGTACTTCAGGAAAATTGTTTTTGTTAGTAGATATTTTATGTGTTCTCATTTTTTGGTCCTTTTTCATTGATCTAATATTTCTTGTTGGTCCATTCTATATTTCAGGAAGTCTAATACTTAGGTAACGTTTTCACTTTCTATTCTGTTATTTATTCTCCTTCCATTGTTTAAGAGCTCTAATTGCATTTTAGAAATTCTTGGCTTCATTTCTTTCAGCCATTCTTGGAGGCCTTGTGGCTAACACAGATTTTTCAGAATCTCTATTAGCACTCATTCTGGAATCATTCTCTTCTGTCTTGTATTTCTTTTGACCCAACATATTTTTTAATTATATTGGGAATTCTTTATGCTTATTCATATATTAAAGCTCAGGATCTGGATTGGGACTTTGTGATAAGGTCAGGTCTTACTTCTTCCCACACTTGGATTTGGCAAGTAGGCTTGGTCTTGTCCCCTTTATAGATGTTATTGTTTCTGGTCCCAAATAAAGATGTTCACATTGATCCCATCTCCTTCTCTTTATACAATCACCAACTAGAGCTTTGCTTTGTTTATAGCTACTTCCTTCTTGGTCCCAGCTACATATTAGAGAGCATATTGACTTCTGCCTTTCTAAGAGGATCCTTTTTCTGATAACATGAAGATTCTGGCTTCTTTTTGTACAGTCCTGAAATAGTTGTAGAAACTTATTGAAATTTTGACTTCTTGTTCATTTTTCATCTGGCGCCCCTTTCAGATCTTTATTAGACTATTTGTCTGGAGAACTGTACTGTTCTAAAGCATATTACAATCTATGTTATATGCTACTGAATAGGTCATTATAAAAAGTCGTCACATGAACATATCCTTTACTTCTTTTAATAATTGATAAATAAAACTCACTTTGGAGATTATATTTTACATAGGTGTTTATTTGATTGGAAATATATGTCCAAATGTAGAAATTTTTTTTAATTTTAAAAGAAAGGCCTCTTATTAGGAACAAACACACCATGATTGGTTTAAGTGGTTGTTCTTGGAAATCTTAAGAACCTTTTCTTGAACTTTGTACTCTAATATCCAATAGAAAAATAACCCAGAAACATAGCATCCCACTAACCACAGCCAAAGCAGACCTTAGGTTATAGAGGACCCTTAGAACACGTAATGTTAAAATAATAGATTATTAAAGCTGCAAAGGGTCTGAGACCCATATGTAGCCATGCTACTCCTACCTCCTCACTTTACCAATAAAGAAATTGAGATCCAGAATGGTTAAATGATCAGATCAAAAATCTGTATTGTATTGTAAGGTATTGTAAGATATGGGACTTGAACTCAGAACTCCTAATTTCTCGTCCATTGTTGAGGTTGAAAAAAAAAATCAGTGCAACAGATGAATCAAGACAGAACAGAAATCATATGCTTAGCATATGTCTTCTGAAAACATTTGTTACAATTGCATAATGATGGTGTAAGGTTTCAGATATTAAAATAGTTAAAGAGGAAAACAATATGTGAGAGTGAAAGATGGAATAAGAACAAAGTAAGCTTCAACCTTGTCATCACCTGACTATACCACAATTCCTTTCCCTTCACTTTCCCAAATTTTACATCAATTTTCCAAACCTGAGTTTATCTAAAATGGAGCAAATCATTTCCTTACACCTGGAAGCATGGCACATCTTCCCCTTTGTAATGTTAGGGAAGATGATGGTAAAATTTTCCTTTTAGTTGGGGAGGGAGGGAGAGAAATAGGAGCAGGAGAAGGAAGGGTGGAGACAATTTTTGAAAGGAATCACATATTGTAGATATTTAATTTTAATCTTTTGTGCACAGATTCTAGTCTTGGATATGCCATTGAGTAGTTGTGAAACTTCAGAAAAATCCCTCCAACATTTTATTAAGCAACTTGATTATAAATTTCTTTCCAGCTCTAAAATTCTATGTTCTGAGATCTCTTCCAACTCTAACATTCTACTTTCTATGGTTTAGCATTCCATGCTATGTTGTAAGCTCTCTTTTACCTCTAATACCCTGTGATTCTGAAAAAGAAGTAAAAGAGAAAAAGAAATCCGCTTTACAGATTTATGGCACAAATTTAAAATAATCTACTTGAATGATAGCAGAAATGGTAGTCTCCTTGCACTATCCTATCATGAGAGAGAAAGAAATAATTACATTTCTCTTGGGAGCAATACAAGTCAATCTCAATTGAGCTGATGTTTAGGTGAAAGAAGGCTTGGTTAACCTAGATAACAGAAGATGGTTTACTGTAGTCTTTCCTAGAAATCCTGAGGAAAACTGCCTCTGTTAGAAGATCCCAACAGAAGTAATTGTGCAAAGTAAATTTAAATGGCAATTGAAAAATTAATTGAATGGAATGGAGAGATAACTCTTTCCTAATAAATGAAGACCATATAAGAACTCATTCTTATTGAGCTATGTAGATATCCTCTTTTAAAACAATTATTGTTTTTTAGAGTTTCCTATGTAAAAGATGGAGGACTGAAATTAAAAGTTAACTAGAGAGGTAGTAAAGTCAGAAGATGTAGCTTGGAGTCTTGGGGCTTGGTCCCTTATTATCAAAGTCCCCTATGGAGCCTCAATTTATTTATCTGAAAAATGGAGATAATATTTGTTCTATAAGCTTGGTGACAAGAGATAGGAGATAATTCCTTTTTTTGTAGATTTGAGGCAGCAGGGATCCACAAGTGTAGAACATCACATATATTGTCAGATTTTTTTGCATTGATCAGTTTTGTTGATTTTCTCATCTTCCTCTTTTCTTTAAAAAAAAAAATTCTTTGTTACAAGAAATAAATAACATTCTGGGAGAGAAAAGAGGAATAATGCAAGGGGAAACAGGCAACATGAAATCCAGATAAACATTTTAAAAATAATATTTTTTCTACCTAATCTAAAGAATTATTGCTAGTGTCCAATGTGATAAAATATCAAAAGATCTACAAGCATTTATGTATACATGTCAGCTCTTAATTAAGTCAGGATTTAATTTTTTTTTCCTGAGGCAATTGGGGTTAAGTGACTTGCCCCAGGTCATACAGCTAGAAAGTGTTAAGTATCTGAGACCATATTTAAACTCAGGTCCTCATGACTTCAGAGCTGGTGCTCTATCCACTTGGCTACCTAGCTGCCCCCGGGGATTGAATTCTTACTCATCGACTTGCATGAACTGATGCTGAGTGAAATGAGCAGAACCAGAAGATCACTGTACACTTCAACACTGTATGAGGATGTATTCTGATGGAAGTGGAAATCTTCAACATAAAGAAGATCCAGCTCACTTCCAGCTGATCAATGATGGACAGAAACAACTACACCCAGAGAAGGAACACTGGGAAGTGAATATAAAATATTAGCACTACTGTCTATCTATTATACCTTCGGAATCTAATACTTAACATGCAACAAGAAAACTGGATTTACACACATATATTATATCTAGGTTATACTGTAATACATGTAAAATGTATGAGATTGCCTGTCATCTAGGGGAGGGAGTAGAGGGAGGGAGGGGAAAATCTGGAAAAAATGAATACAAGGGATAATGTTATAAAAAAAATTACTCATGCATATATACTGTCCAAAAAAATGTATAATTATAAAATTAATAAAATTAAAAAAAAAAAAAAGAAAAGAAAACTCAGTTTTAGCATCACCTGATGCTAAATACTTGGGTTTGGATGCTGGGCCTGCAATTCACTAGCTATGTAACCATGGTCAAGAAAAATCATCTTTCTGTATTCTTTCCCTTATCTGTAAAATGATTCTTGTACTATTTACCTTGCAGAGTTGTTTTTGTGTGTTTTTTTTTCAATTTTCTCATAATATATAAATGTGAGTCAAAAAAAAAAAAAGAATTCTTACTCATCTATGTATTCTGTACCCCTTCAGCCCACTATCTAATACCCTGCATGTAAGTAGACCAATAATGAATGCTTCATACTGAAATGGATGAGTTTTATATTTTGAAAGATCTTAAGGCAGCTAGATGGTACAATGGTTAGAGCACCAGCCCTGAAGTCAGGAGAACCTGAGTTCAAATCTGATCTCAGACACTTAACTCTTACTACTAGCTGCTAGCTGTGTGACCCTGGCCACTTAAGCCCAATTGCCTCCCCTTCTCCTCCCTCCCTCTCTCTCTCTCTCTCTCTCTCTCTCTCTCTCTCTCTCTCTCTCTCTCTCTCTCTCTCTCTCTCTCTCTCTCTCTCTCTTTCTCTCTCTCTCTCAAAAAAAAAAGAGAGAGAAAGATCTTAGATCCCATCAAAATGAACATGCCATCCAAAAGTTCAGATTGCTCTCCAACCATAACTTCTCATTTTTTTGAGTCTTGTCTTTGCATTTCTGTACATCTTCCAAGAAAAACAACCCAATGCACTGGAGTTACACTTCTTCTCATGTGTTGTACACATCAGTGTGGTTCTTGAGCTGTTATTACTTTCTCACTCATGATAGGATAGGGCAAGGAGAATGGTCTACAAAGACTATTAATTCAACCCACATGGAGTAAATGTCAAGATGTTATTGTCAAGATAGTTGAACTGGAGTGATACTACATGGAAGTGTGTTTGTATATGTCCTGTAGATTTTGTATAAAATAGAAAACCAGTTTAGAACCCACAGATTTGAATGTCTGGCAACTTAGGATAGAATCCTTTCAGCTAAAAATCACTTAGGTAGAAAGGAGAAAAAAACCCAGCTTCAGTCTCAGTCTGTCTTCTTACCCTACTTTGGGTGAAAGAGGACTTAGTAAACTTCCAAAGTTGAAGATTTAAACATTTCATCTGAATTCTAGAAACATTTCTTAAGTAGCTTAAGCCAGTATCTGAATCAGAAGCTGAGGATAGATTAAACACAAGGAAAGGCACCTCCAGATACATGTTTGTAGACATCATTATGTTGATTGTGTCAAATCTTAGGACACAACAGGATCTCTTCAATAAAATCCGGACTTCTCAAAAGTGATCTGTCTAATATTTCATATAGGAACAATGATGAAAAATTGACCCAATTATGATATGCAGCTCAATGATCAACTTATGGAATTAGTCTATAAAGCTATCTATAGGCATATGAAGAAGTGCTCTAAAATCACTTTTGATTAGAGAAATGCAAATTAAAACAGCTCTGAGAAACCACTTCACACCTATCAGTTTGGCCAATATGACAAAAAAGGAAAGTGATAAATGTTGGAAAGGATGTGGTTAAATTGGGACACTAATGCAATTGCTGGCAGAATTGCAAACTGATCCAACCATTCTGAAAGAGCAATTTGAAATTATGCCCAAAGGGCAAACAAATTGTGCATACCCTGTGACCCTGTAATACCACTACTGAGTCTGTAACCCAAAGTGATCATTAAAAAAAAGGATAAGGACTTACATGTATAAACAATTTTATAGTAGCTCTTTTTGTGGTGGCAAAGAATTGGAAATTGAGACAATACTCATCAACTGGGGAATGGCTGGAACAAGCTGTGATATATGGATGTAATGGCATACTATTGTGCAACAAGAAATGGTGAACAGGAAGATTTCAAAAGAATGTGGAAAGATATGTATGAACTAATGCAAATGACCAGAACCAGAAAAACATTCCATAAAGTATCAGCAACTTATGTGATGGCCAGTTATGACTGACTCAGCTCTTTTCAGCAATGCAATGATCTAAGACAAATACAAAGGACTCACAAAAGAAAATACTATTTATAACCAAATAAAGAATTGACGAACTCAGAACACAGATCGAAGCATATTTTTTCCACTTACTTTATTCTGTTGAAATTTTTTTTCCTTTTGATCTGTTTCTTCTTTCACAATAGTGACTAATATGGAAATATGTTTTACAAGATAGCAAAAATATAAACTACATCAAACAGCTACCATCTTTGGAACAGGGGGAAGAGAAAAGAAGAAAGACAATTTGGAATTCAAAATCTTGTAAAAATAAATGTTAAAAATTTTCTTGAAATGTAGCTAGGGGGAATGCTATTTAAAAATAAAAAAGAATCAGATTACAGGTACAAATTTGGACAAGTACTGTGGATAGGAAATGAGCTGGATAAATTATATCATTATGAAAACTTAATCACTCTGATAACCTATGATGGACTTGGCTCTTTTCAACAATAAGGTGATTCAGTCCAATTCTACTAGATTTGTGATGGAGAATGCAATCTGCATCCAAAAAGAGGACTATGGAGCCTGAATGTGGATCACATTCACATTCTATTTTCACGTTTGTTGTTGTTGGTACTTGCTTGCTTGTTTTTTTTTTTCTCTCTCATTTTCTTTTCTTTTTGATCTGATTTTTCTGGTGCACCATGACAAAGGTGGAAATATGTTTAGAAGAACTGCACTTGTTTAACTATATTGGATTGCTAGGGAAAGAGAGAGGTGGAAAGGGAGGGAGAAAAATACGGTATACAAGTTTTGCAATGGTGAATGTTGAAAATTATCTTTGCATGTATTTTGAAAAATAAAAAGCTATTATAAAAAAGAAAAAATGACTCAATTGCCTTATTAGTTAACTAATATTGAACAATCCATTTTTCAATGTATCTAGAACTCTCAAGTGAATTAGAACTCTCAGGGAAAGGAGAGATTAATTTGTCTAGAAGCCTGTGAATATCAAAACTATGCACTTCAGGAGTCCAAACTGAAAATATCTTGTTGAACAAACAGGACAGATGTCTACTGTCACCCAAATGATAAAGAATTGACTTTAAGAATGGAACAATGCAGAGTGCTCCATTAAAACCAGGGAAACTTTTAATTAAGGAAATGCAAAAGCTTCCAGTGAGGAAAATATATTAAAATTTATTTTAAACAATTGTTTTTATTCTAAACTTAAAACAAGAAAAAATTCCAAATTTTTTATATAAAGTAGAACATAAAAAGAAGATTGTATATAAAAATGAGAATCTCTATTCAATGTTTCTTGGTTAAAAAAAAAAAGGACATAGAAAATTCAACTTGAGATTTTCAAAGCTGTCTTGCTTTTGTATTCTTCCTTCTCAACTATCTCTTGTTTATTTTATAAAAAGGTTTCAATGTCACTTCTCTTTTTTCTTTTTTTTAAGTCACCATCACTTTCCTTCTTTCTTCCCAATACCTCACTTCCCAAATAAAAACAGAAGGAGAAACAACACTTGCAACAGATAAGCATATTCAAGCAAAACAAAGCCAGACAGTGGCCATATCCAAAAATGTATGTCTATTTCTGAGCCTTGAATCTATCATCTCTCTGTCAGGTAACATCCTCATAGGAGGAAAATGATAAACAAAGAAGACTAAGTAATTGATCAGTCATAGAAATATATTGTTTAGACTGCTGAAATCTAGAATATCAAATGATGGAGATGACAGTCCTATTATTCCCTGCCCTAGTAAGCTCCAATTTGAAGCATTTTGTCTAGTTCTGAGCATCATCTCTAAGGAAGACCTAATGGGTAAGAGACTTTGAGGAATGGTTATTTAATTTGGGGAAGGAAAAATTTGAAGAGGTGCAAAGCACCACCTTCAAGTATCTGAAGAAGCATTGTATGGAAGACTAGTGAAATAAATTCTGTTTGGCATCAGAGGGGAGAAATGGGACCAAAAAAAAAAAATATATATATATATATATATATACATATATATATATAATTTTAAAAAGGCTTCTTTAATTTCATTTTCTATAGACTTTTAAAAATTATAGCTTTTTTTATTTACAAAGCATATGCATGGGTAATTTTTTCATCATTGACCCTTGCAAAACCTTCTGTTCCAAATTTTCCCCTCCTCTTCACCGCCTCCCTTAGATGGTAGGTAGTCCAATACATGTTAAATATATTAAAATATATGTTAAATCCAGTATATGTATACATACTTATACAATTATCTTGATGCACAAGAAAAATCGGATCTAGAAAGAAAAAAAAAAAAAAACCTGAGAAGGAAAACAAAAATGCAAGCAAACAATAACAGAGAGAGTGAGAATGCTATGTTGTGGTCCATACTCTGTTCCCACTATCCTCTTTCTCTGGGTGTAGATGGCTCTCTTCATCACTGAACAATTGGAACTAGTCTGAATCATCTCATTGTTGAAGAGAGCCATGTCCATGAGAATTGATCATTATATAATCTTGTTGTTGCTGGGTATAATGATCTGGTTCTGCTCATTTCACTTATCAGTTCATGTAAATCTCTCTAGGCCTCATTGTGTTCATTCTGCTGACATTTCTTACAGAACAATAATATTCCATAACATTCATATGCCATAATTTATTCAGTCATTCTGCAATTAATGGGCATCCATTCAGTTGCCAGTTTCTAGCTACTATAAAAAGGGCTGCCACAAACATTTTGGCACATACAGGTCCCTTTCCCTTTTTAAAAATGTCTTTGGGGTATAAGCCCAGTAGTAACACTTCTGGGTCAAAGGGTATGCACAGTTTGATAACTTTTTGAACATAGTTCCAAATTGCTTTCCACAATGGTTGGATTCATTCTCAGTTCTACCAACAATGTATCAGTGTCCCAGTTTTCCCACATCCCCTCCAACATTTGTCATTGTCTTTTCTTGTCATCTTAGCTAATCTGAGCTGTGTGTAGTGGTATCTCAGAGTTGTCTTAATTTGCATTTCTCTGATCGAGTCATTTGACATATGACTAGAAATAGTTTCAATTTCTTCACCTGTAAGTTGTCTGTTCATATCCTTTGACCATTTATCAATTGAAGAATGGCTTGATTTTTTGTAAATTTGAATCAATTCTCTATATTTTGGAAATGAGCCCTTTATCAGAACCTTTGAATGTAAATATGTTTTCCTAGTTTATTGCTTCCCTTCTAATCTTGTCTACATTAGTTTTGTTTGTGCAAAACCTTTTTAACTTAATATAATAAAAATTATCTATTTTGTGATCGATAATGATCTCTAGTTCTTCTTTGGTCAGAAATTCCTTCCTCCTCCACAAGTCTGAGAGGTAAACTATCCTATGTTTTTTGAATTTGTTTATAATATCATTCTTTATGTCTAGATCATGAACCCATTTTGACCTTATCTTGGTATACAGTGTTAGGTGTGGGTCAATGCCTAATTTCTGCCATACTAGTTTCCAATTTTCCCAGTAGTTTTTATCAAATAATGAATTCTTATCCCAAAAGCTGGGGTTTTTGAGTTTGTCAAACACTAGATTGCTATAGTTATTGACTATTTTGTCCTGTGAACCTAATCTATTCCACCGATCAACTAGTCAATTTCTTAGCCAGTACCAAATGGTTTTGATGACCGCTGCTTTATAATATAGTTTTAGATCTGGTACAGCTAAGCCACTTTCATTTGCTTTTTTTTTTTCATTAGTTTCCTTGAAATTCTTGACCTTTTGTTCTTCCAAATGAATTTTGTTATTACTTTTTTCTAGATTAGTAAAAAAGTTTCTTGGGAGTTTGGTATAGCACTAAATAAATAGATTAGTTTAGGGAGTATTGTCATCTTTATTATATTCACTCGACCTATCCAAGAGCACTTGATATTTTTCCAATTGTTTAGATCTGACTTTATTTGTGTGGAAAGTGTTTTATAGTTTGGCTCATATAGCTCCTGATTTTCCCTTGGCAGATAGATTCCCAAATATTTCATACTATTGACAGTTATTTTAAAATGGAATTTCTCTTTGTAACTCTTGCTGTTGGATTTTGTTAGTGATGTACAAAAATGCTGATGGATTTATTTTGTATCCTGCAACTTTGCTGAAGTTGTAGATTATTTCTAATAGTTTTTTAGTTGATTATTTGGGGTTCTCTAAGTATACTATTATATCATCTGTAAAGAGATAATTTGTTTTCCTCATTACTTACTCATTTAATCTCATTTTACGGAAGGATTTCTTTTATAAAATTCTGATATAGGTCAAACGTCATCTAAATTCACCTAAACATTTTCATATTCATCATGATGTACAAGAAAAATCAGTTCAAAAGAGAAAAATAAACAGAAGCAAATAAACGCAACAACAACCAAACAAGGTGAAAATACTATGCTTTGATCCATATTCAGTCTCCATAGTTCTCTTTCTGGATGTGAATGGCTCTCTTGATCATAAAACTATTGGAACTGGCTTGAATCATCTCATTGCTAAAAAGAGTCACATCTATCAGAGTTGCTATGTACAATGTTTTTTTGGTCCTACTCATTTCATTTAGCATCTGTTCATATAAGTCTCTCCACACCTTCCTGAAATCCTGCTGATCATTTCTTATAGACCAATAATATTCCATCACATATATATATATATACCATAATTTATTCAGTTGTTCCCCAACAGGCATCCACTCAGTTTCTTTGGATTATTTTTGATGATTGTCTTGATCAGTGTAGCTAAGTCTTTTGCAATTGATCATTGTTACAAAATTGCTATTACTGCATATAATGTTCTGCTTTTGCTCACTTTACTTTGTACCAGTTCCTATAAGAATTCCAAGATTTTTCAGAAATCATCCTGCCAATTATTTATTATAACATAATAGTATTCTATAACAATACATGTACCACAACTTGTTTAGCCACCGCCCATTTGGTAGGCATTTCCTTAATTTCCAATTCTTTGCCACAAAAAAAGCTGCTATAGATATTTGTGTACATATAGATCCTTTCTCCTTTTCTTTCATCTCCTTGAGAACAGACCTAATAGTGGTATACAACTCTACCAATAGTGCACCAATATCCTTATTTCAGAATAAATTAACAATTAGATATGTCCCCAAAATGGGATGTAAATATTATTAATTAAATCCTAATTACTGAAGATATTAAATCTGGAGGAATTGACTTCTGGACAGGGAAGGAGTAGAGGGAATTCTACTGCATTGAGCGACAAGCTGACTAGATACTTATTCTAAGATTCTAAGGAATCTACTTATTCTAAGTTTAAGGAAGAAACTAAAAGTGGATAGAGCCATCAAAGGGTTAATGTTTCATAAAGTTAAAACAGCTTCAATGATTGTGGAATTTCCCAGTCACATGAAGTTAACATAATTAGACAAGGCACTAGATTTTCTGTGTAGAATGCCAGCTGTCACTCTACTTGCCCAGTACAGATCAAAGAAATGTATTTTGTCTCCATAAGTTATTAGACATAATGAAGTCATTCAATAGTGATATTGTCATAAGAAATATGTCTCTTGCTTTGAAAATAAATATCTCACCTTTGCTTCCTTTTCTTTAGAAAAAGCTGGCAGAAATCAAACTATTTAACTTCAGTATTCCCAGCATGCCATCATACTGTCATATCAACTTTTTCCTGGTCAGATCTGCTATTTGTTTAAAACCTTCTTGTGAAGTCCTTTCCCATGCTTCCATTCTAATTTCTAATATTCCATGTTCTAAGACCTTTTCCAGCTTAAACAATTTATTTTTATTCCATGTTCCAAGCTCCATTTGAAATCTAATGTTTTAGGTTCTAATTTTTCTTCAAGTTCCAACATTGTACAATATAGGTGCTTCTCTAAGATTTCCTCTTGCCTTCTATAATTTCACCTGACCTCTCTTTTGCCAACATCATCCTTTCATTTTACCTTTTTGGGCCTGCCAGACTCTTTTTGAATAGAAGTGCCCCCTTAAGTCTTCTCTGTTGCTAAGCTAAAGCACTCGCTTTCTATTTTAATGTTCTTCCCAGGAGACTAATTCCCTCTTGCTAATTGTTGCTTGAGCATAGCTGCCCTGGAAGAAAAACCCAAGTGGTATGTGCCAAACTCTAGCCCCATCTCCTCAGGGCTTGGGATCTTGTCCCTTCCAGAGGAGGGGCTTTGCAGGTAGGGCTGTGGCAAATTTCCAGTCCCTATTCCTTTGCCAGTTGGCACCCCTTGATTTTGGCTAGAGGTCTCAGGAATGCAGCCGGCTGGAAATGAGGCTCAATTAGCTCCTCCAGGTGAAGTGCCCATTTGGAAAATGACTTCCCATGTCTATGCAGCCATGAGCTTGCCTTCCTAAGGAGGCGTGTCTGAATGTGTTGGGTTTATTGGGTGCATGACTTATCTTAATGCTTAGTTATTATCTGTATAAGACTGTAAATCATAGTATTTAGAATTAAAAGGAACTTTAGAAGTTATTCAATTCAACTCCATCCTATTAGAGATGAAGAAACTGAAGTCTTGAGATTTTTAGACTCTAGAACAAAGAAGGCTAAAGCGTGAAGAGGCTAGAATGTCAGAGAACTAGGTTTCCTTGGAACAGAACATGTTGAAACATGGAAGTAATACATGTAATAGCTAGACAGAACTTTAATCATTAACTTGATTCCTTCATTTTACAGATGAAGAAACTGAGACACAGAGCATTTAGTTAAATGACTTTTCTAGGATCACAAAAGGAAATGAGTAACAGAGTTAGAATTGGATCTCAAGCCTGGTGAACCCAAATGCAGTGCTTTTTCCACTCTGACAGTTTTATGACCTTTATAAAAGACAAGAAGAAAAAGCAAGCCCAAATACATGCAAAGAGTTTTCAACATTCAACATTCACCTTTGAAAAATCTTGTGTTGCAAATTTTTATTCCTCTCTCTCCTCCTCCCCTCTCCTAGACAGTAAGCAATCTGATATAGGCTAAATGTGTTCAGTTCTTCTAAACTTATTTCCATTCTGAGCAAGAAAATCAGATCAAAAGGGGGAAAAACACAAGAAAAAGAAAAAAAACTAAGCAAAGAAACAATAACAAAAAAGGTGAAAATAGTATGCTGTGAGCCACATTCAATCTCCATAGTTCTCTTTCTGGATGTAGATGGCTCTTTTCTTCAGAAGTGAAGCTAGGAATTGTTTTAAAATTTTGCTTTACACTATGGAACCCTTCATCTGAAATTTATTTGCAGTGTGACCCTGAACAAGTCATTTAATCTCTTAAATTCTCACTTTCTTCCTGTATAAAAAAGGGAATAAAAATCTATGCACTATATAATAGGGTAGTAAAGTATCACTCATTAATATCATTTTTTATTACTCAGATGTAGAGAGAGAAAAATACTGAAAGCATGGAAAGATTACTGAAATGACATTTCTGGTCATTTGTTTGTGCCACTAACTAGCTATGTGATCTTTGACAAATCATTAAGCTTTTGTGGTCTACAATTTCCTTATCTTAAACAACAAGGAATTAGACTAGATCATCTCTAAATTATCTTCCAAATATAGTCATAGAATCAAAACTCTTATGAGTTTGAAGAGACAAAAGTGGTCAATCATCCATTCTAAAAGTTCTGACCGACATAGACAAATCTTAGTTCAAATTCTACATAGGATACTTTCTCCCTGTGTGAGTCAAGGTAAATCATTTAATATCCTTAGACCTCAGTTTTCTAATCCATAAAATGAAAGGTTTGAACTAGATGACTCTATTGATGCCTTGCAGCTCTGAATCTATGATGCATGCTATGAACTCACATTTGAAGCATAGATTTCTTTAGAAATTAAGCCTTTCAGCTTTTCCTTGAAGACCTCATAATTCAAAGGAACTTATTACCTGCAGATACAGCCCATTTAAAGAGCTATGCTATAATTCTATATATATTCACTAGGGGTGGGATCTTGGAATGTGACAAAACAGAAATTTGGACTATGATATTAAAGGGTAAATTTTATACTTATTATTCCATTAAAGCAGCGTGTCTTGCAAATAGAAGGTGAGGTTAGCTAACAGTTCTATGGATTTCTTCCTTTCTATGTATAGGTTAGCTTGGCCTCCCCCTATTCCCCTCCATTTCTAGTGAAATGAAATTAAGCATTTGTTTTCAATGCCAAGTTAAAAATCCAGTTGAACAGGAATTTTAAAGCTACTGATTTTCCTTACCACCTAGGAGCCAGAACATGCAGGGAAAACCCAGGAAGCTCAAGTCCTTCCCACATCCAATAGATTGCTTAATGTAGAGTCAATTGAGCAGTAAATATTTATTAAGAGCCTACTTACTATTGACCAAGTACTAAGACAGGAATTGGAGATACAAAGATAGAAACAAAATAATCTCTTCCCTTGAGGAACATAAATTCTATTGGAGAGACCACACATATAAACTAAATCTGATATAATTTAGAGAGGAGACACCTGTGTCTGAGAGGTTTGAGAAAAGTTTCCTGAATGAGATAACATTTTTTTTTCAGCTGAACTATCAAGGAACCTAGGTTTTTCAATATTTCCCAAACTGATATCAGCTTGACCAGGAAGAAAGAACTAGCCTTACTCATTCTTGAAAAGAAAAAAAAAAAAAAAAGGAATTTATGCACAACATAAAACACAGAACTTGAATGCTAGAAGAAAATATATAGTATAGAGTGTTTCTAAAAGAGCCTCAGAACCTAGAAAGAACATAGAATATTCAAGCAGAAAGAGATTTTGGAATAAAAAGTATCAGAATATAGGAGAATCTTAGTTCTAATACTGAATTTACAGGGACAATAGAAAACTTAAGTTGGCATCCACCAGAGAAGAGTAAAAGTCCTTAGTACAGAAGACAAAGTGGTCCACAATAATAACAAGAAAAGCACAAATCCCTCTTTTTTGGGATCCTTTGAGTGACTATAATGAGAGATTTTTGAAAAACTAGATGGAGATCATCAGTCACCATTGAATGAAGAGTAGGAATAATTATTTTTTCCTCTCTTTTCTGTTTCTATGGGCGCCTGAGGCACTTGAACTTGGAATCTGCCCCTGCTATCCGAATCTCGTTCAGAGCTTCTCCCTCTGGGTCTTGTCTTGATCCCCTTCCTTCTGCCTCTTATTGTTTCTCTTTAAATGGCTCATCCCTATTGGGAGGACAGATCTCCCCTGTTCTATTCTGTGTCTCCAGCACTGCTCTGAGGATTTGCCAGCAGGCTGTTTTGAGGCTTATGAGCCCCAGTTTCCTTAGGGGCTACACTATCTGTGCTCTGCTGAATAGTATTACAATTACCACCAAACTCCCTAGCTGGCTGCAGACATTCGTGTTGTCAACGGAATTGCAAAAAATGCAATTCTTGCTACTTAATGAGCAGTTTGTTTGCGTAAACAAACCAGGTGAGGTGAAAAAAGTGATGCTCTACAGTCTGAAACACAAGTGAACATTAGCCAGATGGAGAGAAACACATTTCCACACTTTTCTTTTTGGTGAGACTTTGGGTGGCTGGAACGGACATCTCTGCACTGCATGGGAGTTGGTACTTTTCACATCTCTCTTCCTGGCCTGGATATCATCACATGGACAGTTCTTTTCTTTCTTTTCCTTTCTTTTCAGTTTCCTATTAGCATCTGTTGTTGCTACAGCCTTTTCTAAATATTTTTGAAGATCAAATTAGTATCCCACTGGGGTAATTCCTTCCCTATCTAATCAGTATAGAATCATAAACTTGAAAGAATCCTTAAAGTCAAGAATGTTGAAACATATAATATAGAATGCTGGATCAAGAAGGGACCCTAAAACATAAGATATTAAACCACCAACCATAGAATGTTAGAGTTGAAAAGGATTTTAAAGGTTATCTTCTTTAATATCCTCAATTTACAAATGTAGACTCCAGAGAGGTCAATATCTGTCTGATTTTTGTAAGATTGTAGCAAATAGGACAACTGCTACACAACTGCAGGAAGATGAGTGGAATTTCAGTAAAAATAAAGAAGAGAATGGAATCTATAGACTTTAGGTCAATGAACCTGACTTCAGTTTCTGGAAAAATTCTAGAGACTATTATTGAAGGGATGTTTTGTGACTATCTAGGAGAAAAAGTGCTGATCACTTAGAACCAATATGGTTTTATCAACAACAGTCCATGCCAAACCAATCTCATTTCCTTTTCTTTTGGCAGGCATCCTAGACCCTACAAATCAAGAAAATGCTATCTAGATTTCACAAAAACACTTGACAGCGTCTATTATTAGAATTGTTATCATTATTATTATTATTGTTAACAACCATAATGATAATAACTAATGTTTATGACAGATTTTGTGCTAAGCGCTTTACAATTCATTCTCTCATTTGATCCTGCAACCCTGGGAGGTAGGAGCTATTTGCAGATAAAAGAAATGAGACAAACAATTGTTAAATACCAAGATCTCGGAGTTTGTGTCTGGTTTACATTTGAACTCAAATCTTCCTGATTCCAGTCTCCTCTCACTCTTTACTAAATTCCCTTCCATCTGGCTTCTAACCTCATTATTCAACTTTAATACTTCTCACCAAGGTTACTAATGATGCTCTTGTCAGATTTAATGGGACTTCTCTTTCTTATCTATTGAAGTTGACCATCTTTCCCTCTTTAATATTCTCTCTTTTCTGAGTGTTTGCAATTGTTTTTTCTTGGTTCTCTTTCCTGTTTGCTTCTTTTCAGTTTCCTTTGCTAGATCTTCTTCCATGTCATGCTCACTATAGGTATCTCCCAATGCTCCTCTCTTTGACTTCGTTCTCTTCACTCTCTATAATCTCTCAAATGTCAATCTTCTCAAGCTTTCTCAATTCCAGTGATGATACTGATGATTTCTAGATTTACTAATTCAACCCTAGTCTTTCTTGAGCTTCAATCCAGCATCACCAATTGCCTTTTGGACATCTAAAACTCAAGTGACCCATAGGCATTACAAACTTAACATGTTCAAAATAGAATTCATTATCTTTCCCTGAAATTCACTTCTCTTCTAACTGTTTTATTATTGTTAAAGTAATCCTTATGTTCCTAGTTATCCAGGTCCTCAACTTTGGTGTCATCCTCAACTCCTCTCTCTTGCCCTCCCCACATATTCAATCAGTTTCCAAATGTTTTATTTCATTCTCACTTCTTGTTATTTTTCTTCTCTACACTCACATAGTCAACACCTTTTGCTTGGAATACTACCATAGCCTTCTAATTGTGTTCCTGGTTTCCTTTTCTCTCCACGACAGTACAACCCTCCACCTAGCTGCCAAGGTGATTTTCCTAACATGCAGGTCTCACATCATCAATTTAGCCAATTTCCCCCTTAACTCCTCTAAGATCAAATATGAAGTTCTCTGGCATTCACTCTTTAAAATCTTATCGCCTTCTATCTTTTCAGTCTTGTTTAAAAGATATCTATATATCTATATAATATATATAGAACATATAAAAATATATGTATATATATATAATATTTTTCCTTTTCACATAGTCTGTGGTTCAGTCATATTGACCTATTTGCTATTCTTAACACACTTCCCTCCATCTATTGCCTCTGTGTTTTTGCACTAACTGGTTTCATGCCTGGAATACCTTCCCTCCTAATTTCTACCTTGTAGAATGACTGGAAACATAAAATGACAAATACAGAACTCGTTGAATGACAGCCCAACTTGTGACATATTGTTGTAATCTCATCTTATTATATTTGGCTCACCATTCTAGCTTCTCAAGATCCTTTTGAATCCAGATTCAGTTTTCCTTCCTGTCAAAATGACAAAAAGCTCAGAGGGAAAACTGAGCCTGGATTCAAAAGGATCTTGAGAAGCTAGAATAGTGAGCCAAATATAATAAATGAGATTACAACAATGTATCACAAATATCATACACTATGATCAAGTGGGATTTATACTAGGAATACAGTAGGAAATACAGATAAATGTAAAATGCCATTCCTCGGCTACAAAAAAAATCAATCACACGTGTGTAATATGAAAGTACCTTCAAAAAACCCAATTCTTCTGAAAAAAAGATTAGTTGAGTTTTTTGTTTCATTTCATGAATTATAAATTTAATTCAACTGGCAGCAAAGCATAATAGAGCATTGGATTTAAATTCAGGAATATGAGTTCCAATCCTGCAAGAGATGTTTACTAGCTGTGTGATCAACTTCCTGTACTATGTGTTGGTTAGACATTATTTGGGATTGCTCCATATTTTAGGAAAAACATTGATAAGCATTAGAATGTCATGGGATGACTATTCTAAGAAAATGGGAATGTTAATCCTGGAGAAGACTTAGTGGTGAAAGGGGCAGTAGAGGTGGGAATGATTAAGTATTTGAAGGATTATGTGGAAGAGGGATCAGATTTATTCTACTTGGCCCCACAAGACAGAACAAAGAATAATGGGTAGAAATTATAGAGAACAGATTTAGGTTTGCTCTAAAGAAAAATCTCCTAACAATTAGACCTATTCAAAGATAGAATAGAGTGTTCAGGGGCTTCATGAGGAAGCCAGATGGCTACTTGTTGGAAATGTTGTAGAAAGGATTGTTGTTCAGGACCAGCTTGGCTCTGCTGGCCTCTGAGCTCCTTTCTGACTAAGTTTTTGTGATTCTGTTTGCTGGCTCCAAGTTCAAGGCTCTGTCCACTATACTATGCTGCTTCTCCTTAAGGATCAAAATACCTCTAATAGAGATTTTGTTTTCTTTTGCCATGCTGAAAAATATTGTCATTTTCCAGTAAAACTGAGTGTATTTAATATATTTTTTTTCTTAACTGGCTAATTCTAAGGAAAGAATGCAAACATTTCAGTAAAAATAAATCACAGCAGAAAATCCTTCCCTATTTATCTGTGGGTGACCTTGTTTGTCATACTCTATACTATAGGCTCATGGTTCAAGTACAAAGAACAACGATCATTTTAGGCATTGAGAAGTGTTTAAAGTAGCCCTAGTAAATCATTCTCATTGGCCCTTAGTTATCTCAGTTTTAAAATTATGTGGATGAACTTTAAGGTCCCTTAGTTGTGTAATTACAAGTAAGTCACTTAATCTATCTGCCTCAGTTTCCTCATCTGTAAAATGAGGATAATAATAACAACTATCTTATAGGGGTTTTTTTGTGAAGATCAGATGAAAGAATATTTGTAAAGTACTTAACAAACCTTAAAGTGCTATATAAGTGTTAGCTATTATTATTATTATTATTGTAACATTATGTTCTATAATTTCTTTACAATTTAATATTTTCCATTCTAGATGTATTCTGATGGAAGTGGATATCTTCAACATAAAGAAGATCCAACTCACTTCCAGTTGATCAATGATGGACAGAAATAACTACACCCAGAGAAGGAACACTGGGAAGTGAATGTAAATTATTAGCACTACTGTCTATCTACCCAGGTTACATATACCTTCAGAATCTAATACTTAATGTGCAGCAAGAAAATGGTATTTACACACATATATTGTATCTGGGTTATATTGTAACACATGTAAAATGTATGGGATTGCCTGTCATCGGGGGGAGGGTGTGGAGGGAGAGGGAGGATAATTTGGAAAAATGAATACAAGGGATAATATTATTTTAAAAAATTACTCATGCATATATACTGTGGAAAAAAAATTCTAAATAAAAAAAAATATTTTCCATTCTAAGGTCCTTTCTGAGTGGATCATCATTATATGTTTGTTCCTTAGAGAACATACATTATCCATCAAGAATGTCTCTATTGATGGAAGTCTGGGTAATTGCCTTATACTCTAGGAAGGAAATGCGTTAGGATCATATAACACACATGCCACACTATATAACATTATTCTTAGGACAGAGAACACATGCTCCTATGGCAGCTACTGACTAAAGCCAACTGTCTGCCTCAACTTCTTCTTGTGCTGGTAATGTGGCTACCCAGGAGCTGATGACAGTTTAATAGACTCTTTACCCTTGAATGCTAAGGGAAAAATAACTCACAGCATTATGACATACGAAAGTAATGTGCTTTATTTTTAGGCAATGCAGTGGGAGAGCCAGAAACATATGGAGAAAGTAAACTACAAATCTGCATCACTTTTCTTGGGAGGCTTCAGAGGGTTAGTGATGGAAAAATCCCTAAACTAGGAGGCAAAAGATTCAGATCTGAGTCCTACTTGATACTTATTGGCTCTCTGAGCATGGGTGAGTCATTTTCTTTCTTTAAAGCCCAGTTTTATCATCTTTAAATGAGAGAGTTATACTAAATTATCAGTTAGGTTCCTCTCAGGGAATAGTATATTGTATATAATAATGATAACAACAAGATTTAATGCCATTACTAAGATTCCTAACTTCTTAGGAATTCCTTAGGAGCTTCCTAAGCCCCTACAATCTTTGAGATTTTTCATTACTAGAAAGTCAAATAATAATAACAATTAAAACAGTTAATAATTATATGTATTAATAAGTATAATAAAACACCTAGCATTCTTTACAATATTGTCTTATTTTGCTTTCACAATGAAGCTGGAATGTGGGTGCTATTGTTATCTCCTTTGATGAGGAAACTGAGGCAACCAGTTTTGACTTGCTTTAAGTCTTACAGCTAGTAAGAGTTGGAAAAAAGAATTTGAACCCAGTTTAGCCCTGGCCTCTGAGATCCTTTCTAACTGAATTTCTGTGATTCCATTTCCTGGCTCCAAGTTCAAGACTGAATTCAATGGATAGGTGGTTCAGTGGATAGAGCTGGGCCTAAAGTTAGGAAGTATTAGTTCAAAACCAGCAGATCACTTTCTAGCTATGTGACCCTGGCCTTGGTTTTCTCAAGTGTGGAATGAGGATTACTCTGAGGATCAAATGAGATGATAATTGTAAAGTATTTAGCATAGTTCCTGGTCCATAATAAGTACTTTATACATATTAGCTATTATTATTATTATTCCTGATTCCAAGTCCTTTGCTTTATCCACTGAGCCACCTAGCTGCCTCATTTTTTCATTTCTTAGAACAGAAGTCAAACTATGGCCCAAAGGCTATAAACTAAAAATGATCTTTTACATTTTTATGTGCAATAAAATGTTAAAACCCAATTTTAATTCATTCGCCCATACAAAAACAGGCAGTGGACTGGACTTGGTATTCTGGCAATAGGTCACTAATCCCCAATTCAGGATATCGGTAAGCTATAATATTCTGTTCTAAGGTACTTTTCAGATATCACATTCTGTATTCTAAGGTTTCTTCCAGCTATTACATGCTATGTTCTAAAGCTCCTTCCTTTCTATGTTCTGAGGTTCCTTCCTAAGCTCCTATAAACTATAGGATTTTTCATTATTAAGAAGTTAGGTCTACAGAATGCAATATTTCAAGCTTCAGGACACTTACTTACCCTTCTCCCTGTCACTGAATGACTTTTTTTTTTTTTAAAGTGAGATCCCAAGAATGTATCCAGAGCTAATTGGGAACAAGCAAGTGACCTTCACTAGTTCAAAGAATCCCTTCACCATAGTAACAGGACCCAGTAAAAATGAGTTCCTCAATTGAGCATAAGCCCTGAGTTCAGATATCTTTGATTTAATTTTTCCTCTCAGGCTAGCTGATTTTAAACCCTGTAAGAGAGTTATCCCTTCTCAATCTGTAAATTTAAGAGCCACTCAAAAGACTTGAGTTTGAGTATTGTCTGTGAGATCCTGTGAATCTCTTCTTTATTTCTGAGTCTGTTTCCTCATCTGTCAAATGGGGATGATGATACTTTGTCTCATATCACAGAGCTGTGGTAAGAAAAAGTGTTTAGTAATCAAAAAGTTTATGATACATATGACCTACTATTATTTCATCTTCAATACTTCAAAAGACCCATTAGTTCACTGATGTGATCACTTCCTTCACTAAAGTAGATCCGGACCCTTTTATGCCTCAGAAAGATCAGTCTTCAGAATACATAACTGGGTGCTCAGCCTTTCAGAGATGGAAACATCTCATTGGCCTGTCCTTTGCAGTTTGATAAGTGCTATCCAAGTTTATGGTTTTATATATATATATATATATATATACATATATATATATATATATATATATATATATGGCTTTTTATTTACAAGATATATGCATGGGTAATTTTACAGCACTGATAATTGCCAAGCCTTTTGTTCCAATTTTCCCCTCCTTCCCCCCATCCTCCCCTCCCCCAGATGGCATGTTGACCAATACATGTTACATATGTTAAAGTATATATTAACATGTCCAAACAGTTATTTTGCTGTACAAAAAGAATTGGACTTTGAAATAGTGTACAATTAGCCTGTGAAGGAAATCCAAAATGCAGGCGGACAAAGATAGGATTATTGGGAATTCTATGTAGTGGTTCATAGTCATCTCCCAGAATTTTTTTTGCTGGGTGTACCAAGTTTATGTTTTACTAAAAGCTCCAAAAGAACTTTTAAGAACCTAGGATTATCCCTTAATGTTGCAATGAGTTTCGAAGAGGGACTTTAATAAATATATAATAATAAAGATACCAAAAACAATAATGATGATGATATTTATTTATTTATTTTTCTGAGGCTGGGGTTAAGTGACTTGCCCAGGGTCACACAGCTAGGAAGTATTAAGTGTCTGAGACCAAATTTGAACTCAGGTCCTCCTGAATTCAGGGCGGTGCTCTATCCACTGCGCCACCTAGCTGCCCCCAGTGATATTTATTACTGTAATTATTGTGATGGTGATTCTTCTAAGTTTATGGCATTCCTTGATTCATAGCTACTAAGGCAACTTAATGTTACAAAGAAAGAAAATAATCATTTAAGTTTCTATGTGCTAGATACTATGCTAATTGCTTTACAAATACTCTCTCACTTGATCTTCTTAACAACCCAGAGAAATAGATGTTTTTATTTACCCCCATTTTAGAATTGAGGAAATTAAGGTAGGCAGAAATTAAGTAATTTGCTCTGAGAAGTGACTGATAAGTATCTGAGGCCACATTTGAACTCAGGTCTTCCTGATTCTAGACCTATCATTTTATTCACTGCTCCTTCTAACTGCTGCTAAAGATGGATTTCGTTTTGATTCTGTTTGGTGGCAGAAATTGTCTCGAGCTCATTGATAGTCTCCTATAATTTCCCTATAAACTAGCCTGTTATATTCTTCCTTGTCAATTCTGAAACAATATATTGTTCACCTGTCTTGCTTTTCTGACATATATGTTTGTGTATGTTTGTATGTGCATATATGTGTGTGTGTTTGTGTATATGTATACGCACAGATACACAGACATAAGTGCTAATGACTACCAATAGGCTGTACAACTGTATTCTGGGCAATATTCATCCTTTATCCATCTGTTTCTTTGTTTTCTCCAGTGTGGAATCTTAATTACAGGCACATGTAGTAAGTGTAAGTGTTAGTACTACCAAAGAATAAGTTATCTAAAAAATATCATCTACTACAAGAAAGCTTGTAACTAGGACAGCATGACTGGGCCTTAGTTATTGGGCCTTGAAATTTAAAGAACAAAGATTTGAAATGATAATTTTGATAATCTTTCATTGCCATTTTATTTTGTATGCCATTTTTACTCCCTGAGCAAGAATATTAGCAGAGTTTTAACTCAGCCAGGGGCAAGTAGAACTTTATTACAGGTCTTCAAATTTAGAGGGAGTCAACAACATTTGCAGTCCTTCAGCTGCATAGAAGCAAATAGAGCTTAGCATCCAGTTTGTAAGAATAAGTAGTAAAAATAGGATGCTATTAGAAGGTAAGTAGCTGTGAGCTCTTCCCCCACCTTCTCCTCCTTCTCTTCCCTGCTTTCTCAGCAATGGCCTCACAACAGTGACCCAGTATCTTTATCCCTCTCCCACGAAATATTATTATTTTCCATTCTCACAATCACAAAATTCCTCCTGCTTGTTCTAAGAATGGTTTGTGATGCTTGCAGGGAAACAAAAATGTCTAACTATCCCTTTGCTAATCTGCTAAGCAAGGAAGCTAGCAGGTGGTATATTTCCCTGTCCTGCCCTTGCCCATCTCTGTCTTACTTCACTACCCAGGAAGTAACCTCTCCAGCAGTATAGCTTCTCAGTGTTCAGGGATCTTTCCCAATAGACATGTATGTTCTAAGGTCTTTGTTTCTCTCTCTTTAGGCATTGTTTGGGATCTCTCCTCATAGAGAGCTAGGGTTTTAGGGTTTCTTCTTTTATTTTGCTGAATTTTCCTAAATTTCTTCTTATATTATTTTAAATTAATAAAATACAAAATAGATTTGAGGGTACATTTGGTGCTGATTGTCCTGATACAATGTGATATCAGAACAATAATATATGTAAATGTATGTATATGTATATATGTATGGATGCATACGTGTATGTATATATGCAAATGTATGTGTGTATGTATACTCATAAACATATATAACTAAAAAAAAAAGAAATGGATTAATAATATAGAGAGTCAAGAATCACTGATAGCTTGAAGGAAATATTGGGATTTACAAAATATTAAAAGAAATAGAAGGAAGACCCCATAGAATGTTGGGTGGTCTTCTATGGAATTAGTCAAGAGGCATCTGGTTCAGGAACAGGGGATACAAAAAAAAAAAAGACACACTCCCTATTCTCAGTAGTTCACAAATTAGCAATAAGCAAATAGCTATGTATAAGACAAGCAAGCTATATAGGGCAATTGAGAAATAATCAGCAAAGATAAGGAGCTAGAATTAAGGGGCATTGAGAAAGGCTTCTTGTGGAAGGTGGAATTTTTAAGTAAGATTTGAAGAAAACCAGGAAAATCAGGGAGAAGTTAAGGAGGAAGAGCATTCCCAGGATGGGGGAAAGCCAGTGAATATGTCCAGAGTTAGGAGATGTAGTGCCTTGCTTGAAGATTGTGTGAGGTGGGAGAGGGGAATGTAACATGTTCAGAACTATGCTTTAGGAAGATTATTTTGACAGCTGAGTGGAGGATGGACTATATTTATGGACAAGAATTTCACTTTCTGAAAAGACATGGAGAGGTTATCTACTCCATTGGGTAGAATGCCCACATTATTGACACTATAAAACTACTGAGGAATCAATTTATTAGTGTTACATGGGAATCAAATCTCTATTACTTAAATCAGTACTTCTGAAATCAACTAAAAAAAATTGAATAAATCTTTGATATTCAATTCAATTCAACAAGCTACCCCTCTCTTATCATTTCTAATCTCATTTCCTTTAATCTGCTTCCTTTAATTTGCTATTATCTCAAACCTTGACTGACACCACCTCCCTCAGCATCCTCTCACTCCGATTAGACAGGTAAAGGAGAGAGTACTAAACTCCTCTCACTGCCTTCCACAGAACAAGATGAGCCAACTCTGGGTACCCATGGGTCTTCCTTCCCCACATTGTTCCAGCCTCTTTTTATATGTTGACTCTTCCCTATTGGATTGTAAGCTCTTTGGAGGCAGAGATTGTCTTTCTTTTTAATAATTAAATCCTCAGGGCTTAGTACAGTACCGGACACATAGTTTATTGAGTTAAATGAGGGAGAATGAGAGGATTGTTATAATTAAAAGGAAAATAATGATTACATACCTTTAAGATAATAGATACAGAAGTATGGAGGGAGCCACAATATAAAAAAATAAAGTATGAAATATAATAGTTGAGGTTGTTAAATTCAACTCAGCAAATATGCAATAAATACCTACTGTGTATAATACATCATGAGATATAAGAACAATGAAAAGTAATATAGTACTTGTCTTGAAGGAGTTTACAGTCTACCAGGTGGGAATATCATATATGCAAAAATAAATACTATAATACAAGGTAGGGTGTGATAGAGAAAAGGAGGATTAAATTTAAAAAACACACACACATACACACAACAACATTCCTAGTACTCCAATTCCTGAAAGAGAAATATAGCCAGTTATCCTCAAAATGTACGTGATGAGATGAACCTTTGAGATGCTGTCTCACAAGGTACTAAAAGATGACAATCATCTCTGAGAAAGTAAAGGCATAACCAAGTCGCTCACATTTCTATAACATTTGACAATTTATCCAACACTTTCAAGATACATCTTTTCATTTGATCCACACATTATTCCTGGGAGGTAGGCAATGCAAATGCAGTTGTTTTCATTTCACAGACTTTTGGGGAGTCCCAGAGAAGTTAAATGATTTTCCATGCCATAGAGGAAGAGATAAAGTTGGCAATTTTTGCTTTGCATTCTGGTTTCATGAAGATCCCTGTCCCTTTTGAGCCAACACTGAAGGTCCTCCACAATTGCCTTTCCAGCCCAACTTCTCTCTCCTTCCCTTTATACACTGTGCTAAAATGAAATGAAACAACTCTATCCCTTGTTTTTGTCCTGCCTTGTCCTGTCTCGGGGTCTTTATGTTTTTCTCCCTCCTGGAGTGGGCTCTTTCTTGTTCCCCCATTTGCCTTCCCTTTCCTCCTTCCCACCCAAATCTCCACTTGCTGAAATAATTTTCTGTCTATAAATTCTTACTCTGGTCCCTCTCTCCCAACCCCAGCTGCAAGTGATCTCTTCCTGGAATTTCTTTTAGCCTTTTGTTAGTACTTCTCCTTTGCACTTATTGTCTCCATTGTACTGTAGTTGCACACTGCAGATGGAAAACAAACCCTGAATCCAATAGGAGGAAGAGATTAAATTGGGTCTCATTTTTGAAATTTCATGGAATTTTCAATTATCCAACACTTTCCACAATAAAAGCTGATCTATTTAAATTCCTGCAAGAATGCTATATGGCTGTGAATCTTGGAACATCATCAACTCTGAAACTGCAAGTGACCCAATGGAAAGATACATGATAGGATTAAGCAGAATCTTACTGATTACCAGTCAGCTAACTATCATTTAATTAAATATCTACTGTGTTTTTGGCCTTGTACTAAATGCTCAGGTTATAAAAAAAGACAAAAATAAAATATTCTTGCTCTCAAGGAAGTCACAGTCTAACTAGAGCTTGTGGACAAGAAGAGGTTTCCAACACATATAACTCTTATGACTTTGAAAAGGAGATGGGCTGTTTAAGTTATGAAGCATGATAGATGGATACATAGGCCAAGGTCTGCAGTGGTACCAAGGAAACATTAAGAAAATCATAAACAGGTCTTCAGGGCATTGGGTGAACCTTCTCTAAGGACTTAATCTAAGGAAAAGGAATGGAGAAAGAGACCTGTGGAGGGAGCATCATCAAGGATGAACTTGTAGATACATAAATGCTGATGTGTAACTTAGGTCTCCTACTAGATTGCAACTGTTTATGAATTATGATTTTCTTTGACTTCATCTTTCTATCCCCAGAGTCAAATGCAGTTCCCTGTAAAACATAAGGACTTAAACTCTTTTTGAACTACTAAAAACAGAGCAATGAATCCTGGCCACCAATTCAGGCATTTTGCTGTTTGATAAAATAATAACAATGAACAATCAAACATCATTTAATTAACTACTACTATGTGTTAGGCTGTGGAGATACAAGGAACAATTCTCTGTACTTAATATGGCATTCTTTCTGGGGAAATAACATGAAGTTATATGTGTGTGCATGTACATATATATGTGAATTCAAAATATTTCCAAAAGAAATACAAGATATGCAAAATTAGAGAACTACCCCAAATATACATAGGAACTATTCGTGTCTGATCTGTGGCAGAGAATTCTGAGTTCGTATTGATCTGATCAGCTACAATAGGACATACTGTAACTCGATTCTAACATAGTGATGTCATTTTGGTTCTCTTCAAGAAAGAGGACTACACAAGGGCAGCTAGGTGGTGCAGTGGATAGAGCACCAGCCCTGAATTCAGGAGGACCCGACTTCAAATGTGGTCTCAGACACTTAACACTTCCTAGCTGTGTGACCCTGGGCAAGTCACTTAATCCCAGCCTCAGAAAAATAAATTAATAAATAAAAATTTTAAAAATTAAAAAAAAAAAAAAAAAAAAAAAAAGAGGACTACAACCAAACCAATTTCCAAGTAAATGCAAAGTGATTTGGAAGGAGTACTAGTAGCCATTGGCCTTTTAGCTGAGTTTTGAAGGAATCTAGTAATTCTAAGAGGAGGAAGTGAGATGGATGTAGGTGTAAGGGAAGGCAAAGGTATGGAGCTGGAGTTGAAATGTCCTATGGAAAAACTATCAAGAAGGCAAATGCACAGAATGAATAAAGAGAAGTAATACGCAACAAGCCTAGAAATGTAGGTTGGAGCCAGATTGTGAAACACTTTAAATGCCAAACAGAGGAGGTTATATTTTTATCCTATAATACAAAAGGGAACAACTGAAGTTTCTTGAGCAAGGTAGTGATATGGTAAGACCTGTGTTAGATCTAGAAAAGATCTTAAATCGTAGAAGTTCAGATCTGGACAGAATCTCAGGACACAGACTGGTGCATCTTGTAAGGATATTTATCCTCTCACTCTATCATCAAAAAACATTCTTCCCTTTCTCAGCTAAACCAAATCTGTTTAAGCTCTTTGCTTTTACAATTATCCTTTCTATATCTCAGGGGTTAAGGGCACTATTCCTTCATGATCTGAAAACCTGCATAAAATTTTTTGGCTCTCCCTTCATACCAAAGATTTTTTTTTTTCTTTTTCTTTTATGGGATTTTTACAGTACCTTATTATAAATTTTGGGTTAAGTTTTTGGTCATAGGCTCTATGTCATTTTCTGGTCTTTCTGTGTCATCTTGGCTTCCACAAAATTCCCCAAAAATTCCCACTTAATTTCTTATGCCTACCCCTGATATATAGAAACTATAATGGGAAAAGTCACAAAGTGGAAGGGATAACTGCACTTCCTTTTCTTTCACTTCTCAAACCTTTACAATTTAGCTTCCATCATTAAACTAAAACTGCTCTTTCCAAAGTTAACAGTCATCTCTTAATTGGCAAAACGGATAGATTTTTCTCAGTTCTGCTATGTATTTTCTCTTTTCTGGATTTTCATTACACTACTCTCTGACTCCTCTGCTAGAAGCATATATGTGGTGCTGAAATAGAGAAGATGACTATCATCTATCAAGACCTGAGTTCAAATTTCAGCCTCACAAAATTACTAAGTATGTGACCTTTAGGCCGACCACTTATTTCCATTTGCCTCAGTTTCCTCAACTGTAAAATGGAGATAACAATAACATCTACTTCCCATGGTTGTTGTGAGGATTTTTAAAAAAGATAATATTTTTGCTTTGTGCTTATTAGAACAGTGTCTTAAACATTGTAGATGCTAGCAATTTTAACTTACATATTGATTTAAGACCTCATTACTTCTCACTTGGACTATTGCAATATTCTCCTAAATGATCTCCTTGATGCAATCTATGACTTCAGTCCATCACTTTGGCACCAAAGTGATTTTCCTTAAGGGTGGGTCTGACCACATCACTCCCTTACTCAATAAATTCTAGTGGCTCCCTGTTGCCTCTGGCATGAAATATAAACCTTTTGTTTAGCTTTTAAAGTCCTTCACAATCTGGCCCCAAATTATATATCTCTTTTTTATCCCTGGGGATCCAGCCAAACAGAACTTATTATTACTTCTCACACATGGCACTCCTATTTACCATCTCCATGCCTTTTCATTGACTCTCACCCACACTATAATGCTCTCCCCCGATTTCTGCCTCGTAAAATCTTTTACTTCCTTCATATTTTAGCTCAAGCATTATCTTTTAAATAAAGTCTTTTCCTAATCCCACAGGTGCTAGTGGCACCCCCAAAGTATTTTATATTTGTTTTCTTTATGTGTGTGTGTGTGTGTGTGTGTGTGTGTGTGTGTGGTGTTATTTGTCCTTTCTGGAAGAAAATCAAAGATATTAGGAGGGTGACTTGCAAGTGAATTGGACTTAAAGTGAGACAAACTTGAGCAATGTCATCAGCCCCACTCTCTCTTTCAGAGTCATTAGAATCCAGGGGCAAAATATAAGTCAGGAAAACTAGCATTGGTCCAGCATATAATGGAAGACTGGCATTTTTTTAAGGCAGGGCCTTTTCTAGATCTCAGCTTGTCGGAACACCCATTCAGTGGTTAAAGAGTAGGTAAGAATTGAACCGAAAGATGACTCAGTTTGCGGTCACAAAAGAGTCATTCAGAGAGAGCAAGACCCCTCTAGTACTCATTCTGAGCCATCATAACCAAAACAATGCCCGGGTGAGACTTAGGCTGGGGCCTATTATTGGCTAGTCAGTGAGAGACAGAATGATTTGGGCTTAAAGGCATAGTCAAATAGCTCCATTTGTATCCCAAAAGCCTGTATCAAAGCCTGGTTTTTCAGAGCTATATTTCAAAAAATCATAAATGAAAACTACATGAGACAAAAGGATTAATTACCCCAGTTTTTTTTTTTAATGATAGTATAAATGAGTAGGGAAGAATTAAAATCTAGCCCCCAAATCCCAAGATTTATGAAGTATAAAATATGAATATGAAGTATAAGTGATCAAAATTTATATTCCTTTGGACAGAGTACTTACGTGTAAGGGTATGATTCCCTATATAGAGAGGGGGAAAGGAAAAAGGAAATGAGGAGGAGAATGAGAAGTATTGCTTAACTGAACTGGCCTGTGGGATCCCATGTGGCAGCTACTATCGCTCGTAGCTTGTTCATTCTTCATTCTCAAAGAGGATCAATGATATCAGGAAGGTGATGTGTGCAAAAATGTTTGTGGCAGCCCTTTTTGTAGTGGCAAGAAACTGGAAAATGAATGGATGCCCATCAATTGGAGAATGGCTGAATAAGTTATGATATATGGATGTTATGGAATATTATTGTTCTATAAGAAAAAACCAATAGGATGATTTCAGAAAGGTCTGGAGAGACTTACATGAACTGAAATGAACCAGGAGATCATTGTACATGATCATGGCAAGATTATATAACAGTTCTGATGGATATGGCTCTCTTTAACAATGAAATGATTCAGGCCAGTTCCAATGATCTTGTGATGATGAGAGCCATCCACTGTACAAATAGATAACTGTGGGAACTGAGTGTGGATCACAACATAGCATTTTCACTTCTTTTTTTGTTGTTATCTTGAATTTTATTTTCTTTCTCATTTTTTTCCTGTTTGATCTGATTTTTTTCAAATATCAAAAAGATATAACATGTTCAGTTCTGTCTGTCTGTCGGTCTGTTTCTGTATTTCTGTCTCTCCCTGTCTTTCTGTGTCTGTCTTTGTCTCTCTCTCCCTATCTTTCTCTCTCTCTCTCTTTCTCTCTGTGTCTCTCTTTCTTAGGGCTAGGGAAGAATAAACATGACAGAGATAGAAAATAGAAACAGAGGTGACATTAGGTCTTCCCAACTATACTGGTATAAAGCTAGACTGTTGGCAGATTGTTTCTTTCCTTTCCTGGAGATTTACAGCATTTTAAAATCTACTTGAAAGCCATGAGAGAAGAGAATAGATATTTGTATGTATACTCAATTCCAGTTCAGCATCAAAATAAACTTCACTGAATTGACAGACAACAAAGGATACTTGTGGATAATTTGAAGCAGTGAGGGGAAGGGGAAGGTACTTTCTATTGTGAATTTCTCAAAGTAGGCTCCCAAAGTTTCCAGGTAGATTGAAAAAAAATCTGCAAGAGGCAGATATTATAAGACACAGGAAGCACAAAGGATGGAGTGCTAGACTTGGAATTAGGAAGACTCCTAACTGTATAACTCCAGGTAAGTCACTTAACCTGACTTGCCTCATTTTCCTTTTCTGTAAAATGAGCTGGAGAATAAAATGACAAACCACTCCATTATCTTTGCTAAGAAAACCCAAGGGATCACAAAGAATTAAATGTTACTGAAAACAACCAAAGAACAGCAAGATATTATGCATGCTTTCAGGACTAGGTCCTCATTGGCCAGTCCCTCGTTATGTATTTTCATATGTGTACCTGTCATGTCCCTTGATAGAATGTAGGAGGTACCTTGAGAACAGAGACTGTTTCTTTACTGTTTTCGAATTGGTGCTTAGTAATATTCCTGATAAATACTTATGGTTTAATAAATGCTTGTTGTTTAGTTAATTTTTATTGTAACAGAATTTTATAGCATGAAAGAGCCTAACTGAAACCTAGAAAAGTTAAATGACTTGCTCTAAGTTACACAGATAATTAGTAGCTGAACTACACCACCACTATATCCATATTACTCTGTTCTGCTAACCATTGGGAATACAAAGAGCAACTGCACATTCTCTAACCTCAAGAAGCATACATTCTGATGGTCTAGGCAACAGGTAAACAATGATATGGATACAAGCTATTTATAATGTAAATGGAATATAATTTCAGAAAACACTGGGGTGAGAGGAGAGGAGGGAACAAAGAGGTTCAGGAGGAGAAAAATAACCAGAAAAGGCCTTTTGCAGAAGGTGGGATTTGAGTTCAGTCTTGAAGAAAGCCAGGAAAGCCATGATGAAGAGATGAAGAGGGAGAGAGTTTCAAGTTTGGGAAACAGTTGGTGAAAATCCACTAATTAAAGAGATGGGACATCTTATGAGAGGAATAGCCAGGAGACCATAGTCATTGAAGCACGGAGTTTTCCAAAGTTAAGCAAGAGGGTCTTTGAATGCCAAAGGATTTTTAAATTGATTCTGGAGGTAATGGAGAGCTATTGCTGTTTGTTGAATGAAAATAACACAGAAGATCATGGATTGGAATGGGGAGAGAATTGAGGAAAGGAGACCAACCAGCAGACTTGGATCATTACAATTATCTAGGCATGCGGTGATGAGAGCCTATAAAGTGAAGGTTATGTGAGTGACTGACCAAAGTTAGAATGGAGTCTGGGACTGTTGATTTTAGTCTAGAATTTCTTCTGTTTTATTATAAGCAGCACAGTAGCTTTGAGTTGGAAAGAATTGAAGAGCTTGTGGACCACCAACTAACCCGAAGAGACTTCTGTACACATTTCTGTACATGCTACAGGCACCCAGACATTTTTGTGGGCACGCCAGTTACAACCTCCTTTGAAATGGTGCCAAGGTTGTGTTTCACCAAATAGTACGTTTTTATTTGTAGTCTCCTGTGTGGGGCTTTTGAACTAACTCCTAACTCAAGAGAGATCTTGATAACTATTTCCTTGGAAAAGGTTCACAAGAAGTAAGATGAAAACACACCACAGAGACCATATCTGTCTAGTAGTGCTTTACCTTCAGAGAGTGTTTGTTTATATTATATAACAGGCTCCGTATTGGAAGGTAGATTCTTTTCCTCTTTATATGATTCAAAAGTCTTAGGTCATATTGTCTTTAGGAACATCATAGTCTGCTAGAGTTGGGATGTCCCTTAAAACATAGAATATTGGTTATGAAAAGAACATAGAAACTAAAAATATCAGAATGTGATGGAACCTTGAAAAACAGATTTTGAGAACATAGTATTAGAACTAAAATAGCATAGTGCTATAACTTAGAATAGAGAATTTTACTTTGTTTTTTGCCATTTAAGTTATTTTCTCTTTTTAAAATAATAGTTTTTTTATTTTCAAAGTATATGCAAAGGTAGTTTTCAACATTCAGTCTTGCAAAACCCTTGTGTTCCAAATTTTTCTTCCTCCTTTCCCCCACCACCTCCACTAGACAGCAAGTAATCCAATATATGTTAAATACATACAATTCTTTTATATATAGAATGTAGAATTTCAGAACGGAAAGGTCCTCAGAACTATAATATTGAAATCAGAAGAGACATTAGGGATCATATTGCCCAACATTAGGAAACTGAGAGAGATGAAATGACTAAAGTCATATGACCAGTTTGTGGCAGAGCCAGGACTAGAAGCTAAATGTCTTGATCACCTCATACATTTCTATTTCCACTATTCCACTTCTGTTTTGAATGTTTTTTTTTTTTTAAGTGTTCCCTTAGGTTTAAAAAGTCTAAGAATAAATAAAAATAATTTTTTAATCAAGGCTTTAAAAAGGTACTCTCATTACAAAAAACAAAGAAGTAAATAAGCTCTACTTTTTATCTTTTCTCCTTGATATTCTATTCTCTCTAGGTTTCCTTGATACTACTTCATTGTAGTTTTTGGCCTATCTCATCTTAAAGAGACGAGATGCAATGCCAAATAGTAGAAAGAGTTCTGGATATAGGGTCAAATGAAGTCAGCTTAAATCTTTCCTTGGACACATATTAACTATTATATGATATTATTAATTATAATTGATACAATATTGATTATTGATATGAATATTATATTAGCTAGAATAGTGATCCTATTGGATCACTCCATTTTAGTCTCCTTTGTTGGATGTTTGTCCAGGTGACATCTACTATGGATGTGTCCCCCAACACTCTTTATGGGAACTTTTTCTTCTCCCCTTATAATATTTCACTTGCTGATCTTATTAGCTCTCATGGATTCAATTATCAGATCTCTTTGTCCAGCCCTGACCTCTCTTCTGACCTCCAGTCTCACATCTCCCTCTGCTTACAGACATTTTGAACTGAATGACTTATACATAGACATCTTAAACTAGACATCTTAAATTCAACATGTCCAAAACTGAACTTTCCCCTTCCCACCTCTACCTCCACCTCCTAACTTCCCTATTACTATTAAGAGTATCACTATTGTTCAAGTCATTCAAGCTTGCAACTTAGATGTCACCTTTAATCCTGACTTCTCATTCCCCCACCAATGTCTAATCTGTTGTCAAATCTTGATTTCATCTTCAATGATACAGGCTCTCTTCTCTTCTTTGATACTATAGCCACCCTGGTATAAATCTTTACCCCCTCATGCCTGGACTAACATAATACTCTGGTTGGTTAATTTGACTGCCCCAAGCCTCTCCCTTCTCCATTCTATTTTCCAATAAATCAATAAGTTAATCTTCATTAATTGTAGGTCTAATCATGTCACTTCTTTATATGATAAACTCCAGAGGCTATCACCTTTAAGATTAAATATAAAATTTGGCATTTAAAGCTCTTCATAATCTCATCCCTACTCCTTTACAGTTTTCATTCTTATCACCATCCCTCTCTCTTCCAGTGACACTGCACTCCTCTGGATTTCATTATGCCCCCTTGGAACCTCATCATTCTACAAAATCACATCAACACTGAAACTTATTATCTCAAGTAATCCCTGCCTCTGGGCACTCTCCTTCCCTCCCTTTCTTTGAATGGGACTTCAGAGCTAGATGAGTCTTCCTTATTCCAAGCCCTGTGCTCCACACACTTCTTCATCAGTGCTTACCAAAGAGGTCATTAGAGAGATTTTACTTTTACTTTAGAAATAATGTAATAGCAACTCAAACACATATATTGCTTTAAAAGTTGAAAAATGATTTACATGGAATATTTTATTTGATCCCTACTACCACTCTGAGAGGAAAATGCTACTAATATCTTCCTTTTATTGTTGAGGAAACTGAGGCTGACAAGAAGTAAACTGACAACCAGAGTCATAAAGTTAGGAATTATCTGAGACAGGATTTGAACTTAGATGCTTCTGACTTCAGGTCAATGATCTATTTATTACACTATACTCTTATGTAGTATATTCCCTCTTCTTACTGATAAGGAAACTGAAGTCTCAAGAGGTTTGATGAATTATTTAAGGTCCTGTAACTCAAATTAAAAAAAAAAAACAAACAAAATAACTATCCTAAATTAAGTTAAATACTCAAATGCCTCCCAGGGAGTTTTCTCTGACTTGTATGTGCAGAACACAGCTACCTAAAACATAACTAGGAGTCCTTTTCCTCATCTGAATCATGTATTAGACCAAACAACACTTCTCTGATCTTGTCAAATGATGAATTATGTTTTCATTTACAGGTAACATGGAATCTCCAGAGGAAAAGTTGAGAAGTGGGTGGTTACTGAAGGAAATTGCTGGAGGATTTCCAGGCTCTGTAAAGTAGGACCAGGGTGTATTATGAAGTCCTAGTAAGCAGTGAGGCAGAAGGGCAGAATGGGTAATTTGCATAGGCCCAGTGGTTTGACTGCTGATCCCCAATAAATATCTTCTGAATTAAATCAAACCTGTTTCTATATGGGAGAAGGTAGAAGGCTTATGTTCTTTGTGGCAAAGTTGAGAAGTTGTTCATTTCTGCAGGAGTTTGGAAGAGAATAGACATTTATTAAGCTCCTAATATATGCCAAATATTCTTCTAAGTATTTCACAAATTTATCTCATTTTATCCTCATAACTAGCCTGTGAACTAAGTGCTATTATTATCTCTATTTTACATTAAAGGCAACTAAGACAGAAAGAGGTTAAGTGACTTGCCCAAGACCACACAGTATTTGAGGTTAAATCTGAACTCAGGTCTCTGTGACTCCAGGTCCAGTGCTTTATCTACAGAACCCAGCTCTCTGGGCATAAGATTTTCATAGATATCCATATGGTAGAAATAGGTATTTCTGATAGCTATTTTTAAAAAATTGAAACTTTTTATTTTCAAAACATATGGGAGGATAATTTTTCATCATTGACCCTTGTAAAATCTTGTATTCCAATTTCCCTCCTTTTTCCCCACCCCCTCTCCTAGATGGCAAGAAATCCAATACATGTTAAACATAGTAAAGGATATATGTAAATCCAGTATAGGCATACGTATTATACAATTATCTTGCTGCACAAGAAGAATCAAAAAGGAAAAAAAAAATGAGAAAGGAAATCAAATTCAAGCAAACAACAAAAGAAGAGAAAATGCTATGTTGAATTCTAAGCTCAGTTCCCACAATCTTCTGAGTATAATTGGCTCTCATTATCACAAGATCATTGGAACTGGCCTGAATAGTCTCATTATTGAGAAGAGCCATATCCATTAGAATTGATCATTGTATAATCTTGGTTGTTGCCATGTACAACAAAATCCTGGTTCTGCTCATTTCACTCAGCATCAGTTCATGTAAGTCTCTCCAGATCTCTCTGAAATCATCCTGCTGCTTGTTTCTTACAGAACAATAATATTCCATAACATTCATGTACCATAATTTATTCAGCCATTCTCCAATTGATGGACATCCATTCTTCTTCCAGTTTCTGGCCACTACAAAATTTTTGTACATGTTGGTCCCTTTCCCTCCTTTAAGATCTCTTTGGGAATATAAGTCTAGTAGAAACATTACTGGGTCAAAGCATATGCACAGTTTGATAACTTTTTCAGCATAGATCCAAATTACTCCACAATGGAGCTGTTCATAACTCCACCAACAATGCATCAGTGTCCCAGTTTTCCCACATCCCCTCCAACATTCATCATTATTTGTTCTTGTCAGCTTAGCCAATTTGACAGGTGTGTAGTGGTATCTCAGAGTTGTCTTAATTTGCATTTATGATAGATATTTCTGCAAAAGAGAATTATGGAGACAGTCTTCATAAAGGAATCAAAATGGAATTAGGAGTCAGTTGACATGCATTTATTAAGCACTTAATATGTTCCTGATATTGTGCTATAGGAACTGTGCTAAGTACTGGAGATTTAAAGGCAAGAACATAATCTCTACCCTGAGGGAGTTTATGATCTAAGGGGGGAGATGACATGCAAAAACTTATCTATAAGAGTGTAAGAATAAGTTTAACTTAGAGGTGAGCCACTACTGGGGGAAGGAGTTTGATGTTGATGTGGGAACAATGGGAAAGGCCCCAAGTCAAGTTGCAAAAATTAATATACCGATAAGGATAAATTGGAGGCAATCTAAGAAGGGAGGGGTAAGTGTGTGTGTGACTAGGAAAGACCTATTGAAGAAAGGATTTTTATATAGGGAGCTGAGCCAAATTTATAAAAAATAAGAACTATTCCCCAATTGATAAATGATGAAAATGTATGAACTATGCCTAAGGGTTAAAGGACTAAAAAAAATCATGCATCTACTTTGACCTAATAATATCCCTACTAGGCATGAATCCCAACAGAGATTTTTTTTTTTTTTTAAAGGAAAAAGATTTATATGTACAAAAATATTTATAGCAGCTCTTTTCTCAGAGCAAAGAATTGGAAGGCGAGGTGGCGCCCATCCACCGGGGAATGGCTAAATAAATTGTAACATGTGATAATGATGGAATGTTATTGTTATATAAGAAAAGATGAGCAGGATGCTCTCAGAAAAACCTGGAAGGTCCTGTGCGAGTTTATGCAAACTGCATTATGGACAAAGTAACAGCTACGTTGTGGGGTGATGATTCTGCTGTTCTCAGCAATGTGATTCACGACTACTCTGAAGGACTTAGATGCTATCCATACTCAGAGAAGGACCTGATTGTGTTTGGATAGACTAAAACATACTAAAAACAACTTTATTTTTCTTAAGGCGGTGCTGGTGGCGTGTGGAGACCCGCGGGTTTCCTTCATAGCGTGACTTTTGTGGAAACGCCTTGCGTCACTCCACATATGCCCTCTCAGCGAGGCGGTCGGCCCCGTTCTTTGGAAAGGTCGCTCCGACACTGAGTGGAGGATGCGCCGATCGGAGGAAGCCCGAGACCGGCCCCCGTGCCGGCTGCTCGCCGGTCCGAAGCTGCGAAGGGGAGCACGTACGAGTTGCCAGGTAGAAATGACCAGACTTGGCAGTGACGGGACAGGACTAATAAAGGAAAAGGTACAAGACTGCTGTAAAGAAAACTAGATTTGGGAACCAGATTGCGCGGGTTTGAACGATGAACCTCCCAGTTCCCACCAAAGTGATGTTGCGGGAGTCACTTTTCCTCCACAGGCTTATTCTCCTCTTCTGTAAAATGAAGACTGCAGTACTGATCTGTAGTTTTTCTTCAGACTCCCTGAGTCCCAAGACTGCCTTTCAACTCACTTTTCCTCTTTTTTTTTTTTAAACCCACCCCTAGTTCTGTCCTATTCCCGAGCGTTCCCAGGCTAAGCCTTGGACTACAAATCCCGGCAGGCCCCACGCGGCGGGAAGGCAGAGGGGCGGGGCTGGGCGCCTGTCTGAGCCTCTCTGCCTCTGCCTCTTATCGGAGTGTGGCGGGGAGGGAGGCTGCTGAGCCTGGGGATTTAGGCGCGCGCGTGCGGCGGCGGGGACGCGCCCCAGGAACCATGGCGTTTCCCGGGACCGAGCGAGTGAAATAGACCCGGGAGGGGGCCAGAGGGGCGGGGCGGTGAGAGTGAGGCAGGCAGGGAGAGGCTGGGGCCGGGAAGCGCCGAGTGGGGCCGGGGCCCATGAGGAGTCCCGGGGACCATGGGCTCCAGGATCAGGTGAGCGCGGCCAGGCAGGCCTGAAGCTGGGGAGGCCGGGATGAGGTTGGGGGAAGCCAGGTTGGAGAGGCCGCGGGCCCGGGGGACTTGTTGCAGTGACAGGAAGGGCCTCCTCTGCTCGGGGTGGGGGTGGGGGCGCGAGCTGTGGAACGGAGGGGGCTAGTTGCCATGGTGACTAGAGGGGACTGGAGACTGTGCTGGGGGGTAGAGGCAGCTGGTCAGGCGCCTCCTGGGCCCCGGGTGGGGGCGGGGGCGGGGCTCTCGGGGAGAGGAGGAGGAGGGAAACTCCTCCAGCCTAGGGGTAGGGGGAATGGGGAATGGGGAATGGGAGCCTAGCAAGTGCGAGGGTCATACAGAGAAGAACCACTTTAATCTCCCTCATCTTATAGAAAGGGCAGTGTGATTTAATGGTGAAAACTCTGATTGGGGATGAGGAAAACTGGTTTCAGAATGCCCGAGCCCACACTCAGTAGTTTGTGCACCTGGGAGTCACCCCTTTCCTTATCTGTCACACTGGGAAAGTAACAATTGCACTACTTTATGGGGCCGTGGTAGGAAACTTGCCTTGCCAACATTTAAAAACTGTGGAACTGGCGCATGCCATTTTTACACGTGAGGAAACTGAGTCAAGAACTGAGGAGCCGGGATTGGCGAGTCAGGCTCCTGTTTCTAAATCCTAGAGACTTAAATATAGGGCGGAGAAGGGCTGCCAGAAAGGCCTGGGGGTTGGGAGGGGAGGGAAGTAATGGAAAGGAATCTCTAGAATTTTAGCATTTAGAAACTCTTCGTCTTAAAAACCTCTTTGGCCAGAGGAGAGAATTGAGGGCCAGAGAATGAAAGCGATCAAAGAAAATATTGTTTGTTTCCAGTTCTCTTCATTTTAGAGACTAAGAAATTGAGACCCAAAGAGTTAATGTAACTTGTCTAAAGTCACAAAGATGGCCAAGTCAGCACTGAAAGTCCGGTCATTTGACTAATTCCATTGCTTGCTCTTCCTCGGTGCTGAAGGGAATGGGGGTGGGAAGTGGTGCCATTAAAAATACTTTGCATTTGAGTGCTTATTTGTTCCTGGCTGGATGCTGAAGATTGGGTGTTGTGTTATAGTTATTTAAATTTGTATCTTCTCCTTATGGGCTTCTTGAGTACTCTTATCCTGTCCTCCATAAACATTGTATCTCTCCAAGAGCCAGGCTTAATATTTTGTGCAAGGACTTAATACTTGTTTGTTGAATGAATGTATGAATCGGTAAGGATAGGCTTTTTCACTTTAAGTGCCTTACCAAATGGGATTAGTTTGTAAAGTGCTTTCCAAACCCCAAATCATGCCCATGCTGGCTTTTGCTACTGCTTGTTGCCCCTGGTCTTGCCTGTGGCCCCAGTGTCTTTTTCTGTAACCAGTATTTGCTGCTGCAGCTTGGTTAATAAGTTGATACTTGAGCCTATTTTAAAAATAAACTGACCATTTTTATTAGAGAAGGGGAGAAGGGAAATCTTCCTGCAATCTCTGATATATGATTTCTATCCTTCAGTGAACTTTGGCATGTATTTGGATACTGCTGGATTTTGTGAAGTCCTTAAGACATGAAAGCCAAAGTTTTGTCCTCAGTATTTTTTTGTGGTCTAGTTATTTAAAGGAGATGGTTTTTATAGTCACTATGCTTATCATTATTATAATACAAGGCTCATTTTTTTTTTTTTAATTTTAGCATTTCATTAAAGTCGTATTTTAAAGATACCTAATCTTGAATAGTAGGTGATAGTGGGTACTTGAAAATTGCCCCTGGAGTGAAAGCTCCTACTAAGTCCCTTTATTTTATTTATCCATTTATTCATTCATTCATTTATTTTTTTTATTTTCCTCTTCTGTAAAATGAAAACTGTTGTACTAATCTGTAGTTTTTCTTCCACCTCAAACTCCCTGAGTCCTATGAATGCCTTTCAACCCACTTTTCCTCTTTTTTGGGGGGAGGGGTGTTTCTACTAAGCTGAAAAGTATTTATACTTGGAATATTTATAGCTGAGTAAACTGAGGCCCCCGAGAGAAGTGACTTACTTAAAATCACACATGGTAGTAAATGGTAGACATGGGATTTGAAGACAAGACTTCTGACTATAAGTCCAATGCCTTTGAAAGAAATGTTCTTTGACGATTTAAAAATATAAGGCCATTCAGTCCAACCTCTGTGTGTAAACACTTGAGAAAACTTGAGTTTTGGAAAAGTTAAATGACAGTCACCTAAATCTTAATCATCAAAAGTGAAATTCTGCTGTGATTGTGATGATGATAATTAGCATTTATATAACACTTTAAGGTTTACGAAAACTTTCCAAATATCTCATTTTATCCTCATGACAGCCCTGCAAGATTGGTATTATCTTCTTCTCAATTTTAAAAATGAGGAAACTGAAGCATACAGATTAAGTGACTTGTCCAGGTCACACCAACTCAGATACTTAATAAGTATCTGAGGCAGGATTTGAATTTCAACATTCTATCTGCTTTGCTACCTAGTCATTTCATTTCCATTGACTTTGTCATTCTACTTCCCCCAACAAATGTAATTCAGTTGCTGAATTTTCAACAAATTCTATTGCTGAAATTCATGTAGAGTTCTAGAACCATTAGTTGTGTTAAAAGCTACTTGTAAGTTTCATTTCTAGACCCAATGAAATTTTGTTACATTGTTACTGTCTTACTGATCTATAAACTATAATCAAGTCAATATATTGACTAAGCCTATTCATTGCCTCTTTCATTAAGAGTTCAGAGCATTTTTCAACTTCAGTCCTTTACAGTCTTGTTAGGCACTGCATTGTTTTTAAGTATTTTTTTTTTTTTTAATTGTGGTCATAGTATAAATGTTCTCTTTTCACTTGTTGTACTTACTTTACTCAGTTGGTATAAGGTTTCCCACATTTCTCTGAATTCTTCATATGGCATTTCTTATGCCACAATAATACTTTGTCATTTTCTTATGCCAGTTTGTTCATCCATTCCACAATTGATGGGCTTTGGGGCTCACTATTTTAGGTCATCTTCCTTTGTAGGGAAATGTCATCTTTTTAATCAGTAGGAGTACACACATTCATTAAATTATTCAAGGTGCTATATCACTTCTAAGTTTATTAAAGCAGTCTTTTGAGGTAAAAAATGCAGGAATGATTATCTTAGTGATAGAGAGGGTGTGTGTGTATAAACAAAGTCTGGTAATGTAACTTGCCCATGGTTCCTCTGCCTGATGGTGTTCTGGGACTCAAACCGAAGACTGCTTGCTCTACTATATCAATAGCTTGATATTTAGTATGTTTGCCTGATCTTTGTGAGACAGTGTTCTCCTCTTTAAAATTTTTATAGTACTACTTTTAAAAAGAAACTTTTTCCTTGTACATGAAAAACAGAAGGGATATGAAAACAGATTTGTAGCTATGCTTCTGCTCTAACCACATCTGAGGCTGATAGTATATGGGATATTAGTTCTGTGTAATTCAGTTGCTGAATTTTCAACAAATTCCATTGCTGAAATTCATGTAGAGTTCTAGAACCATTAGTTGTGTTAAAAGCTACTTGTAAGTTTCATTTCTAGACCCAATGAAATTTTGTTACCTTGTTACCATCTTACTGATCTATAAACTATAATTTTCAGTCACAGTTAAAAGGATGGTAATATATTTGGTGAAATATCTCCTCTCTATACCAGCATTCTGGAGAGAGAGTTGCAAGGGTCTTTAGATGCCTTCTATTTCAATACCCTTTATATTTGCAGATCAGAGTAATGAGGCTTAGAGAGGATGAATGATGGAATAATGATATGGGGAAAGAACCTTAGCTTTGGGACAGAGGACTTGTTTGAATTTCAGCTTTGCTGCTAACCATCTCTATGATCTTGGGCAAATCACTTAGTTTTTTTTTTTTGGGGGGGGTGTCTCAGTTTCCTTATATGAAAATGAGGTGTTTGTCCTAGATAATACCTTCTAGTACTTTTTGTGAGTTACCTTATTCTTTACTTATTGCCATTCAGGGAGCTAGTGAAAGAGCCAGGATTCCAACATAGTTTTCTGAGTTCAAGGCCAGTGCTCTTTCTGTTATATTATACTACACTGGTTTCTTTATTTACTGTCATATTTTCCCTGTTAGTTTTCCCCCCACTTGTAGACTGCTGGATGTATTAGCTATGCATAATCATTACACTGATTTCTACTCCTCCCCCACTTTAGAAATGTCAAAGAGCTCTGCCTCTCCTATTACTAAATACTATGTTCCCCCCTAGCTCATTTCCAGGGTAGCCTTTTTTCATCTTAGACACCTGTCATAATAAAGATGATAGAATTGGTTTATTTCAGTATTTTGAGTTTTGTTCCTGTGAAAGTTAAAAAGGGGAACAGCCTAAGGGTGGGGCTGACAGTTACTTTACAGGAATATTGTCCTCCAAGTTTTATTGCTACTAGGCTGCATGACTCTAGTGTTGCAATCTTCATTTGAATCATACATAGAAGGGAACATTAGAACATAGTTTTAGAGTTAGTAAGGACTTTGAAACATGGAATGTCAAGTTGGTAAGGGCCTTTAAAACAAAGAAAGATCATTGAATGTCTGATCATGAAGGAATTTTAGATATCATTTAGACTAACCCCACCTGATGGTTAAAGCCAGATATTCTACAAGCAGTTATCTTGAACACTTAAACACAAGCAGTTCTGTTTGAATACTTCCAGTTAGGGAAATGTTACAATGACTCCCAAGTCTGCTTATTATACTGTTGTCCTGCTCTAACTGTTAGAAAGGTCTTTCTTATGTTAAATTGAAATTTGCTTTCCTCTCATTCCTACTAAGCGGTTTTACTTCCATTCTCCAGGGCTGAGTGGAATAGATCTAATCCCTTTTTCTTAAGAATTTAAGGTTATGCTTTTTTTTCACTTGAAAACTGTTACATGTGTACCAATAAGGTGCTGAAATATTGCTGAACAACTCTGGAAAAATTTGCTGCTTATAATGAAGAAATAAGAGAAAAACCTGCATAACACTTAGGTTTTCTTTGCACTTGAATAAAAGATTAAAAAAAATCTAATTTTACAGAATTTTGGAATTGGAAGAAACTTAAAAGAGATCCTTACCACCCTTATTTTTCAGAGGAGAAAAGTCCATAATATTTAAGTGCCTTGCCTCAGATAATATAGGAATTTAATAGTAAAGGTAGGACACAGATTCTCACCTTCTGACTCTTGCCATCAGTATTTTTCCATTGATCTTTTCCATGATCTCATACTAGATTATAGATAAGAAGGGCTTTATCTTTGGTGTATATTAAATAACTGTGGAATGAATGAAAACTGGGAGGTAAAAGACTTAGTTTGAAATAAATAAAACATTAGAATGAAAGATTTGTTACTTATAAAAGAGTTGTATAACCAGCATTTATCAAGCATTGTATTCAGAGCACCTTGTAAGTTTAGGTTTCAAGTAGAGTCACTGAGCATAAAGTCTTTGAGCTGAAAGGAACCTCTATGGTCATTAAGCCCAACCCCTACCTGAATTAGAATCCCTCTGTTGGCATCCCTCATCAGCTCTCATTGAGCCTTCAGAAATTAACTGCTTTCTGATGCATCCCATTTCAATTTTGGTCAATTCTTATTTTTAGGCAGTTTCCTCCTGAAAATTGCCTCCTTATAACTTCTGCTCATTGATTCTGGTTTTGACCTCTGGCACCAAGGAAAACAAGGCCATTCTCTTTTCTACAAGACTGTCTTTCATGTATTTGAAGATAATTATATTTTTCCTTAAATCTTTTCCTCCATGGTAAGCATCCCCAATCTTTTCAATAGATTCTTATACCTCTTCCAATCCTGGTCTCCCTATTAGAAACATTTCATCTTATTAGTACTCTTCCCCATCTGTTCATTTACTAAAACAGGAGTCTAGCATGGTATAATAATAGCAGGACCATGGCCTTTGAACTGAATTTGAGACCTGGCTTTGAAATGTCTGAACTTCTTGACCTTGAGCAAGTTACTTGAGATTCAGTAGCCTCAATAGAAGAGAGTATAGGCTTAGAATTGATTTGAATGCTGAAAATTCAAGTGATTTCATTTTTTTTCCTCTTGTCACATAGTTCATGTTTGTCAGAACTCAGGTTTTCTTCACTCTAGTAGGAACAGCTTCATAACCATTATATCACCTTGGTCCTTTAATATCATAAGTTTTAAAGCAGTTGTATTCCTGCACTGATGGAGAGTTTTCTTATAGCCTGCTTGTATACTGATGAAATTAGAGATCTGGACCAAAAGCAGATGGGTATAGTAAGACTGATAATCTTGACCTCTGGGGATTGGAGTAAAGGAAAGGCTTTAATCAAGTGCTTGAGCTGTACCTCCTATTTGCAAAAAGTAACATTGACCTCAGGATCCCCAGATAATATTGAGAAGTGAAGAAACTTGCCTTTCAGTGAGACAGGGTCAGTCAGTAACTGAGATTCAAAAGTCTCAGGTTAATACTAGGTAGCCATTAACTCTCTTGCTTTTGGTAGAATACAGAAAAGCAGACAAATTTGGTTCTTTGATCTTTTGGAGATTCTGTTCTGTTGGAAATGTTGCCATAATATCTAAGTGCTTGAAAAGGGAACTTATGAAGCATGAAATTGTATTGTGTAAAGTTTGTGTTTTTGAAACTATACTGCTCTGGACTAGTAGCTTAGTGGATTTGGAAAAGTATAAGACCAAGTTTGAATCATGGCTCTTTCACTTAAGTGTTTGAAATCTCTTCACCTTCTAAACCTTAACCTTTACTACTGGTAAAGTGGGAATAGATATACCTTTCTCACAAGGTGGGTGGGAGAAAAGTTTTAAGACCTATAGAACTGTGAGTAATTTCTTATTGCTATAAGTATGTTCCAAGTTTCTATGTCTCAATTGTAGGAAAAAATAGACCATTTATGACTGATTGACCCTTATTGCCTTTGCTTTTAAAAAAATAGGTTATTTTATACATGAAATTGAATTGAAATAGTTTCAGATGTGACCAGCCCACTTTTTCTCTTTGAATTACTGGAAAACATTTAAAGTGATCCTGTGAGAATTCTGATTATAATGTTTAGGTATATCTGGGTATGATTGCCCACATTGTTTGATGGAGTTATTAGGGAGTCCCTATCTGGAAGCCCTGTGACATTCTTAATATGTTTAAATTCCAGATCTTTAGGAACTTTAAAAGTATAGGAAACTATATAGAAGTAGAAGCGAGGACCCTGGATTAAAGTTTAGGAGGCTTATTCCTGAGAAACAAATTACAACCCAATATAAAGAAGTATTTTAAAACTGTGTGGCAGTGGAACAGGTTGCCTTGAGTATTAAGTGAGCTTCATTCCTGGAGGTCTATAGACATTGCATAGTCAGTTGTTGGGAATTTGTGCTTCATGTGGGGCTTTCTGAAGTCCTTTACACTCATGAAACTAGGATCCCTGTTAATATTTTAGAATGCTTTGATTCTAAGATGTCGTAAAGTTAGCACCCTGGAAAGCTCCTGAAAGTTATATCTGACCTGCTGGGGAATTAATTGCTAGCAAAGCTTAGACAGATATGTTTAAATCTTATTTAATGTTGAAATGATCCCTGTGGATTGGAATGTGGTTAATGTAAAGTAATTTAACTGATAGCCCAAACACATTGCCGGAAACTGTACTGTAGTCTAACATTAATTGTGGTGATGCCTCAAAACTTGCTTCAATGCATCAGGTGAAGGAAGTGGGTTATAAGTCATTGAAGGAAGTATTCTTAAGTGAGTTGGAAGCAACTTGACACATTTATGGATCTAGGGAAGAGAAGATGAATTATATCAGAACATCTAGCAATGAGAAAATGAGCAGGAGGGCTAATTCAACATTCTTTTGTTTCTTATTATTCTACGTAATTTTTTTTTCTCCAATTTAATAGATAATTATTTAATGCCTACTTTTTGCTAGCACTGGAGGAAACAAGTTTTTGTAATTAGTTGCTGATAATTAAAGATCACAGGGCTACAAGTCATGAGGCCAGTATTCTAATCTTACTTCTGCCAGCCATTTTTCTTCTCTGACCCTAATTTTCTGCTCTGTGAAATGAGGAAATTTAGATCAAGTCTCATTAATTTATAACATTTTATGTTCCAAGGCTTTATTGAACTCTACCTTCCAGGTTCTAAGGCCTCTTCTATTCTAACATTTTGTCTTCTAAGTTCTCTTCTAGCTCTCACATTCTAGAACAGTGATTCTGTGATTTTTCTAGCTGCAGCAAAGTCAACCCATTTACTAGGAGTGAGATGTAGGTGGAATATGGATTAAGGACAGTGTGTGTTCTTCTGATAAGAACTTTGATGCTGTAGGTGGAAACTAAAAAAATGGAGTGTTTATTTTTATTGTGTTAAACCTCTTGGGGTGGAGGAAGCAGACCTGGATTCTGGTTTGTGGTTGTGAAAGTACAACCTTTTCCTGGCCCTTTGGGATAAAAGGTCTCTCTTTCTTATGTTCTTTTTGTTTAAAACTGGCTTTGTTGAGCAGTGGGAAAATAAATAAGAAAGAAAAATACATCAAAGAAAGCAGAACCTCATTCTAGACCCATCTATTCTTAAGGGAGTCAAACAGCCATTATTTTCCAAAATCCTTGTGAATTATACAGAGACAAAATAAATTCAATAAAAAAGCATTTTGAGAGAAGTAATGTTCTTATGCTTCAATACTGGCTCTACTGCTTATTAGCTAAGTGACCCTGGAGAGACGGTTGTCCCCTTCACCTCATCCCAGGAAAAACAAGTATTGGAAGCAAAACACCATTACTTCTTTAATTTTACCATTTCTGTCTTTATATAGCTGGTTCATGGCTAAAACTTTGAAAACATTAGAGATGACAAGTTAAAAGTAAAAAGTAAAGTTTTGTAATTGATTATGTAAATATATAACAAAGTTAATCATTTTATAATGTCTTAGTATCTTATTTTTTTCATAATAGCCTTTTATTTTCAAAATACATGCAAAGATAATTTTCAACATTCATCCTTGCAAAACCTTATGTCCTACCCCACTCTCCTAGACAGCAAGTAATCCAATATAGACTAAACATGTGCACATATTCTAGTATTTCTTATATAAATCCAATATATTTATATACCACAACTTATTCACATATTCCCCAATTGATGGGCATCCACCCAGTTTTTAATTCCTTGCTAAACTGCTGCTATAAACATTTTTGCATGTGTGAGTGCTTTTCCCTTTTTTATGATTTCTTTGGCCAAGTAGAGCCATTGCTGGATCAAAGAATATGCAGTTTGATAGCCTTTTTGTTATGGTTTCAAATTGTTTTCCACAATGGTTGGATCAGTTTACAACTCCACCAACAATCTGTTTGTGTCCCAGTTTTCCCATATTCCCTCCAACGTTTATCATTATCTTTTCCTATCATTTTAGCCAATCTCAGAATTACTTCAGAATTGTTTTAATTTACATTTCTCTAATCAATAGTGATTTAGAGCATTTTTTCATTTGACTAGAAATGACTTTAATTTTTTCATCTGAAAATTGTCTATTTATATCCTTTGACCATTTGTCAACTAAAGAATGGCATGTAGTCTTATAAATTTGAATCAATTTTCTATATATTTTAGAAATGAGGCCTTTATTAGAACCTTTGGATATAAAAATTTCCCCCCAGTTTTCTGCTTCCCTTCTAATCTTGGCTGCATTGGTCTTGTTTATATAAAAATTTGTAAATTTAATATATTTCACAATTTCATTTCATAATGTTCTCTAATTCTTTGGCCATAGATTCCTTCCTTCTCCACATATCTGAGAGATAGACTATCCCTTGTTTTCCTAATTTGCTTATTGTATTATCCTTTTGTCTCAATTATGAACCTATTTCAACCTTATCTTAGTATACAGTGCTAGGTATTAGTCAGTGCCTAGTTTCTGCTATACTATTTTCTAATTTTCCCAACATTATCAATGACTATTATTTCATGTGAGCCTAATCTTTTCCACTGATCAACTACTCTATTTCTTAGCCAGTACCAAATGTTTATGATGACTGCTTAATGTAGTCTTAGGTCTAGTATAGCTAAACCACTTTCATTTGCATTTTTAAAATTAATTCTCTTGAAATTTTTGACCTTTTGTTCTTGTAAATGAATTTTGTTATTAAATTTTTTTAGCTCTGTGAAGTAATTTCTTGGCAGTTTGATTGGTATGGCATTGAATAAGTAGATGAATTTAGATGGAATTGTCATTTTTATTATATTACCTTGGCCTACCAATGAGTACTTGATTTTCTTCCAGTTGTTTAGATCTAACTTAATTTGTGTGGAGAGCACACTGTACAGTGTGGAGAACACTGTAATTGTGTTCATATACTTCCTGGCTTTGTCTTGGCAGGTAGATTCTCAAATATTTTATATTTAATCTACAGTTATTTTAAGTGGAATTTCTCTTTCTATCTCTTGCTATTGGACTTTGTTGGTAACATATAGAAATGCTGATGATTTCTGTAGATTTATTCTGTAACCTGCAACTTTGCTAACGTTAACTGTTTCTGGTAGTTTTTACTTGATTCTCTAGGATTCTGTAAGTATAGCATCATGTCATCTGCAAAGAGTGATAATTTTGTTTCCTTGTTACCTATTCTAATTACTTCAATTTCTTTTTCTTCTCTTATTGTTAATGCTAACATTTATAATAATGGTGATAGTGGGCAACTTTGCTTCATCCCATTTCTTATTGGAAATGGTTATAGTTTATCCCCATTACTTTTGATGCTGATAATTTTAAGGAAAACTACATTTATTCCTATCTTCTTTAGTATTTTTAATAAGAATGGGTATTGGATATTGTCAAATGCTTTTTCTGCATTTGTTGATATAATTATATGATTTCTGTTAATTTGGTTATTGATATAGTCAATTATACCAATAGTTTTGCTAGTATTGAACCAGCCCTTCATTTCTGGTATAAATCCTACTTGGTCATAAGTATCTTATTTTTCTTAAGGTGTTAAATTGTTGAGAGGTTAATTAGAAGGTACATCTTTTGCTAAAGCATTCTATTTTAGGATTAAGATGACAAATAGCTATTTGTAAAACAGTAATGTATACTTTTTGCCTGTTTGTCTAATGTTGAGGCATTGGGATTTATTAGATGATGGATGTTTGCCTCTTATATTGGAAATAATATATAGTTCCTGGTCATACACTTATTCGTTAATATTCAAATGGCTTACTAAAATTGTAATGTGTTAGAGAGATGACTAGGTTTAAAGTGAGTGAAACTCTATTGAATTCCTTCCTCTGCTACTTTTAAACTGCATGATTGGCTTGTTTGTTCTGTCTTTCTTGGGTGTTAGTTTACTGGTATGTATAATGAGTAGTTTATCTCTTAGTTCACTTCTGGCTTTAAATTTTATAATTCTTACAACAATAAGTTGTATCAAAAGTAAATATATTAGAAGCTATGAAATGAACTATAATGACTTCTTGTGTTATGTTCATTACAACAATTAAACACTTTACTCATTAAGCATCATCTGTGCACTGTGGGCAGTGGAGAGTCTGAAGATAGATATGACAATGGTTGAATAAGACTTAGATTGAGATAAATGTAGTAGTACAAGTTAGTACAGTAACATCAAAAGAGTGATCCAGGCAAGGTTTTCCAGGGAAATATAAGAATGGAAAGGATTTAAGGATGGAGGAGGAAAAGGCTTGATGAAGAAGATGGTGCCTAAGATAGGCCTTGAAGGAAGAGATTTTATATATATGTAAAATTTTTATTTATGTTTCTTTGTCTCCGTTTCTTTCTCCCTTCCTCTCTCCCCTCTTTTTCCTCTTTCATTTCTGCTTTACAGTCCTTATGGTGTTACCTTGTCAGTCATTATTTCAGCAGGACTTATATGGAAGGAATACATTCCAAATATGGAAGTGAGAAAGGACAGGATGACTTCAGGTAATAGCTAATAGTTCATTCTGATTGGAAAGTAGATTGGATGAAAAGGAATAGAGTAAAATAAGACTAGAAAAGTAGAGTGGCTCTATACTGTGGAAGGTATTCAGTGACAAAATTTTTTGTTGGGTTTTATTCTGTAGACAATAGGGAGCTATTGAAGGTTTTTGAACTAAGGTATTTATTAGGAAGAGTATTTTGGCTGCTACATGAAGGATGACTTTGATAGGGGAGAGACTACAGATAGGAAAACAAGTTAGGAGTTTATTACAGTAATACAGGCAAAAGATGCTTCAAACTAGAGTGGTAGCAGTAAGAGTTGATCAGAAAAGACTGACATGAGAGATGTTGGAAAAGTGAAGTTGTGAGGACTTGTTAGTTCAGCAAGTACTGATTTAAACACTGTGTGCTTGTAATTGAAGAATACAAAATAAAAGTGAAAGAGTCCCTATCTTCAATGAATATTCTATTGAGGGGAAGTTTATACACTACATAAGTATGAATAAAATCAATACAAATTTAAAATTACTAACCACTTCCTGGGAGACTGGATCAGGAAAAGTGTTAGGTGAAGGTAAATGAACTTTCTTCAAAAAAAGAATAAAACAAAACAAAAACCTTGTAACAAATATTCATAGTCAAGTAAACACAAACTCTTCCTCATTCTCTTCCTCTGTCCTCAGGATTCAGAAATTGGTTTTGCTTGTTATTTATTCCTGCCCCAATATTACTCTCCTCCTTCAGTGGAAATTCCTCCCATTTGTTTCCTTGCTTAATTAGCATTCACCAAATTGTTAGGTTTGTGTGTATATGTTTCCAGTCCTCCTTTATTTGTTTCAGGTAGCAGTGAAGTTTATCTGACACCCATTCCTCCCTCCCCCCTTTTCTCCATGTTTCTGTGTTTCCTTGGTAAACCAGGCCCTCTGTTTTTTTTTTTTTTTTTAACTCCCTCAGTACCCTTTGAAGACATTAAAATGCTTTATGAGTAGAGAAGAGATTGAATGCAAGAGATGTGGATAGAGAAATGGCAAGATTTGCCAATTGATTGAATATGTGGGATGAAGGAGTATAAGGGCTTGAGGATAATGTTGAGATTCTAAACCTGGAAGATTGGAAGGATGGTGGTATCTAACAGAAATAGAGATGTTTTAAAGAAAGGAGAGTTTTTGGGGAAAGATAATGAAGTCAATTTAAATAAGTTGAGTTTTAAGATGCTTATAAGACAGAGGTGGGGAACCTTTTTCTGCCAATGGCTATTTGCAGTTTATAACATCATTCATGGGCCATACGAAATTATCAACTTAAAGAACTCAAGCAGTGGGAGGTTGTTGTCCTCTACAGTTGTCTTGGCAGGGAATGATTTTTCAGATCTTATATGGTCTGTGGACCAGACATTTCCCATCCCTGTTATAGGAGACCTACTTAGAAATATCTAGTGGGCAGATGGTAATGTGGCTCTGAAGCTCAGATATGGAGGAAAGGATAGTTAAGCCCATAAAAGTTATTTAGCTTACTGAAAGAGAAATTGTAGAGGGCTTAGCACTAAGTCTTGGGGAGTACCCCAACTTAGTGGGCAGGATGTGGTTGATGAAGCAGCAAAGAAGACTAGGGGGAAAAAGAACCAGGAGAGTGCAGAGAGTATCTAGGAGACAGAAGTCACCATTGTAAAATTATGCAGGTAAATCAGTGAAGATGATGACTGAGAAAAGACCATTACATTTGGCCATTAAGACATCTTGGGTAACTTTGGAGAAATCAGCTTTAGCTGACTGACGATGTTGGAAGCTAATTGCAAAGGTTTGAGGAGTGAATGAGTGAGGAAGTGGAAACAGTATAGGTAATTTTAAAAAGAAGTTTGGATAAGAAAACTAGAGAAATGTGAGATACCATCTAGTGAAGGTTTTTCCATGGATGAGGGAGATTGAGGGCAATATATATAGTGATCACTTGAAGATAAGAGAAGGAGGAGGGAAGAGGAGAAAAAAGAGGAAGAAAGGAAGATCGAAGAGGGATATGTATACCTACATACAAAGAGAGAGAGAGAGAGAAGTACAAAGAAGGAAAAAATAATTAAATGTATTAGAGGATTTACCTTTGTTTAGGAAAGGGCCACTTTTGTCAGAGACTGGGTGAACAGAAGAAATAGTAATAGATGATGTCAAAGAGTTTTGGGATCAAGGTGATTTCAAGTGATAATTAGTAACTTTAGAGAGAACAATTTCAGTTGAATAAAACTAACTTGATGTGGTATGTGGAATAAAGGTAAAGGAATGTCAAAGATGACTTCAGGTTTCAAGCCTGAGTGACTTAAAGGGTGGTAGTACCATCAAGAAAAGTTGGGAGAAAGGACAGATTTGGGGAAAAGATTGTGCATTGTTTTGGGCAAGTTGAATTTATAATGATGGGCCGTTTAAAGTAGAGATTGCTTGCTCAGTATTTTTTAAGTGCTTACAATGTGTAAGGAACTGTACTAATCATTCATATTCAGAGACAAAAATGAAGCAGTCCTTGACCTCAAAGCTTTTGCTCCTAATTTTGGAATGTTTCAGATTTCCAATTCCCAATACTCAAGAGAATAATGCAGCCACAGATTGGTTTTTAGAGGATTTAGGCATTTTCTTTCTAATCTAATGAAATGTAATCAAAGTAGATAAAAATCAAAAGCATATATATGTATATGTATGTTTTAAGATAATTTGGCTTTTCCCTTTCTGTGTGTGTGTGTGTTAGGCTGGGACTGATATCCCAGCTTCCATATTCCAAGGAGTTACTTGTTTCATCAACTAGCTTCTCCAGGATAGATTTTTTTCTTTTTGCATGGAATTTAAAAATATAAACTTGAAAAGTCATGAATTAGTAAGATAGATTGAAGGCAATGATTAATATTCTCTTGAAGAGCTAGAAGGTATCTTAATTTTTGTAGGCAAGTAGAAATAGGAAATAATAATTAAGAGAGGGAACAAAATAGGAAAAAAAAAAAAGCCTGTCTGTTTGAACATGAGCTAAGTACTCTAGATTTGGTGTCTATAAAAATAACTCCTGGAGATTTGTTGATGTCTTTATATATAACTTGTCTCATAGTGTTAGTCATGGCTTATCATCTGTATCATCATCTCTCTAAATGATCATAAATACAACTGTAACTAATACAGTCCATTTTACTCCTAGTATTTTTTAGAATGTCTCATAATTTCAAACTCCATGTGGAACATCAGAATATAAAAGTTATAGCTGTCAGGAATTAGGATCCATGTAGTCCGACTTCTAAGTTTGTTAGATAAGAAAAGAAGACTGGAGAGATTTTACCTTGCCATAGATGATACATGTCGATAGAGCAGAGGTTACAAGTAGTAGCTTGTATGGAAGAGTAAAAAGAAGATCTAGGGTCTGTTGATTCAGTCATTTACTATCAAATGACATGACCTTGAAGTCATATAATGTCTTTCAGCCACCATTTCCTCACCCTTCAAGAAAAAGTGACCACTTCTACTTGTTAGTTAAGTGAAATAATAAATATAAGTCACTTAATAGGTTATAATTTGCAAATTGTAAGGTATTTTAAGATGAGCAAGTTTATAAAGTATAAGTTTCTACTTAAAACGTATTGGATTGAACTCAATTTAACAGTTAAGCTAAGTGAGAAAACTCATAACATTTATGTAATAGTTGTGAACTGTTTTTTCCCCCTTCACTTTATATTCATGTACATTCATTTTTTTTTTTTTTTTTACATATTTACATATGAGTTGTGTTGAGAGATAAGAATCATAGCAAAAAGAAAGAGCCATGGGGGAAAAAAAACAGGGGAAAAAAAGTTCTCTCTCTGGATGCAGATGATGTCCATTCAGAGTTTATTGAAATTGCCTTGTATAAGGGAAAGGGACGTTTATATGCAAGAATGTTTGTGGCATCTCTCTTTGTTGGTCAGAAACTGGAAACTGAGTGGATGCCCATCATTGGAGAATGGTTGAATAAATTGTGGTATATGAATGTTATGGAATATTATTGTTCTGTAAGAAATGGCCAGCAGGATGATTTCAGAAAGGCTTGGAGAGACTTACATGAACTGATGCTGAGTGAAATGAGCAGGACCAGGAGATCATTATGTACTTCAACAGCAATACTATATGATGATCAGTTCTGATGGGTGTGGTTTTCTTCAACAATGAGATGAACCAAATCAGTTCCATTAGAGCAGTAATAAACTGAAATAGCTACACTCAGAGAAAGAATACTGGGAAGTGAATATGAACTATAATATTATTCTCTAAAATGTAATGTTCTCTTGGAGCAGGTTTCTTGGCGAGCTTCTGGGAGCTCAAATGGGAAGTCAAATCAGATTAGCAGGTTTCTGAAGTGGCTCACTTGAAACAAGTATACATAAATCCATCAATATAGGTGGTATTACACATAATTACACAAATTACATAAGCACATAGCAACATAACATAGGCTAGTAGTGATGTAACAAATAACATGAGTCAACATGGGGAATTATACATGTCCATAAGTCCTAGAAATAGTCCAAAAGGAATCTATTGTCCATTAGTTCATGTGCCAGGAATCCAATAATTCCTGCAGGTTTTGAAGTCCTGCAATAGTCTCATCTTGTGTTAGGGAATCCAATGATTCCTGCTGGTTTTCAAGTCCTGAAACAGTCTTACCTTGTGCGAGGGAATCCAATGATTCCTGCAGATTTTGTTCTTAGTTCTCCTTTGTTTCCAGATTTTTCTCTTTTTCTTTCCCTCTCCAGGTGTTTACTGCCACCCATCTGTTTCCTTTTCCATCTTTATCCCAAGCAGTTAATCTATCTAATTCCCTTCTATTTATCACTTTCTAGATCTCTCCTCATCACTTGGCAATTGCATTGAAACTGTTTGCACGGGACACTGCCCTGTTGGTTTAAAAAGCCTGTATTTTCCTCAGTTGTAATCCCTTTCTGCCATCTGATTGCTTTTTGGCTGATAGAGCACATCAGAGTCCTGAACTTCTAAAGACCCTCTGGGTGTAAATTCAGCTGCCATCATGTCCCACCTGTCTTTTGTATGATATCTTGGGGCTGGGCCCTGCCTCTCTTTCCCTGGGTCAATCTACATTCTGAGGCCCAGTGGAAGCCCTTGTGGCATTTTGGACATAGGGTTTTAGGTCTTCTCTCACCCTGTCCTTTCCCTCTATCTTTGTATCTAAACTGAGTTCTCAGATGTCCTATTTTTCCACACTGAAAACATCGATGAGTTTCTTTAGAAGTCCCTTGCCAAGAGGGAACCTGTCTTCCCATGTTCATCATAGTCTGGGTATAGCATTTGTGCCCACTGTGGCACAGTGTCTTATGATCTCCTCTAAAGGAGCATTTTTGTGTAGTCCCCATATAATTCTTCTGTAAACCTCACTGGCATTTTCTTTAGCCAGATGTCTGCTTCATTTCTGTATTCTTTAGCTGCATTTCTGTAGCTGCATTTTCTCCAATGGTTCTTGTGAGAGCTGTTTGCTGACATTCCACAAAATATGCAAAGGATTCATTGGGACCTTGCTCTATTTTTGTGAAGGCTTCCCCTCAATCTTTTTGTCCAGGGAGTGAACTCCAAGCTTTTGTTGCAGCAGTGGTGATATGTTCATAAGCTATTGTGGGGTAATTAATCTGTTCTGAGTTCTCTTCATACTGACCTTCACCTGTTAGTTGGTCAAAAGTGATTTGTACATTAACTCCTGTTTGCCTATTGCATTGGGCTTGAATCCTACAGAATTCATGATACACTTAAAGCAAAAACAAGTTTTGTCCAGGTTCTAAACATGTCCTTGCTATGGATTTCCAGTCACTAGGGGTTAGGATTTCATAAGACAAATTATCTAGTAACATCTTAACATGTACATGACGATGTAGTCCCATAAAGAGTGCAACCTTTTTTTAAATTCTTAATTTTTTCCAAATCAAAAGGAGTGTATCTTCACCTTTTTTGACCTGAAGAGTCAAGCTCTTCAATCACAGGGTATGCATTTATTTTAAAATGAGATACATCCTGTCCTTCTCTCTTAGCCTTAACCAATGCCTTTTGTAATCTTTTCATAGGCTGCTTCATAGGTGACACTGACTGTGTCACTGCTCCTTCCCCTCCTCCTTCTTCCTACCACCCATGAAGGAAGGTAGGTCAGGGGATGAGAAATGATCCTGCTGTGAAGTGCCATACTCAGAATTGTACTTAACTCCATTCTTATTTGATTCTTCATCCTTTTCACCTAGTTTCAAGTTCTGGCCCATAACATCTCCTTGTAGGATCAGGTCAATCATACTGAACCATGCTAAATTAGATAATTATTGTCTCTATCAATTCCACTGTCTTAGTACCTTATAAGAATCATAACAATGAACCACTACATAGAATTCCCAATCCCTCTATTTTTGTTGGCCTGCATTTTTTATTTCCTTCACAGGTTAATTGTACGCTATTTCAAAGTCCAATTCTTTTTGTACAGTAAAATAACTGTATGGACATGCATATGTATATTGTATTTAACATTTTTACCATGTATTGGTCAACCTGTCATCTGGGGGAAGGGGTGGAAGGAGGGGAAAAATTGGAACAAAAGGTTTTACAGTTGTCAATGCTGAAAGATTAACTATGCATATATCTAGTAAATAAAAAGCTATAATTAAAAAAAAAAAAAGAAAAGAAATTTGCTTTGGATCACTGAATTGCTGAGAAGAACCAAGTTTATCATAGTTGATCACCACAAAGTCTTCTTGTTGCTGTATACAATGTTTTTCTGGTTCTGTTTGCTTCATTCAGCATCACTATGAACTTTTTTTAAAAAAAAAAATCTCATTTTCAGTAACAGATTCTCTCCATTCTTCCCATTTCTCCCCCACTCATTGAGAAGGTAAGAAGTATGATATGCATTATGTTGTATGAAATACATAAGAAATCACACAAAACATTTCCACGTCAACCATATAGAAAAGAAAAAGCAAGAAAAACAAATAATATATTTTGATCTGCATTCAGAGTATACCAGTTCTCTCTGGAGTTGGATAGTATTTTTTCATCATTGGTCCTTTGGAATTGTCTTGGATTATTGTCTTGAAAGAGTAGCTAAGCTTTCACAGTTGATCATCACATTACTCTTTCTGTGTGTAATGTTCTCCTGATTTGGCTCATTTTATTCTGCATCAGTTCATATAAGTCTTCCCGGGTTTTTCTGAAACCATCTTGCTTTTTATTTCATATAGCTCAATACAACATCACAATTACATTCCACAACTTGTTTGGCCATTGCCTAATTGATGGACAATTATTTAAATTTCAATTCTTAGCTCCCACAAAAATAGCTATTATGGTATTTTTGTAAATACAGTTTTTTTTTTTTCCCCTTTTTCCTTTGATCTCTTTGGAATATAGATCTAGTAGTAGTATGGTTGGGTTAAAGGATATGCATAGTTTTATAGTCCTTTGGACACAGTTTCAAATTGTTTTCCAGAATGGTTGTCAGTTTATAGTTCTACCAGCTGTGCATTGCTATGCCTATTTTTTCACAGCCCCTCCAGTATTTTTTTTTTTTTTAAAGCATGTTAGCCAGTCTAATGGGTATAAGGTGGTATCTCAGTTGTTTTAATTTTCATTTCTCTCTCTTTTTTCCCTCCTGAGGCAATTAGGGTTAAGTGACTTGCCTAAGGTCACACAGCTAGGAAGTGTCAAGTGTCTGAGACCAGATTTGAACTCAGGTCCTCCTGTCTTCAGGACTGGTGCTCTATCCACTGTACTACCTAGCTGCCCCCTAATTTTCATTTTTTCATATGACTGTTAGTAGCTTTGATTTTTTTTCCCTGAAAACTATCCATTTATGAATATGAACTGTTATTTTAAAAGTTAATAGCTAAAGATGGAAATATGTTTTGCATGGTTTCCCATATATAATTGGTATCATTTTGCTTGCTACCTCAGTGGCTGGAAAAAGGGTTGTAGGGAAGAAGAGGATTTAGAACACAAAATTAAAAAAAAGAATGATGAAAATAAATAATAAATTCAGAAAACTTAAAAATGAAAGTTGTTAGCTAAAATAGTTTGAAAAGCAATAGGGGTAGAGAAACTGGGACTTCCTTATTACTAATGTTCATTTTTACTTTATTCTGTTAGTGGAAAAGCAGTGTGGTTTATTGGAAATAGAATAGGAATTAGGAAGATTTTAGTCCTAGCTCTGTCACTTATAAGGTTGTGTTACTTTGGGTAAGTTAGTTTCCCTTTCTGAGTCTGTCTGTTTTCTTGTCCATAAAATGATTAGCCTGAACTATGTGATCTCAAGCACCCTCTGGCACTAGTATACTCTCTTTATGCTCTTCCATTATGTGAACTACCTTTTCATCCTCTATTGTTCAAAGATGATGTAGAATCCTAGCCATTTATTAATGCTATATTTCTGTTTCCTAGAGATTACTTAAGAATTTGTATCAGATAAGAGAATACAGACTGTTGTAGTGTCTCCTTCCTTGTGACATTTGGGGATTTTACTCTTAGAGCTTATGTGCCTGTATGTACGTAACATTCATTTTGATGTCAGCATTTTTAATTCTGATATTTTCGATTTTGGGGGGGAAATGGTTAGGCACTCATGATTTAACATACAAACACATTCCTTTTTTTTTTTTTTTTTTAAATATATACTTTCTGATTTCACATTGATTTTAGATTTTATGCTTTCTCCATTTTCATAGTACCTTGGTTTGTAATAAAGATTAAAAAAAGCAAAAAAAAAAAATAGTTCAAAAAGTTTAAATTTGTAGACTATGACTAACATCATATATAGTATTCCACACTCATAGTTCTCCCTCCCTCCTACCTTTGCAGTAAAGAGAGGGAGATGCATAAATGAACCTTTCCGTCTGGTTTGAAGTGAAACCTGAGAATTGCTTTAATTTACACTTTTCTTTTTATTAGAGATTTGGAGTAATTTGAAATTTTTTTAGTATCTGTTTCTTTATGTCTTTTGACTGCTTTATTGTTAGGTCACTTACTCTTCTATAGAGCCAAACTTAAAAATTATACTTTCATTTCATAGTGTTCAGCTTCATTTTATTATTTTTTTCTATTTACCTTGTTGTAGTCTGTATGTATTTTATTTATATTGTTTTCCTGATTCTGCCTATTTCTTTTTGCAGGAGTTCATGTATGTCTTTTCATATTTCTCTAAATTATATTTGTTCTTTTTTAAGGTGAATTTAGTTTGTTTAATCATTCTCCAATCAACGAATACTTTGTTTTGGGTTCTTTGCTACAAAAAATGCTATTAATATTTTGATAAATATTGGAACTCTATTCCTGTCTTTGGCTGCCTTGAGGGGGCCTGGCAAAGGATCTCTGGATGAAAGGTTAAAGACATTTCAATCATTTAACAAAGGTGGAGGGTATATTTTAAGATGGCTTTCCAGAATAGTTAGACCAATACTTAGCTCTCCCAATAGTATATTTTCATATGTCTATCTTTAGTCTCTCCAGATTGACTGTTTTCATCTTTTCTTATCTTTTTGATGTGTTGAGTATGAAGTAGAAGTTGAATTGCTTTGATTTGCATTTCCCTTTTTATCAGGTATTTGGAGCAATCATTATTTCTAATGGCTCTTGATAGTTCTGTAATTTTTTTGAGATTTGTTTGTTTATGGCTTTTTACCACTTGGAGAATTGCTCTTGTTTGGTAGTTCATGATTTAAAATATGTATTAAACAGATATGAAATATCCTTGTGTGGGCTAATGATAAATAGGCACTATTCCTTTCTAGCATCTTTTAGGATAGAGAAATTAATGACATGGTTTCTGTCATAAATGTAAAGGGCTGAAACTCTTGAGTCAATGCATTGAGGTCGGACAATCAAGCACTTGAGGCTAATTACCAATTGGATAATACTCTATAAGAATATGCTTGGAAAATGGCCCTTCCCATTATCATGTGCTGGCCTAATTGTTTGGTGTATACAGAGAATTGTGGGAGGAATTAGGAGGTGAAGTGAGACTAGTCAGTCTCACTCTGGGCGGGAGACAGAAAGGTAAGGTTGCAGAGATCCTGCATCCATCCCCTTTGCTTCTACTGCTGGAGATTAAGAATAAAGACTTTTGCTTGTCCTGACTCTGGCTGATTCTGAGGTTATCCAGGGTGCTAACGTGGTCTTTGTATCTGCAACATGTATAATGGTGAATTTTTTTTTCACTGACACAGTGTGAGTGTAGTAGAAAGAACGCTTGTCAGCTAATTGGGAGACCTGAGTCTAAGTCCTGGCTCTGCCACTAAGTGCCTTTATGACACTGGATAGGCCACTTTTTCTGGTTGTGAGGATTTTTTTATCCTTAAAAGTGCTGGTCTTAGAGTGAGGAGGATGTGAGTTCAAATGTGGTCTGAGATACTTAGTAGTTGTGTGACCATGGGCAAGACACTTAAATCTTCTTTGTTAGTTTTCTCATTTGTAAAATGAGCTGGAGAAGGAAATGGCAAATCACCCCAGGATTTCTGCCAAGAAAATCCCAGATGGGGTCATGAAGAGTTGGACACAATGGAAACAACTGAACAACACTTAAAGTTCCATCTAGCTCTAACATTCTCTGACTCTATGAATAAGATATGGGTTTATTTTATTTTATTTAAATTTTTTTTTCATTATGTTATTTCTTTTGACTCTACAAACAGCAAATAAACTTTTTCAAATGACTATTTCCTTTAAACATCTGCATTTTTGTGGATACCACCATTCTTCCCACTTTGCACTTTTCTATTTTGAAGCCATTCTTGCCTCTTTCCATTTTCTTAGCTTCTTTTTCCAATCAGTGGCCAGGTCTCCTCAAACCTAACTCTGAAGTACATTTTGAATTTGTTCCCTTTTCTTCACTTACATAGCTACTACCTATTATTCAAGCCCTCTTTACTCTTACCTAGACCATTTCAGTAATCTTGCAACTGGTGTCTTTGCTTTAATTCTATCTGATTAATTTTCCAAAGAGCTGACAAGTTATTCACCTATAGCATGATAAGGTTATAGTATCTCCTTCATCCCTCCAGCTTCCCAATTTTACATGGCTCCCTATTGCCTCTAAGATAAAATACAAGCTTCTCAGCTTGACTTTCTATAAAAGCCTTCCATAATTCCACTCTTTCTTGTCTTATTTTATATTGTTCCCCTTGATCACTTTCCATGGATCTAACAATCATTTCTATTCTGATGAATCCCAGATCTATATACGTTCAGGCTTAGTGCCTCTTTCCTGAATTATATATAGTCTTGCATTACCAACTGCATCTTGAACATTTCCAATTAAATGTCTGAGGGCATATTCATCTCAACATATTCAAAACAGAATTTAATCTGTGATGGTACTACCATCCTTCTAGTTACTGAGGTTTTCAACTCCAGTATCTCAGCCTCCTTACTATATACCCAATCAGTTGCCAAACTTTGCCATTTTTATCTCTATAACATCACTGGCATCTATCCTTTCTCCCTACTCACCACTTTGGTTGAAGGCTTTAATGCTTCTCAACCTGGCTCCTAGCTCTTCTAACTGGCTTCCCTGCCTACAGCTTCTTTCCACTTAAGACTATCCAAAATACAACTCCCAAAGCAATTTTCCTAAAGTACAAGCCCAGCTATGTCACTAATATTCACCCCACTCTAGGGCTTCCTATTATCTTTATGATAAGGAATAAATCTGTTATCTCATTGTTGTTGGAGACTATTGTCTAAGGAAAAGCCAATACCAATGCAGTTAGTGCCTCTATCCTATAGTCTTAGGGCAGAAGCCTGCTGGCCACAAGTCTCCCCTGAGATTAAATGATGTGCCTAGGATATTTTAGCCAGTATGTATATCTGATACAGGATCTGAACTCACTAAGGAGATTTAAACTTCTAAGTTTAGTCACAATCTAATGTTTTTGTTAAACTATATTTGTAGTATGTGGGGCCTAGGATGAATTTGGGGCTAATGGAAGTAATTAGGAGGGATACTAGATGCAGTGCTATAAGCATATGTTCTTGGGTGAAGGTTGGTTTAATACAGTATAGGTCTTCCTGACTCTGAGGCTAATCTTTATCCATTAGGCCATGAGACTTTACTTTTAGGATCAAATAGAAATTTTTCTGTTTAGCATTATGGCCCTTTAACAACTTGGCATTCTTAGTGTTTCTTATACATGGTGCTTTTGTATTAGTCATCCCCTTCTCACCTCTTACTCTTAGAAATTTTTGTTTCCTTCAAGGCTTAGCTCAAGCATTATCTTCTATAAGAAATCTTAATCTGTGAGTGCCTTCTCAAAATTATCTTGGACCTCTTTTGCTCTTTCATGGTTAGACTCAATGCTCGAGGGCAAAAGTTTCACTTTTGCTACCTTGATTGAGGTGATTCTGATTGAGTTTTCACTGGCGTGTATATAAAACTTAAAGAATTGTTTCTATTGTATTCAGCAGTGTAGTACAAATGTTAATAACTTTTATGTTATTTTATTGTAGGCAGAATCCGGAGACTACATTTGAAGTATATGTTGAAGTGACCTCACCTGGGACAAGAGGCCCTCTTTCAGGTATTTGTATGTTTTGTTAAGATGGGATCTGTTCTGTTTGCTTTAAACATATAAGGTACATGTATAAATAAGAGAATGTTTCTTTTTAAGAAGTATATATTTGTTTTAAGACTGTAGCTCTGATCTGTTTTTACATCATACTACTAGGGAAAAATCATAATAAATATTTTATACATTTAAAGTCATGTGCTGCAATATATCATCTTGTTTCAGTTATGCCAGATAGGACATGATTTGAATCTTACATTGGAATATGAGGGTCAGTTGTTGAGTGTGAAGTAGTATTATTATCAGGAAAACATAGATCATGATTTTCCTTGTAAAAATCTCTTTTTGTGTTCCTCTATAATCAACTTGAAAGAGACACTTGATTTCTAAACCATGTTAATTTGTTGTGGACATGTCATTTCCTATCTTTGGACTTCATTTTATTACCTGTAAAATGGAAGGGTTGGTTTAGGTCATCCCCAACATCTTAACTCTTAACTCTTAAGATGGTCAGTATATATGGTGTTATGATAATGGATAGAATGTTAGTCTTGGAGTCAGGTGACCTGGGTTCACATTCCTCCTCATCTTTTGTGGACTCTGTGACCATGGGCAAGTCATCAGAACATTTTGTAGTCTCAGTTTCCCTATCTGTAAAATGAGAGCTTTTATATTTGTAGAATCTATCTCATTAGAGTGGTAAAGAAAGTATCTTTTTTCCTCTGATATTATCCTTTTTTTTTTTTTTTTTTTTTTTTAAAGATTTTTTATTTCAAAACATGCATAGAAAGTTTTCAACATTCTCCCTTTTTTTTTTTTTTTTTTATATTTATTTTTATTTTATTTTATAATTATAACATTTTTTGACAGTACATATGCATGGGTAATTTTTTACAACATTATCCCTTGCACTTACTTCTATTCAGATTTTTTCCCTTCCTCCCCCAAACCCCTCCCCCAGATGGCAAGCAGTCTTATATATGTTAAATATATTACAGTATAATTTAGATACAATATATGTGTGTAGAACCGAATTTTTTGTTGCACAGGAAGAATTGGATTCAGAAGGTAAAAATAACAGTTTACATTCATTTCCCATTGTTCCTTTTCTGGATGTAGCTGGTTCTTTCCATCATTAATCAATTGGAATTGGATTAGCTCTTCTCTATGTTGAAGAAATCCACTTCCATCAGCATACATCCTCGTACAGTATCATTGTTGAAGTGTATAATGATCTTCTGGTTCTGCTCGTTTCACTCAGCATCAGTTGATGTAAGTCTTTCCAAGCCTCTCTATATTTCTCCTGTTGGTCATTTCTTATAGAACAATAATATTCCATAACATTCATATACCATAGTTTACCCAACCATTCTCCAATTGATGGACATCCATTCATCTTCCAGCTTCTAGCCACTATGAAAAGGGCTGCCACAAACATTTTGGCACATACAGGACCCTTTCCCTTCTCTAGTAGTTCCTTGGGGTATAAGCCCAGTAGTAGTATGGCTGGGTCAAAGGGTATGCACATTTTGATAACTTTTTGGGCATAATTCCAGATTGCTCTCCAGAATGGTTGGATTCTTTCACAACTCCACCAACAATGCATCAGTGTCCCAGTTTTCCCACAGCCCCTCCAACATTCATCGTTATTTGTTCCTGTCATCTTAGCCAATCTGACAGGTGTGTAATGATACCTCAGAGTTGTCTTAATTTGCATTTCTCTGATCAATAGTGATTTGGAACACTCTTTCATATGAGTGGAAATAGTTTTAATTTCATCATCTGAAAATTGTCTGTTCATATCCTTTGACCATTTATCAATTGGAGAATGGCTTGATTTCTTATAGATTAAAGTCAATTCTCTGTATATTTTGGAGATGAGGCCTTTATCAGAACCTTTAACTGTAAAAATTTTTTCCCAATTTGTTACTTCCCTTCTAATCTTGTTTGCATTAGTTTTGTTTGTGCAGAAACTTTTTAATTTGGTGTAATCAAAATGTTCTATTTTGTGATCAATAATGGTCTCTAGTTCTCCCTTGGACACAAACTCCTTCCTCCTCCACAAGTCTGAGAGGTAAACCATCCCATGTTCCTCCAATTTATTTATGATTTCGTTCTTTATGCCTAAATCTTGGACCCATTTTGATCTAATCTTAGTATGTGGTGTTAAATGTGGGTCCATGCCTAGTTTCTGCCATACTAATTTCCAGTTTTCCCAGCAGTTTTTGTCAAATAATGAATTCTTATCCCAAAATTTGGGATCTTTGGGTTTGTCAAAGATTAGATTGCTATTTTTATTCACTATCTTGCCCTGTGAACCTAACCTATGCCACTGATCAACTAGTCTATTTCTTAGCCAATACCAAATGGTTTTGGTGACTGTTGCTTTATAATATAGCTTTAAATCAGGTACACTTAGACCACCTTCCTCTGACTTTTTTTTCATTAGTTCCCTTGCAATTCTCGACCTTTTATTCTTCCATATGAATTTTGTTGTTATTTTTTCTAGGTCATTAAAATAGTTTCTTGGGAGTCTGATTGGTATAGCACTAAATAAATAGATTAGTTTGGGGAGTATTGTCATCTTTATTATATTCGCTCGGCCTATCCAAGAACATTGAATGTCTTTCCAATTATTTAAATCTGACTTTATTTTTGTGGCAAGTGTTTTGTAATTTTGCTCATATAATTCCTGACTCTCCTTTGGTAAATATATTCCCAAATATTTGATACTATCGACTGTTATTTTGAATGGAATTTCTCTTTGTATCTCTTGCTGTTGGATTGTGTTGGTAATGTATAAAAATCCTGAGGATTTATGTGGATTTATTTTGTATCCTGCGACTTTGCTAAAATTCTGAATTATTTCTAATAGCTTTTTAGCAGAGTCTTTGGGGTTCTCTAAATATACCATCATGTCATCTGCGAAAAGTGACAATTTGATTTCTTCATTTCCTACTCTAATTCCTTGGATCTCTTTCTCGGCTCTTATTGCCAAGGCTAGAGTTTCTAGTACTATATTGAATAGTAATGGTGATAGTGGGCAACCTTGTTTCACTCCTGATCTAACAGGGAAAGGTTCTAGTTTATCACCATTACATATGATGTTTACTGAAGGTTTTAAATATATGCTCCTTATTATTTTAAGGAATAGTCCATTTATTCCTATACTCTCAAGCGTTTTTAGTAGGAATGGATGTTGGATTTTATCAAATGCCTTTTCTGCATCTATTGAGATGATCATATGGTTTTTATTAATTTGATTATTAATATGGTCAATTATACTAATAGTTTTCCTAATATTAAACCAGCCCTGCATTCCTGGTATAAATCCCACTTGGTCATAGTGTATTATTCTGGGGATGATTTTCTGAAGTCTATTTGCTAATATCTTATTTAAGATTTTAGCATCAATATTCATTAAGGAAATTGGTCTATAGTTTTCTTTCTCAGTTTTCGATCTACCTAAGTATCAGTACCATGTCTGTGTCATAGAAGGAATTTGGTAGGACCATTCTCCCTTAAAAAAAAAAAAAATTCACCAATGATTGTTGCCAATTTCAATAATCATGTGATGAAGAGAGCCATCTACACCCAGAGAGAGGACTATGGGAACTGAGTGTGAACCGTAACATAGCATTCTCACTCTTTTTGTTATTGTTTGCTTGCATTTTGTTTTCTTACTCATTTACTTTATTTTTTTGATCTGATTTTTCTTGTGCAGCAAGAAAATTATATAAATATGTTTATACATATTGGATTCAACATATATTTTAACATGTTATAACATATACTGGATTGCTTTCCATCTAGGGCAGGAGTTCTCAAACTATGGCCCACGGGCCAGATGTGGCCCGCTAAGGATGTTTATGTAGTCCACTGGGTCATGGCAAATGAGCTGAGAGGTGGAGACAGAGTGTGAGTTTTTGTTTTTACTATAGTTCAGCCCTCCAACAAACAGTCTGAGGGACATTGAACTGGCCCCCTATTTAAAAAGTTTGAGGACCACTGCTCTAGGGGAGAGGATGGGGGGAAGGAGGAGAAAATCTGAAACACAAGGCTATGTAAGGGTCAGTGTTATCAAATTGTTCATGCATATGTTTTGAAAATAAAAAAACCTTATTTTAAAAAAAATTCACCCAAGGACTTCTGGCCAAGATGGCAGAGAGGAAGGAGGCATACATCTGCTTAAGCTCCGCGTTTTCTCTCAGAATTTATTTCATGACAAGCCTCAGAATTAATGCTTGACCAGAAAAAACCCCACAAATAATTACCCAACAGAAGACATCCTTAAAATTCTCCAAAAAAGGTCTCTTTTTGCTCGGGGGCGGGGATGAACAGATCCCGTGCAGGCTGAGGGCAAGCAGGAGAGCTTGGAAGGCAACTCACACTGCAGAAGACCGGAGGGGGTAAGGGTGTGATATCTGCCCTTTCTGTGGAACAACCTTTACCACAATGTGGATATTCTGTTTTAGCAGCAAGCCAGGATCAGCAGAGAAGCTGTAAACACAGGAGGTAAAGAATAAAACCCGGAAAAGCTAGTGTCTCTCGGGACCTGGCCACCCCCACCCCCACCCAGAGTGACTCAACACATTTTTAGAGCCTCAGAGTGCAGACACAGCGCAGCCATTGCTGTCCTACTAGTGCCTCGTTGTTGTCTCCTTATGTATGTAGAGGAAGCCCAGTAACACCATCCAGCCCCTCCCCAAAAGCAGACCATTTGTTTTTCTTGTTAATTTGTTTTCTTTAATTCTTCTCTGAGAAAATGAAAAAAAAATTTAAAAGGGCTCTAACCATTGATAGCTTCTATATGGATAAGGAGCAGACTTTAAACCCTGAGGAGACTAAAACAGACTGTCTCCAGAGGAATCCCAAAAGGAGGATATGATCGGCTCCTCAATACACAAAATTCTCAAAGAAATCAAAAAAGCTCTTGCAAGAGAGAAGAGAAATGGGAAAAGGAAAAGGAAGCTTGGCAAGAGAGGCTGGAGAAGTCATCCCACGCATTTAAAGACAGTGGATAAAGAAATCAAATACTTGAAAAACAAAATTAGTGAATTGGAAAAAGAAAATAACTCTCTAAAAAATAAAATTGGCAAAATGGAAAAAAATTCCATACAACAATACAATTCACTTAAAAACTCAATTGGACAATTAGAAAAAGAGATAAAAAAAGTGAGTGAAGAAAATATATCATTAAGAATTAGAATCGAACAAATAGAAGTGAAAGACTCGAGGAGACACCAAGAATCAGTCAAGCAAAACCAAAAAAATGAGACAATGGGAAAAAATGTCAAGTACCTTCTCAGGAAGACAACAGACTTGGAAAATAGATCCAGGAGAGACAATGTGAGAATAATTGGACTCCCTGAAAGATGTGAGAAAAAAAAAGAGCATGGACACTGTTTTCCAGGAAATTATCAAAGAGAACTGACTAGATGTTTTAGAAACAGAGGGTAAAATAGACATTGAAAAAAATTCATCTATTACCTACTGAAAGGGACCCTAAAATCAAACCGCCAAGAAATATAGTGGCCAAGTTCAAGAACCATCAGATGAAGGAAAAAATATTGCAAGCTTCTAGAAAAAATCACTTCAAATAGCCACAGTAAGGATTACCCAGGATTTAGTAGCATCGACATTAAAGGATCGAAGGCCCTGGAATATGATATTCCGAAAGGCTAAGGAACTTGGTATGTAGCCAGGAATAACTTACCCAGCAAAAATGAGCATCTTTTTCAAGGAAGAAGATGGACATTCATTCAATGAAATAAATTAATTCTATCTATTCTTGATGAAAAAACCGGATCTAAACAGAAAATTTGATCTCCAAATACAGAATTCAAGAGTTTTTTTTAAAAAGTAAAAAGAAATCTTGAGAACTATATTTTTGCCATAAAGCTGTATAAAGAACACATATATAATTTGTTCTAGAAACTAGAGGTGGAAAGGAAATTGTATCAGAAAAAAAGGTAAAGTGGTGGTACTACATCTCACGAAGAGGCAAAGGTAACCTATTGTATTTGAGAGAAAGAATGGAAGGTGATGAATATAATGTGTATCATATTCTCCTTAGAATTGGCTTAAAGAGAAAAATATAGACATATTTGATTTATGGTGAAACTCCTTCCACTTTAGTGAAAAGGGAAGGAATAAGCTAAGTGGAAGGGAATACAGAAATTGTGAGGAAAAGGGGTAAAATAGGGGGAGTAACTCCAAAGTGGAAGAGGGATAATAAAAAGGGAGGGGTGTGAGAAGCAAGTAGTGCTCACAAAGTTAATAGTGGGGAGGGAGGTAAGGGGAAAGGAAAGGAGAAAAGCATAAGCAGGGGCTAACATGATAGCAAGTAATACAGAATTAGTCATTTTAACCATAAATGTGAATGGGGTAAACTCCCCCATAAAGAGGAAGCGGTTAGCAGACTAGATTAAAAGCCAGAATCCTACACTATGTTGTTTACAGGAAACAAGGGTGATACATACAGAATAAAGGTAAAAGGTTGGAGCAGAATCTACTATGCTTCAGGTGAAGCCAAAAAAATAGGGGTAGTCATCCTCATCTCAGATCAAGCAAAAGCAAAAATGCTTTTTTTTAAAGGAAGGGCACTATATCTTGCTAAAGGGTAGCATAGATAATGAAGCCGTATCAATATTAAACATATACACACTAAGTGATGCAGCATTTAAATTCTTAAAAGACAAATTAAGAGAGCTGCAAGAAGAAATAGATAGCAAAACTATAATAGTGGGAGATCTCAACCTTGCACTCTCAGAATTAGATAAATCAAACCACAAAATAAATAAGAAAGAAGCCAAAGAGGTAAATAGAATACTAGAAAAGCTTGGTATGATAGATCTTTGGAGAAAACTAAATGGAAACAGAAAGGAGTACACTTTCTTCTTAGCAGTTCATGGAACCTATACAAAAATTGACCATATATTAAGACATAAAAATCTCAAACTCAAATGCAATAAAACAGAAATAGTAAATGCATCCTTTTTAGATCACGATGCAATGAAAATTACATTTAATAAAAATCCAGGGAAAAATAGACCAAAAAATAATTGGAAACTAAATAATCTCATACTAAAGAATGATTGAGTAAAACAGCAAATCATAGACATAATTAATAACTTCACCCAAGAAAATGACAATAATGAGACATCATACCGAAATGTGTGGGAAAAAGCCAAAGCACTAATAAGGGGAAATTTTATATCTCTAGAGGCCTACTTGCATAAAATAGAGAAAGAGAAGGTCAATGAATTAGGCTTACAACTAAAAATGCTAGAAAAAGGAACCAATTAAAAACCCCCAGATAAATATGAAACTTGAAATTCTAAAAATAAAAGGAGAGATTAATAAAATTGAAAATGAAAAAATTATTGAATTAATTAATAAAACTAAGAGTTGGTTCTATGAAAAAACCAACAAAATAGACAAACCCTTAGTAAATTTGATTTAAAAAAGGAAAGAGGAAAATCAAATTGTTAATCTTAAAAATGAAAAGGAAGAACTCACCACTAATGAAGAGGAAATTAGAACAATAATTAGGAGTTACTTTGCCCAACTTTATGCCAATAAATTCGATAACTTAAATGAAATGGAAGAATACCTTCAAAAATATAGCTTGCCCAGATTAACAGAGGAAGAAGTAAATAGTCTCAATAGTCTCATTTCAGAAAAAGAAATAGAACAAGCTATTAACCAACTCCCTAAGAAAAAATCCCCAGGACCAGATGGATTTACATGTGAATTCTACCAAACATTTAAAGAACAATTAACTCCAATGCTATATATACTATTTGAAAAAATAGGGATTGAAGGAGTTCTTCCAAATTCCTTTTATGATACAGACATAGTACTGATACCTAAACCCAGGTAGGTTGAAAACAGAGAAAGAAAATTATAGACCAATCTCCCTAATGAATATTGATGCTAACATCTTAAATAAAATATGAGCAAAAAGACTACAGAAAATCATCCCCAGGATAATACACTATGACCAAGTGGGATTTATACCAGGAATGCAGGGCTGGTTCAATATTAGGAAAACTATTAGCATAATCGACTATATATTGCTAAATAACCAAATGAACAAAAACCATATAATCATCTCAATAGATGCAAAAAAAGCATTTGAGAAAATCCAACATCCATTCCTACTAAAAACATTTGAAAGTATAGGAATAAATGGACTATTCCTTAAAATAATCAGGAGCATATATTTAAAATGTCAGCAAATATCATATGTAATGGCAATAAACTGGAACCTTTCCCAGTAAGATCAGGAGTGAAACAAGGTTACCCACTATCACCATTACTATTTAATATTGTATTAGAAACGCTAGCCTCAGCAATAAGAGTCGAGAAAGAGATTAAAGGAATAAGAGTAGGTAATGAGGAAACCAAACTATCACTCTTTGCAGATGATATGATGGTATACTTAGAGAACCCCAAAGATTCTGCTAAAAAGCTATTAGAAATAATTCATAACTTTAGCAAAGTTGCAGGATACAAAATAAATCCACAAAAATCCTTAGCATTTTTATACATTACTAACAAAATCCAACAGCAAGAGATACAAAGAGAAATTCCATTCAAAATAACTGTTGGTAGTATAAAATATTTGGGAATCTAGCTACCAAAGGAAAGTCAGGAATTATATGAGCAAAATTACAAAACACTTGCCACAAAAAATAAAGTCATATTTAAATAATTGGAAAAACATTAAGTGCTTTTGGATAGGCCGAATGAATATAATAAAGATAACAATACTCCCTAAACTAATCTATTTATTTAGTGCTATACCAATCCCGCTCCCAAGAAACTACTTTAATGACTTAGAAAAAATAACAACAAAATTCATATGGAAGAACAAAAGGTCGAGAATTTCAAGGGAATTAAGAAAAAAAAAAAAAATCAAATGACGGTAGCCTAGCTTTACCTGATCTAAAACTATATTATAAAACAGCAGTCTCCAAAACCATTTAGTATTGGCTAAGAAATAGACTAGTTGATCAGTGGAATAGGTTAGGTTCACAGGACAAAATAGTGAATAACTATAGCAATCTAGTGTTTGACAAACCTAAAGATCCCAAATTTTGGGATAAGAATTCATATTTGACAAAAACTGCTGGAAAAACTGGAAATTAGTATGGCAGAAATTAGGCATGGACCCACACTTAACACCACACACCAAGATAAGATCAAAATGGATCCATGATTTAGGCATAAAAAAAGAGATTATAAAGAAATTAAGGGAACATAGGATAGTTTACCTCTCAGACTTGTGGAGGAGGAAGGAATTTGTGACCAAAGGAGAACTAGAGATCATTATTGATCATAAAATAGAAAATTTTGATTACATCAAACTAAAAACCTTCTGTACAAACAAAACTAATGCAAACAAGATTAGAAGGGAAGTAACAAATTGGGAAAGCAGTTTTACAGTTAAAGGTTCTGATAAAGGCCTCATCTCAAAAATATATAGAGAACTGACTTTGATTTATAAGAAATCAAGCCATTCTCCAATTGATAAATGATCAAAAGATATAAATAGACACTTTTCAGATGATGAAATTGAAACTATTTCCACTTATATGAAAGAGTGCTCCAAATCACTATTGATCAGAGAAATGCAAATTAAGACAACTCTGAGATACCACTACACACCTGTCAGATTAGCTAAGATGAAAGGAAAAAAAAATGATGAATGTTGGAGGGGATGTGGGAAAACTGGAACACTAATGCATTGTTGGTGGAGTTGTGAAAGAATCCAACCGTTCTGGAGAGCAATCTGGAATTAGGCCCAAAAAGTTATTAAACTGTGCATACCCTTTGATCCAGCAGTGCTACTACTGGGCTTATATCCCAAAGAAACACTAAAGAAGGGAAAGGGTATGTGCCAAAATGTTTTTGGTAGCCCGTTTTGTAGTGGCTAGAAACTTGGAAAATGAGTGGATGCCCATCAATTGGAGAATGGCTGGGTAAATTATTGTATATAAATATTATGGAATATTATTGTTCTATAAGAAATGACTAGCAGGATGAATGCAGAGAGGCTTGGAGAGACTTACATGAACCAATGCGGAGTGAAAAGAGCAGAACCAGGAGATCATTATACACTTAAACAACACCACTATATGAGGATGTATTCTGGTGGAAGTGGATATCTTCAATCAAGAAGATCTAATTGAGATCCAATTGGTCAATGATGGACAGAATCAGCAACACCCAGAGAAAGAACACTGGGAAATGAGTGTAAACTGTTTGTGTTTTTGTTTTTCTTCTCTTCTGAATCCAATTCTTCCTGTGCAATAACAACAACAACAAAAATCCAGTTCTGCACACATATATTGTATCTAGGATATATACTATAACATATTTAACATGTATGGGAATGCCTGCCATCTATGGGAGGGGGTGGAGGAAGGAGGGGAAAATTCACAACAGAATGGAGTGCAAGGGATAATATTACCCATGCATATGTACTGTCAAAAAATAGTTATAATTATAAAATTAATTTTAAAAAATTAAAATATTCACCCTTGCAAAAATTATGTTCTAAATTTTAAAATTTTTTTCTCCCTTTTCCCCACCCTTTCCCATAGATAACAAGTAATCCAATATGTTAACCTCTGCAATTCTTCTATATATATTTCCACAATTATTATGCTGCAGAAAAATTATATCAAAAAGGAAAACAAATGAGAAAGAAAACAAAATGCAAGTAAACAACAACAAAAAAAGTGAAAATACAATGTTGTGATTCACGTTCACTTCCAACAATCTCTCTCTAGGTACAGGTGACTCTAGAACTGGCCTGAATCACTTTGCTGTTGAAAAGAGTCACTTCTATCAGAATCCATCATTATACCATCTTCTTGTTTCTGTGTACAATATTCTTTTGGATCTACTCATTTCACTTAGCATCAGTTCATGTAGGTCTTTCTAGGCTTCTCTGAAATCACCCTGCTGATCATTTTATAAAACATAACTTTTTTTTTTAGTTAAAACCCCAAAACATATGCATGGGCATTTCTTCATCATTAGCCCTTGCAAAACCCTGTGTTTCAAACCACACCCCCCTCCCCAATACCCATCCCTAAATGACAAGTAGTCTAATACATTTTAAACATGGTACAAATATATATTAAATCACATATACACATATACTATAACTTATTCAGCCATTCTTCAACTGATGGGCATTCAATCAGTTTCCAGTTCCTTGCCACTGCAAAAAGAGTTGCTACAAACATTTTAGCACATGTAAATCTTTTCCTTTTTTTTTATCATCTCTTAGAAATATAGACCCAGTAGAGACACTGGTAGATCAGAGGGTATGTACAGTTTGATAGTCCTTTGGGCATAATTCCAAATTACTCTCCAGAATGGTTGGATCAGTTCATAGCTCCACCAACAATGTATTAGTGTCCCAGTTTTCCCACATTCATCTTTATCTTTTCCTGTCATTTTAGCCAATATGAGAAGTTTGTAGTAGTACTTAAAGAGTTGTCTTAATTTGCATTTTTCTGATCAATAATGATTAAAGCATTTTTTCTTTTGACTAGAAATGGTTTTAATTTCATCTGAAAATTGTTTATATACTTTGAATATTTATCAAGTAAAGAAAATGTCTTGCAAAATTGAATTACTGTGAATAGTGTATGCCTTAATATTTGATTTCCTAAGGCCTCTTTTACCTTAAAATTCTCTCATGTTATGACCTCTTAGCCCACCATCTTATTCTTTTAAAAATAAAAGTTTATTTTTTTAATGGTGATTTGGATGTGACCTTTTAGAAAAGAACCATAAGAAGTGATACATGTAGAAAACTATAAACAGGTTCAATTTATTTACTTTCATTTAGTTGCTCATCTTTTTTTTTTTTTTAATCCCCTGTGTCAATTGGGGTTAAGTGATTTGCCCAGAGTCTTACAGCTAGGAAGTGTTAAGTGTCTTGAGTTCAGATTTGAACTCAGGTTCTCCTGAGTTCAGGGCTGGTGCTTTATCTACTGCATCAATTAGCTGTCCCTCATTGCTCATCTTTTTGAATGTCTTGGGTGAGCCGTCATAAATATTCAGTCTAACCTCCTCTGTGACTAATAATTATTTTAGCAAGAAAGACAGTATTAAGAAAAGACTTAGCAAATGTGGAAAGGAGATAACAGAATAAACATACTGCAACATATTGTTAACAATTTACATGAGGGGAGTGAAATAAAAGGCACCATCTAGGACATGATATAACTGGAAGGAGGTGGGCTGATTCTGTATTAAGAGTCAGGGACAACAGATGGACAGCCTGAGGGCTGTACTGGTCTCTATGAAATATAAAGTAATCAAGAAGTCCTTCAGTAAATTGGGATGGATACTCCAAGGAGAATTTAACAGAAAGACATAGATAAGAATTACACTGAGTGAGAGGATATGAAAGGGAACTTTTGCATTGATGAGATTATAGATTTATTGAAATATGGAATTATCTTGGGAAAAAATCATCATTACTATATAAAAGTGACAGTGGATATCTGTACCCAAGAAATCAATTTGTATTCTAGCCAATTGGTTCTCCATCTGTGGCAGATATATTCACTTTATGTCATTAAAATAAAAATAATAACATTTCACTTCTCTGTTAGTTTTATGAATGACTTTGAGTGTCTTTTCTTTCTATAGATAAAGGTAAGTCATTCATTCATACTTGTTGAATACTTACTATATTCAACTAACTGTATAAAATGACAGGGTGTAAAATCTACCTTAGACCTCTAAGAGGTCATCTAGAAATGAATGCACACAGAAGAGATCTTAGATCATGTGATGTTATTATTGAATCAGACCCTTAAAATCGTCTAGTCTGATTCTTTTAATTTTATTGAAAAAGAAACAGATCTGGAGAAGTTAACTGATTTAACTAAAGTTGCAAGACTGAATTACTACAGAGCCAGCATTATAAAACTTAACCAAACTGAATCACCTGGGTTGGGAAATTCTGAGTTGTGATTGGATTAAAGCCAATTGGGAGTCTTTGCTAAATCCACTGCTAATATGATAAGCCTGGGGGAGTTAAGAGTCACCAGCCAGCCTAAACAAGGATGAACTAACTGGCTCAGACTGGGAAAAATGGAGCTGGTTAAAAAGCTGCTATGCCAATTGGTACTGGGATTAGACCTTTCAGCTTGAGCAATGTAGGAAGATCCAAACTTCAAAAAAACCAAATCCAATTGAATGACAATAGTGCAATAATAACTGTTAATTTATATTGCAATTTGTAATTTCAAAGTACTTTTTATAGGATCCTAGATGTAGGACTGGAAGGAACCTCAGAGCCTATCTTATTTAGTCTTTCATTTTACAACTGAAGAAACTGAGGCACAGGGAGATTTCAAGTCTGAGATCATCTGGTAGTGTCAGAGGTATCCAAAGTGTTTGACTCTAGAGCCAATGATTGGTCTGTGAAGTAGGTAGTGCAAATATTATTATCTTCATTTTACATAAGAAAATTGAAATTAAGAAAAGTTAAGTGATTGTACCAAAGTCACATAAATAATGAGGGTAAAAACATATCTTGTATCTTGTTCTGATTGCAAAAACTTCTCTCAAAACTTTAAGCTGCTCTTTTAAATAAAAATACCCTCCTGCAGAAAACATTCCGGGGAATAAGGGGGGGAATTTAAACATAAAGAGAGCATTGTGCCTTAAGATTGCTTTTTTAAATAATCAAGAAGAATTTTCTTTTTCTTTTTTTTTTTATTAATAGTTTTTATTTACCAGATATATGCATGGGTAATTTTACAACATTGACAATTGCCAAACCTTTTGCTCCAATTTTCCCCTCCCCCCATGGCAGGTTGACTAATACATGTTAAATATGTTAAAGTATAAATTAAATACAATATATGTATACATGTCCAAACAGTTGTTCTGCTGTATAAAAAGAATAGTGTACAATTGGAATAGTGTACAATTAGCCTGTGAAATAAACAAATGCAGGTGGACAAAAATAGAGGGATTGGGAATTGTATGTAGTGGTTCATATTCATCTCCCAGAGTTCTTTTGCTGGGTGTAGCTGGTTCAGTTCGTTACTGCTCAATTGGAACTGATTTGGTTCATCTCATTGTTGAAGATGGCCACATCCATCAGAATTGATCATCATATAGTATTGTTGTTGAAGTATACAATGATCTTTTGGTTCTGCTCATTTCACTCAGCATCAGTTCATGTAAGTCTCTCCAGGCCTCTCTGAAATCATCCTGTTGGTCATTTCTTACAGAACAATAATATTCCATAATGTTCATTTACCACAATTTATTCAACCATTCTCCAATTGATGGGCATCCACTCAGTTTCCAGTTTCTGGCCACTACAAAGAGGGCTGCCACAAACATTCTTGCACATACAGGTTCCTTTCCCTTTCAAGAAGAATTTTCCACCAAAACTAAATATACTTGGCCCACCAGCCCATTGAGCCTTTAAATGTTGTACAGAGGAAGAACAAGATCAAAGAGCCTATGTTTCAGGAATACAATTTAGCTAGAGTCAAAAACTAAGTTAGATATTCTAAGCCTTCCAGCCCTGAGATATACTTTTAGCCAGTGTCAGTTTTCTGACTTACTTTCCCTCATCCTTGCTGTCTTTTCTCCTTCCCTGCTTTTCCCCCTTCTTCCTCCTTTCTCTTTTTTCTTAGTCTCTCTCCTCCCCCCAATTGCTGCTTTTCCTCACCTTCTTTCCCCTTTCTCCTTTTCTTTCTGTTTGGCTTCTCCTTTTTCTCTCTTTTCTTTTTGCTATAATCCACATATATGCACTTTGGAGACTACTGATTTTTCTTTACATGACTTCATAAGTCTTTATATTTACTTGAGTGCTCATAATTGTCATTTTTATGACACCATAATATTCACTTACATCAACATATTGTAATTTATTCAGCTATTCTCCAGTTGTTAGAAGTTGTTTTCAGTTCTTTTTCTCTCCCCCCAATTGCGGGATTTTATATATAGGTAGATTCTTTTTCCTTTTTAAGGATGTTTTGGGGATGAAACCCTAATAATGGAATTGTTGAGAACTGTGACTGATTTTTTTTCTTTTTTCTGAGAGGCAGTTGGAGTTAGGTGCCTACAGTCACCCAACTATTAAGTGTCATGTGTCTGAGATAGGATTTGAACTTAGATCTTCCTGACTTCAGAGCCAGTGCTGTATGCATTGTTTCATCTAGCTGCCCCTGTAATTGATTTTATTGTATATTACTATTACTCATATTGCTATATTTATAAACAATAAATATATTGCATCAGACTGCTGTCCCACTAACAATATAAATGTACTAATTCTCCTAAGCCCTGAAAATATTGGATTTTCTACATTTTTGCTGTTTTTGTCATTCTAGCTGCCCAGACATTTTAAAGGGCTTTTGACCATTGTTAAGGAATATGAGCTATTACTTAGTATTTAATCTTGTTGGCTGCTATAAGTTCAACTGTCCTAATTTTGTATAAATTGTCTGTGGTAGATTTGTGCCCCTTTGATATTCTATGATCCCTTATCACTGTCATTTAAGAAAATTGCAAAGAATCTACTGTATGAATTGGCTTTGTTTCTTGTGTCTGAACTGTTTTTTTTGGTGCCAAATTCTCTGAACGAACTTAACCATAAACATTACATTGTACTGTACTAGTGTCTGGGCATAATCTTCCCTTTGAAGTTTGTTTGCATCCCCCTGGAGGGATTAATTCCCTGCTGTGGGAAGGTGGGTTAAAAAGCACTGAAACTACTTTGCAGTTTTTTAATTGGAGGATTTAGTATACATTTTGTTCTATAAACCAAGTGCATTTATAGGGTGCTTATTCCTTATTCCTTTGCATGTATATAGTGATATATTTTTACTGTTAGGAGATAATTTTGAAACTTTAAAAAAAAATTACTTAAAAAAATGACAGATTGTTCCATAAATATGATGCACAGTAATCTCTTAGATAGACAGGTAGACATATTTTTGAAACTTTTAAAATTCCTAATATAAATTTACTTATTTTAATTCAACAAATATATATTAATCATCTACTATATTCATAATCCTTCGTGTACTGGTGATAGAGATGAAAAACAACCATCCCTGACCTTTGGGAGTTTACAGCCTAATGGGGGAGTTATGACATGTATGACAAAAAGTAAAATGTGATAGGAACCACAAAGAATCTGATAAGAAAGCATTAGAAAATTGGAGGAGTGGTAGCTCTCTCTTGATCTGTCAAAAATCTTATTTTACCTTTTAAGGTACATCTAAAATGTCACCATCTTTTCCCATCCCAGTATAATGTGTTCTCTCCTTTTTCTGGAGTTTTGCAGCATTATGTATCTCTCCAGCTCCTTTCCAAATTCTGCTTTATGTTATAGTAACTATTATACAGGCCTACTATGCATAAGGTTACTTAGACAAATGGTGTTTCAAAATGATATATTTAAGGCAATCTCAACCAGACATTTAAAGTCTTCTGTAATTTCATTGATTTGGTGAAAATAATACCTTCTGTCTTCCACCTATCTTCCAGTTTTTTGTGGCTCCAATTAGTGATGTTTGCTTATATTTGCCTTATCTTTTCTACTAGATTGTTAGCTAACGGTTCCCAAATATTTGTCTTCCCTTGCCCTTGGTTTTGAGTAAAACCTTTCAGTATTCATAGAAAATATGAAAAAAAATTCTAGTGTTTACCATTCTTATGTGCATAAAAATTAAAGAGATCAATTTTTTTTATGGAGAAAACTGTATTTAGTATTTAACATTTTTTAGCCCCATAAAGTTGTTAATATAAATTTTTTCACTAATATTGCTAACCTTAGAATATTTCAATAGGATTAATAGTTAATAAGCATTTACCAAACCCCATTGGGGGTAGGTCTTTATACCCTTATTATAAGCTTATTGATGGCAAGGAGCAAGATGTAGTGAAAAGAGCATTTGCTAGATTTGGAATCAGGAGATTTTCATTTAGTCCACATCCTGATTTTTTACTACCTTGTGACATTGGACAAATTGCTTAATTTCTCTGAGCCTCAGGTTCCTCATCTGTACTACCTATTCACAAGAAAGTCCTCTGCAAATCTTAAAGCTCTGTAGTAGGAAAAGTTGTTCTTATATCAGCCTCTGATATAGGGATCTTTGAAACATTTCTTTAGATAAAGAATCCTTCCCCCCCCACCCCATTCCCAGTCCCACACATAAGGACCCACTTCCAATTGAAAGACTTTAGAAAAAAAATGTTATAAAAGTAATATTTGCCTCTTAAAAAATTTAAGTACCCTTGTGTATTTCCCTCTCAATTCTCTTTGAAATGCAACAAATCCAATAATTATTTATTGACTACTGGATATTACTTAGTCAACCTCTATTCAGGGTATTAGGGAAGATACAAATTGAAGATTTCTGCCCTCTTGGAATTTCAGACAATAATGGTGTCAGTTAATTGTATTTGGGAAACCCGCTGGATAGGATAAATCTTTTATTTACCCTTAACAAATAGTTAAGCACTTCACTCTAGCCTCTATTTTGTTAATTTTACCAATGAGTATTCACATTCTTTTCCAAACTACTTTTAGATTGAGAATGATTTTTTTCTGTGCTTTTGTTTAGGAGAGGTTGGCTAGGGGAAGCCTGATGTTTTGGGCACTGTACTGGAAATAGAGATGAGACTTGGATTTGAATTTTATCCCTGATACTGTATCCCTGAAAATTTACATAAAGTATCTGAGTGTTACATTCTTCAACTGTAAAATATGAATAATACTAATTCCTGTTTAACTATAACATATATTGTTTCTCTCACAGACACTTTGGTTTCTATGCCTTTAAGAAAATAGGATTCCCTGTCCTCCCCCATCCTTCCATTTAATGGTATTTTATTTTTTCTAATTACATGCAAATAGGATTTTCAACATTCATTTTCATTAGATTTTGAATTCTAAATTTTTCTCCCTCCTTTATTCCTTCTTCCTCAAGATAGGAAGCAATCTGAAACAGTTTATATATGTACAATCACGTTAAATATATTTCCACATTAGTCATGTGGTGAAAGAAAAACCTTGAGAAAGAAAAAAGCAGAAAGCAAAAAAAAAGTGAAGATAATGTACTTTGATCTTCATTTAGAATCAATAAGTTCTTTATCTAAATGTGGAGCATTTTCTATCATGAGTCTTTTGGAATTGTCTTGGATTAATATGTTTCTAAAAAGAGCTAAGTTAGTCAGTTGATCACATAATGTTGCTATTACTGTGTACAATATTTTTCTTGGTTCTCACTTTATTCAGTATCAGTTCATATAAGTCTTTCTAGATTTTTCTGAAATCTACCTGCTTATTATTTTTAATAGCATAGTAGTGTTTCATTACATTTGTGTTCATCCATTTCGCAGATGATGAACATTCCCTCAATTTCTAATTCTGCCACCACAAAAAGAACTGTTATAAAAATTTTTGTACATGTAGATCCTTATCCCTTTTGTTCTCTCTGGGATATGGACCTAGTATTGCTACTGTTGGATCAAAAATATCTATAGTTTGTTTTTGTTTTTACCCTTGGGCATATTTCAAATTGCTCTCCAGAATGGTTGGTTTAGTTTACAACTCCACCAACAAAGCATTAGAGTCTCATTTTCCTACATCTTCTTCAACATTTATTATTTCCCTTTTCTGTCATATTAGCTTATCTAAGTTAGATATGATATGGTATCTCAGTTTTAATTTATACTGTCATCTAAAATGATTTGGAGCACTTTTTCATATGCCAGTAGATAACTTTAATTTCTTCATCTTAAAACTGTATGGTCATATGTTTTTACCATTTATCAATTGGAAAATGACTTGTATTCTTATAAATTTGACTTAGTTTCTATGTAGTTAAGAAATAAGGCCTTTATCAGAAATACTTGCTGTAAAAATTGTTTTCCAGATTTCTGCTTTTTTTCTAATCTTGCTTGCATTGGCAAAAACTTTTAAATTTAATGTAATCAAAACTGTCCATTTTGCATTCCATAATGTTCTCTGTCTCTTGTTTGGTCACAAATTCTTCCCTTCTCATAGATCTGACAGATAAACTGTTCCTTCTTCTAATTTCCTTATGGTATAATCTTTAAGTCTAAATCATGTATCCATATTGTGGTATATGGTGTAAGAGGTTGGTCAGTGCCTAGTTTCTGCCATACCATTTTCTACTTTTCCTAGTAGTTTTTGTCAGATAATATGTTGTCTTAGAAGCTGGAGCTTTTGGGTTTATCAAATACTTTACTGTTTGTAATGTCATTTATTACTATGTCTTGTGTAACCTATTCTACTGATCCACCACTCTTTTTCTTAGACAGTGCCAAATAGTTTTGATGATTGCTGCTTTATAATTTTTAGATTTGGTATGGTTAGTTTATTTTCTTCTGCATTGTTTTCATTATTTCCTTTGATATTCTTGACTTTTTGTTCTTCCAGATAAGTTTTGTCATTGTTTTTTCTAGGTCAATAAATAATTTTTGGTAGTTTTATTTGTATGGCAATGTATAGGTAAATTAATTTAGGTAGCATTGTTATTTTTATTATGATATCTTGATCTACCCATGAGCAATTGATATTTTTCCCATTATAATATTTAGATATAACTCTATTTGTGTGAGAAGTATTATATGTTCATATAGTTCTTAAATTTGCCTTGATATGTAGACTCCCAAATATTTTATATTATCTACAGTTATTCTAAATGGAATATTTCTTTTTGGTTTTTGCTGCTGATCTTTGTTAGTAACATAGAATTTATGTTGTATTCTGTAATTTTGCTATAATTGTTAATAATTTCAAGTACCTTTTGGTTAATTCTTTAGGATTCTTTGGTATATTATATCTGCAAAGAATGATAGTTTTGTTTCCTCATTGTTTATTCTAATTCCTTCAATTTCTTTTTCTTACTGCTAAAGCTAACATTTTAAATACAATATTACATAATGGTAGTGATAATGGACTTCCTTATTTCACCCCTGATCTTATTGGGAATGCCCTAATACGTGGTCAATTTTTGTGTAGATGCCATGTATCTCTGACAAAAGATATATTACTTCTATTCCTATTCAGTTTTTCTCTAGAAGTCTGTCATATGTAACTTTTCTAATTCTATTTAGCTTTGATTCCCTCTTAATTTCTTTCTTGTTTATTTTTGTGGTTAGGTTTATCTAGTTGTGATTGGGAGAGGTTGATGGCCTCCACTAATATAGTTTTCCCTGTTTCTTTCTATAATTTCGTCCAACTTCTCTAAGAATTTGAATACTATGCTACTACTTGATGTATATATCTTTAGAATATTGATATTACTTCATTGTCTATGGAACTTTTTAGCAAGATATAGTTTCCTTCCTTCTTTTAATTGGATCAGTTTTTGCTTTTTCTTTATCTTTGATCAGGATTGCTATTCTGCTGCTGCTTCTTTTTTTTTTTTTTATCTTAGCTGAAACATAATCTGTTCCAGCCTTTTACCTTTATTCTATGTGTGTGTGTGTACTTCATATGTGTTTCTTGTGGGATTTTGATTTTTAATCTGTTCTGCTATTTACTTTCATTTTATGGGAGAGTTCATCTCATTCACATTCAAAGTTATGATTACTAACTGTATTTCTTGCCAATCTATTCCCCCCCACCCCCAATTTGTACTTTTCTGTCTCCCTTTAACCTGTTCCTCCTCACCACCTTCAATCTGATCTCCCTTCTACAAGTCCCCTTTCATTTTCTTTCCCCCTTTCCCTCCTATTCCTGCTTTCCCATCTATCAGCCCTCCCTCTCCCCCCTTTCCCCTTCTGCTTCCCTGTAGGGGGAAATAAGTTTCTATCCCTACTATGTATGTTATGTTATTCCTTCTTTGAGCCAAATCCAATGAGACTAAGTTTCAAACAATTCTTTCCCCTCCTTTCTTTCCCTTTTTCCTTACTGATGGGTAATCTTGCATTTCCTCATTTGTTATAATGCAGTTTCCTATTCTGCCTCCTCCTTTTCTCTTCTCCCAGTATAATCTTTATTTTACCTTTAATTTTTTTATACTATCACATCAAAGTCACCTTATTGACACTCTCTATGTATAATAATTTTAATTGCCTTAGCAGAGCTATAATTTTCCTTCTTTTTAAAAATGCCTTTTATTTTATTTATTTTTATAGCATTTTAGAAAATAGTATTTTATTTTTCCAAATAAAGATAGTTTGCATAACCTTTGTTCTAAATTTTTCTCCCTCTCCCCCATTTTTTCCCTCCCCAAGACAGCAGACAATTCTATGTATGTTAAACACATGCAATTCTTCTAAATATATTTCCCTATTTATCATGCTGTGCAAGAAAAATTAGATCAAAAAGGAAAAAGCTACAAGGAAGAAAAAAAAAAGAACAAGCAAAGAGCAGTAACAACAAAAAGGTAAAAATACTATGATTCATATTCAGTCTCCTTAGCTTTCTCTTTGAATGTGAATGACATTTTCTAAGGAACACAATTCTTTTTTTTTTTTTTTTTTTTTTTTTTTTTTTTTGGGAGGCTGGGGTTAAGTGACTTGCCCAAGGTCACACGGCTAGGAAGTGTTAAGTGTCTGAGACCAGATTTGAACTTGGGTCCTCCTGAATTCAAGGCTGGTGCTCTATCCACTGCACCACCTAACTGCCCCCTGGAACACAATTCTTAAGACTTACAAGTGTCATCTTCTTGTGTAGACATGTAAACAGTTTAATCTTTTTTTTCCCTCTTTACCATTTTTATGCTTTTCTTGAGATGTATTTGAAAATAAGATTTTCTGTTTAATTCTGGCCCTTTCATCAGGAAGGTTTGAAAATCCCCTCTTCCATAGGATGTCTATCTTTTCCCTGAAAAATTATTCTCAGTTTTGTTGGGTAATTGATTGTTTGTTGTAATTGTAATTCAAGCTCTTTTGCCTTCCCAAATATCATATTACAAATCCTTCATCCTTTAATGTAGAAGCTTTTAAGTCCTGTGTAATCCTGGCTCTGGCTTTTTGATATTTGAATTGTTTCTTTCTGGCTGCTGAGGAGAGCTCAGTTTCTTGACTTTTCCCATATCTTGACTCCACCCTCAAATCAGAGATTTTGACAGTTAATTGCCATTTTTGAAGGAATCTGTGTAGGGCTGGCCAGTATGAAAGAGAACTAATTGAAGTTTTTTTCCTGAAAAGATTTAGATAGTTAACTGTCATTGGAAAATACATTTGTGAAGGACTTGGAGAGTTAACTGTCATCTCTGAGAGTTTGAGAGGCACCTTACTGACACTGAGTTATTTGCCTTTAAAGAAATGTGGAAGACATTCAGAGGAAAATTCCTGAGTAGAAGTGAGAGACTTTAGCTGCCTTAATTTAACTATTATTCTGTGAAGGGAAATAAAGTTAGCTGACATTTGTGAAAGGAATTGAATTGTTAGACTGGTTCTAGTATATTGGAGAAGCTAGTAGTTGTAGCATTGAGAGAGAATTCTAGTCAACATCTTTCTCTCTTTTTTCGCCCCAAGAGTACTAAGATGACTTGGGTCATGACTACCTTTATATATGACATATTGTGTTAATATTTAGCTATGCCTATATTTTTTTATTGTTATGGTTAGAATTACAGGTATTTGTTTAAGTTTATGAGTTTGAAAGTTGAAACTTAGAAAAGAGAGAAAAGGCAAGGGAAAAGGAGTTCCTCTGGTTCTAAAAACCAGGGGTAGGGGTTTAGAGTTAATTAATGAGATATTTTACATTTTAAGTTTTTTGAAGTAATTCCCATTCATAACCAATAGATTGCTTTTGAAGCCAGCCGCAATTAATAAGGCAATGAGGAAATAGCATGATGAGGTAAAGATGTGTGTGTTTTTTTGAGATACTATTCACAGTCTGTGTTACACAAACCTCCTATAGGATCATACTACTTGCGGGGTCTTATCCTTAGGATTGTTTTACGTAAGTTTAGCAAAATCTTACTATGCTTGTACTTTCTACCTCAAAGGGAGATTATAAGGAAAAGGTTTTGTGATCCTTAAACCTTAATGGAAATATGAGTCCATAGAATCTGAGTATTGGAAGGAACTTGAGAAAACCATTTATTCCAATTTACACTTGAAGGAGAATCCTTTCTTTATTAAATTTTTAAAAAAAATTATTATTTTTCTCAGTTATATATAACATAGATTTTTAACTTAAAAAAAATTCCAGTTATAAATTCTCTCTCTCCTTAATGAGGGAAAGGAAGGGAGGTCCCCATTTCTCAGAGCATAGATAGTAAGATAATCCTATGAGGCGCAATGTCCCCTGTAAATGAATATAGGCCCAAAACCTAGATTGATAAATAAAAGGTTTATTGTAGAAATTTAAAAGTAAAGCTCAGTTAGAAAGACACCAGGGCCAGAGGTGGCCGCTGGGCGGGCAGGATCCCCTACATGGTTGGAAGATTGTTCTTGGCGGGCTTTTCAGTTAGCTCAGATCAGGTGAGGGCTGGGGAAAGCTGAGCTGATGGTGGGGCTGTGCCTGGATATTCAAAGGGTGCCTTTGACCAGAATCAAGGTCAGCCATGGGTTGGGCAATTAGAAAAGAATCTTAAAGGGACCTCAACCTCCATCATCCTCACTTCTCGAAAAGACAAGCAATTTGATATAGATTATACATGTGTAGTCATGCAAATATTCCATATTATGTTGCAAAAAAACAAACCCACACCAAAATCCTGAATAGTATTAACGTTCAAAAAAAGTATGCTTCCATCTGCATTTAGACATAGATACAATGTTCCCCTCATGAATTCTTTGGCATTGTCTCAATCATTGTATTACTGAGAATAGCTGTCATTCACAGTTGATCATATGGTATTACTACTACTGTTAATAATATTTTCTTGATTCTGCTCATTTCACTTTGCATCAGTTCATGTAAGTCTTTAATAGTTGTTTTGAAAGCATCCTGCTTATCATTTCTTATAACACAGTTGTATTTCACAACTTGTTCAGCTGTTCCTCCATTAATAGGTGTTCCCTCAATTCCCAATTCTTTGCCACCACAAAAAGAGCTTCTACACATATTTACATGGGTCCTTTTGTACATATGGGTCTTTTTTTTTTTTTTTTTTTATCTCTTTGGGAGTACAGAACAATAGTACTACTTTTAGGTCAAAGAGTATATACAGTTTTATGGTCCCATGGCAAAGTTCCCAATTGTTCTCCAGAATGGTTGGATCTGTTCCCAATTTCTAAACTTCCTAAAAGATGATATTGTGAAAGTTCTATGTGTAGTTTCCAGAATCTTTGAAAAACACAAAAATGGCCACCGGATTAGAAAAGATCAGTTTTTGTCCCAATTCTAAAGAAGAGCCAAGTCAAAGAATGTACAAATACTAAAAATTGTGCTTATGTGGCACACCAGTAAGATTACATTTAAGATTTTTGCAAGCTAGTTTTCAGCAATATGTGAACTTAGAATTATCAGAAGAGCAGGCTGGTTTTCAAAGAGGCAGAGGAACTAGAGACCAAATTGCCACCATTTACTTGGATTATTCAGAAAGCAACAGAATTCCAGAAAAATATCTACTTTTACTTTGTTGACAACACTAAATACTTAGACTATGGGGACCGAAACAAAATATGATAACTCCTCAAAGAGATGGGAGTACCAGATTATGTTGTTTCTCTAGGGGCCTTTATGTGGTCCAAAGAAGTAGTAATTAGAACCTAACATGAAACAACTGATTAGAAAAGGAATATGACAAGGCTGTATATTGTCTTCTTAATTATTTAACTTATATGCAGATGCACTGTGCAAAATTTCAGACTAAATGCATGAAAAACTAGGATTAAGGTTGCTAGGAGAAAAAAATCAACGGTTTCAGATATGCAGACAGTACTAATCTGATGGCAGAAAGTGAAGGAGAATTAAGAAATCTTTAGACTGAATCTAAAAGCTCACTTGAAGCTTACCAGCAAAAAAACTAATATTATTATAACTGATCCCATTGCTTCCTGGTAAATAAAGTAAATAGAGAAAAAAATGGAAGCAATGTCAGATTGTATATTCTTGGGCTCAGAGATCACTGAAGATAACAATTGTTATGAAATTAAAATACCCTTGCTCTTGCAATGAATTCTATGACAAATTACTGAAAAGCAGAGGCATCAATATCCTGACAGGTCTGTGTAATCAAAACTATGGTTTTTCCACTAACATTGTGTAACTATGAAAATTGGACTACAAAGACAGCTGAGTACCAGAAAGAATTGATGATTTCAAACTGTGGTGCTTGGAGGACTTTTGAGAGCACCTTGGACAACATAGAAATCAAATTAAGTTAATATTTAAAAGAAATTAATCCAGGTTGTTCACTGGAAGGTCAAATACTGATGCTGAAAATTAAATATTTTGTCCACATAATAAGAAAATAGGACTAATTAGAAAAGAATTTAAATGTTGGTAAAGATTTAAGGCAAAAGGAAATGAGGAAGACAGAGAATGAGATGTGAGATAGTATCATGGAAATAACAAACATGTTCTTGAATATATTCTAGCATTCTACATTTATCTTTCTACCCTCTGAAAAATCACTGCCTTTTTAAAAAAATATTATTTTAGGGGCAGTTAGTTGGTGTAGTGATAGAGCACTAGCCCTGAAGTCAGGAGGACCTGAATTCAAATTTGGCCTTAGACATTTAATACTTCCTAGCTGTGTGACCCTGGGCAAGTCACTTAACCCCAGTTGGTTCAGCATAAAAACAAACAAACAAACAAACAAAAACTCCCAGTATTTTATTTTTCAAAATACATGCAAAAATAGTTTTCAATATTCACCTTTGCAAAACCTTGTATTCCAAATTTATCTCCCTCTCCTCCTCCCTGCCTTCTCTTCAAGATAGCAAGTGATCCAATATAGGTTAACATGTGCAGTTTTTAAGATAGTTTCATATTTGTCATGCTGCACAAGAAAAGATCAAAAGGGAAAACATGAGTAAGGAAAAAACAAACAAACAATAACAAAATGGTGAAAATACTCTGCTTTGTTCCACATTCAGTCTCCATAGTTCTCTCTAGATGTGGATGGCACTATTGGAATTTCCTTGAATCACCTTATTGTTGAAAAGAGCCAAGTCCATCACAGTTGATCTCATATAATCTTATTACTGTGTACAATGTTCTTTTGGTTCTGCTTCACTTAGCATTAGTTCATGTAAGTTTTTCCAGGGTTTTCTGAAATCATCCTGCTCATCATTTCTTATAGAACAGTAATAATCCATTACATTCGTATGCCATAACTTCTTCATACATTTCTCAACTGATGAGCATCTCTCAATTTCTAGTTGCTTGCTACTATAGATTTTACCTGAAGTTTTTTTTTTGAATAATTGATGTTTGTAATTTCTTTCTTTTTTTTCTTGAGGCAATTGGGGTTAAGTGACTTGTCTAGGATCACACAGCTAGGAAGTGTTAAGTGTCTGAGACCAGATTTGAACTCAAGTTGTCTGGACTGTTCTGGTGTTCTATCTACTTTACCACCTAACTACCCCGATATTTGTAATTTCTTGTTGCATAGCAAGAATGTATGATTACAAAATGCTCAGATAGTAGGTTTTTAGTAATTTTTTATTAAGTAGAAATTTTGTTTTCAGTTTTTTGCTACCACAGAAGATGCTGTTATGAATATTTTGGTAGATATTAGGTCTCTTCCCCCTCCCCCCCTAACTTTGATCTCCTTGGCATTCTCACAATTTAAAATAGTTTTGAGTATTGTCAAGTTTTTCATTATATGGATCCATATTTTTTTTTTTTTTTTTTTTTTTTTTCCTTCAACTTTTTCTTCAACTCCTACCCAATCATTCCTGGAAGGAATGCGTTTGAGGGCCAGCAGACCAAGTGTGAATTTATTTCTTTCAAAATGCTTGAAGACAGCTATCATGTCTTTTCTAAGACATCTTCTCTTCTAAATATTATCCATTTGTTTAGTATATTCTCAAGTGGCCCATTCACCATTCTGGCCCATTATTCTCTGGATGTTCTCCATAAAAATAAGGTACCAAGTACTAAGCACAGTTGTTCACTTTTGGAGTGATCAGTGCACAGAAACAATAGAACTGTCACTTCATTGTAAAGTTTCTCAGGACCATTTTGGATAATATTTTGGTACAGGAGGAAAGAGACCTTGGTTCTGGCACTGCCACTTATTAAGTCAAATGACTGTGGTCAAGTCACTTTATATCTCTGAGCCAGTTTCCTCAAGTATAAATTGGAATAGTTTACCTTTATATAGTGCTTTAAGTTTGTAAAATATTTTCCTTCTAGCAACGTTGTGAGGTAGGTAAAATATTATCCTGTTTTTCAAAGAGAAAAACTGAGTCTTTAAGAGGTAAAGTAACTTGCCTCAGTATCATACAGTTAGAAAATATTAGAGGCAGGATTTGATTTTAGGTTTCCTGGCTTCAAAGTTCAGAGACAATAATGGTATTTTCAAGTTAGCATTTGAAGAAAAGTTGCAATCATTGCAAATTTTAAATGTTTTATTTTGAACTTCTTTGAGGATGATTGTTTATTTAAAAATATTTCTATAAGCTCTACTTGGTTTTGCTTCAATTCTGTGATAAGTCTTGGCATTTTTGTAGCTTCAAGAGGCATTATGATAATTAGCAAATTCCAGAGTTTAGTTCAAATAGGGATTATCTCTTCCTTTTCTCCTCCCTCCTTCCCTTCCTCCCTCCCCCCTCCCCCCAAAAAATGGATACCAGCTTGCTACTAGAGGTTTTTTTCCCTTGGTATTCTCTCACTTATCTGATATGGTCTAAGGATTTGGTAGCCTGGTTAACTATAAGTTATTATCCATGAAATACCAGTTTTTCAATAGCTAAATAAGAGCAAAATTTGGTTAACTGCAAGATGGTCAGGGAAATTATGTTATATAAACATTAGTTGAAAAAATTAGTGATGTTTAATTTTGAGACTAGAAAACTTGAGGGGAAGAGCATGCTAACTGTATTCAAATACATAAAGGATTGTCATACTGTCAAAAGAGACTTTGCTTGGTTGTGGAAAGCGGAACTGGAACCAACAATAATAATTTATATCACTTAAGGTTTAGAACAGAGGTTTTAAACCTAGAGTTCTTAGATACTCCATCTCTTCCTTCCCTCCCCCTGGTACCCATGGATAGATTTAAGAAGTTCATGAACTTAAATGGGAAAAATATTTACATCTTTATTTTCACTAAAGTGTAACTGAAATGTAGTATTTTCTTTAATTATAATGTAGTCAGTATACACATTCTGATAAAGGGGACCATAGGCTTCCCCAGCCTGCCAAAGGGGTCCATGATACAAGAAAAAAAAAAGACTAAAAATCCCTTATTTAGAAAGTGCTTTCATTATTATGACTGGAAGGATAGGTGGTGCAAGCATTTTGATCATCATTTGGCACATGAGAAATTCAGGCTCACAGAGGTAACCGGACTTATCCAGGGTCATAGTAGTTTAATACATATGAATAGTTTAATAGGATTTTGTGCTTGAAGGGATCCCCTGGTCACCAAATCCCCCTGTCACCAAATGGACAGAACTTGAGAGGTCATTTAGTGCAAATCTTAACAAGAATCCTTTTTGTATAGTTCATACCTGACAGCTGGTCATCCACAAGGAATCCTTATATTAATTTTTTTGACAAGCTAAGTTCTCCCTTCATCTACATGTACAGAAAATATACTCTAATTGGTATATGCATTTCTAATTCCTAGGATTATACTTTTCTAAAAGATATATTCTGTTTTTTTATCTTGTCTAATTAAAAGTTTTCTAGGATAGGCACTTATAAAATATTCACAAGATATTTCCAACCTCTCTTCACAGCTTCAGCTATTATTATTAAGCATAAACACAATGATAATACATCATAGTCCATGAATTCATAGTTTCTAAATCATTACCTTGCATTTGTGAATGTGAATTTTTTTTTTAGTCCTGACTTTTGGTTTTATCAATTCAGGGGATTCCTGGTGTGAAAACTCTGCTACCAAATGCAGATACAACTATAATTTATTAATTATAGAATTAATTATTAATTATAATACTCTTAGAGTGTTGCCTGGGATTCAAATAGTGACTAACTTATGGTTGCACAATTAATATGTATCAGAGGTAGAACTTTTATCCAGTTTTCCTCACTCCAAGGACAGCATTCTCAAACACTACATTATGGGATGTGAATCATAGCAACATGATTTAGCATTTGGATTTTAATTTCTTCATTTTTAAAATTAAGGAAAACACCTTTCTGATCAGATGACCCTTCAACTCTCTTTTAATATTACATACACAGCTCGGAGATTTTCTGAATTGTGAAGGCAGTAGCAATAAGCACTGAAATCTTGCTTCTGAGGTTAAACACATCTAGTGCATTGGATGTGATGACCTATGACTTGGATCTGAAACTGCCTCTGTAAATCACTTTCACCTCTCTGACTTTCACTTTCCTTATTTTTAAATATATAAAAATAATGATAATAATAATTCAAACTTATTATTTGTCCTGGTTATATTCAGATCTTTCTGCTTGTCCTTTGGCCATCATCCTCATCTGGTTTTTACCAGAACCTTGTATTTTGCTCCAGGGAAGTTGGGCTCTAATAAGCCATACCTCACCACAATCAACCCTCTTGATACTGTGTTGCCTGCAGTCCAGCTGTCATCCTTATCTTTTCCTCCACTCCTTTCTCTTTCCAGCTCCCTCTCATGCTTAGCTCTCCTCATTGGAGTGTAAGTTTTTGTTTTGTCTAATGGTATTTGTATCCCCATTGCTTAGGGCAGTACATAAGTTCTTAATGAAGGCTTTTCCCCATCTGTCTCTTCCCTATCAATTATTTTTTCTACCTTACTAGTTTCTGTAGAGTGTATCACCATTTTTCCAGTTGAATGTTCATGTCTGCATTTTTGGAGTCATTCTTAAGTTGTCCCTCTCTCTCTACCAGTTGACAAATCTTGTCAGTTTTGCTTCCTCAAAGGGAAAATAAAAGAGGGGAAAGGAAAGGAATCATCATTTATATAATATCTACTATGTGCCAGGCAGACATTATGCTAAGTATTTTAAAGATATTTTCTCATTTTATCTGCCCATCACTTGAATCCAGTCCTTGAATCTATTCCTATTGCCATCACTTTAGTTCAAGGCCTTTATGGCATTGCTTTCTTGAACTATTGGAATAATCTTTTAGTTAATGTTCTTTGCTCAAGTTTCTAGTCCCTTTTTAGTTTCTTTTTCACAAAGATGCCAAATTGATATTCCTAAAGCACAAGTCTGACTATGTTACTCATCTTTAAGAAACTATAGCAGTGGATAGAGCACCAGCCCTGAAGTCAGGAGGACCTGAGTTCAAATGTGGTCTTAGACATTTAATACTTCCTAGCTATGTGGCCCTGGACAAGTCACTTAACCCCAATTGCCTCAGCAAAAAGAACCCCCAAAAATTGTAATGCTTCCTTGTTGCATCTAAAATCAAATACAAATTCCTTTGGTATTTAAAGTCCCTTACAACCTGGCCCCAGCCTATCTTTCTAGATGGATTTCATATTTTTCTCTTTTATATATATTTTAATTTCTAACCAAATTGTTACCTGCTATTCCTTGTATCTAACAATCTATCTATTGTCCTCATATCAGGAATGCATGCCCTCTTCATCATCTCTTTTTTGGAATCCTTAGTACTCTTGATGCGGATTGTGGTCCCTTTAAGACTAGTCCTTTCAGATTGATTTATTCCTTTCTTATTCCCAACACCTCCTAGCTGAAGAAGCTAGGACTTTTGATTCAGAAATCCTGGTCAAAAGCACCCTTTTGAATTCCATTAGGAGATATCCGAGCTCTCCCAACCCCCATGGGATCTGAGCCAACTAGGGCTGTCCCAGCCCCCATTCTAATGATATGCTCAGGTTTCCCAACCCCCACTTAGCAAATTCTAGTTCTGGACCAGGAGCCAACCTGGGACTTCACCCACAGGCCCTTTTAGCTGTAAAAGAGCCAAGCTAGAGTCCTCTTTGCAGAGGTCCCAAACATGGCAGCCTTATGCCTGGCATGCCAAAGGATCTCTGTCCACTGGAACCCTGGTTCTGGTGCCTTTTATCTCTACCTTCAACTTTACTAACTAGACTTCCAAACCCCATAATAAACCTCTTTTATCAATCTAAGTTTTCGGGTCTGTAAATTCTTTTACAGGGGATTCTTGCACTGTTATTAGATCTCATTTAACTCTGTATCCTTGTGCCAAATACAAAGGGGTTGCAGGGGAGTTCTATTTGACTCCCTGTACCCTGAACCTGCTACTAGACCTCAATTAAACCTAATTTCATGTAGGTACCCCCAATTCTAAACCTCATCACCCTTAACAGATTTTAAGAACTGGAAGCGATCTTAGTGGCTATCTTGACCAACAAATTCACACACACAAAAAAATCTCCTTTATGACAAATATTTCCAATTTCTGATGCCTAGGAAGGGGAAACAACCACTTCTCAAGGTAGTCTGTTCACTCTTCTAATAACCCATTTGTAAACATATGGAACCTAAATTGGCATCTTTGCAATTGGGACCAAACAGAATAAGTCTAATCCCTCCTCTAAATATCAATTCTTCTCAGATTTGTCAACAAACATTACTTCACCTTCTTCTGCTCCCCACCCCCATTTCTGGCTAAGCATTCTCAGTTCTTAAAATGATCTTTATATGATATGAACTCAAGGTATTTCACCATCCTGCTTGCCATCCTCTGTGGCATAAATGTCAGCACAAATCTTCCTCCTCTGGGCTGCTTCATCTGATCCTCCAAAGCTTTTAACTATATCTTTCCCCCATTTCTTTATATATATTTTATATTTGTATTCATATTTGTATCTCCTCCCCAAGTCCTTCCCAATATGTTTTGTCTTGATTTTTTTTTTTTTTAATCTTTGTAACTTTAGAACCTGTTTAGCACAAGTGTTTGGCAAATAGTAGGTGCTTAATAAATGCTTGTTGAATGAATGAACTATCATCATCTGTGCTCTGTTCCTATCAAATGGAGATAGATCTTTGAATAGTTACTTTCTACATATAATCCTTTTGATTTACAAAGAGTTTTCCTCCTACAGCTTGGTTACTTGGTTACTCCCTTTTAGGTAGATGAGGAAACCATACCTTCCAGTGAATAAATGACTATGTCCATAGTTACATACAGTCAGAGGATTTATGATGTTTTGTATTCTAGTTGGAGGAATAGAGTTCTAGGCAAAAAAACACATTTGGTCATTCTTTTGTAATTTCTGAGTCTTAGGATGTTAGCATTGAAAGGGACCTTCAAGATATTTTCTTTGCTGCAAAATGTGCCAAAAGATAATTTCCCCCCAAGGATCTTATCTTTCAGCAGTTTGTGAAGGCAGAATAAATTTTCACTTTATATTCAGGGAAGATGGTAAGTAACGTGATTCTGTTCAACCATAATTTTAAAAAAAATTCAAGTTAGAAAAATAAATGTGATAGCAGTGGTAAAGTTGTCAGGGTCTTAGAATTTAACAAGTGTTCAAAGGATTAGTAAAGGAAATGTAGTTTATACCACTGCTTTTATGACAAAGAATTTAAAAGGTTTACTCTAAGCCTCACCATGTGTTTCTTCCTTTTCTCAAAAACATACACTAAATTGAAAGAAGAGATGTACCTCTTAGAGGGAAACTATTAACTCTAAGGGAGTTTATCTTTGTTTGAAAGAAAGCAGTACATTTACATTTGAATTGGCTCTGAATGTCGCATCTATCCCTAATCTGGTTCCTACTAGAAGTTGGTAAGTAGTTTAAGTACTTCCTACTTGTATGTGGCTAGTGTAGTACTATCCTTATTTTCTCTAGAGGTCCTAAATTTTATACCTCAAAATAAGCAAACTGCTGCCTCATTTAACTTTAAGTTGTTGTGAGGCTCAAATTAAATCATGTGTGAAAGCATTTTGAATAACATAAACTGCTATTCAATCTAGTAGTGGAAAAAGTACTAGTTTGGGAGTTTGGGGATTGGGATGGGGGAAAATCCTGGCCACTGCCGTGGTTAATTAATGTGACCTAGTTAATTATTTTCCACTTTCTGGGGCTAGTGTCTTTATTTGTAAAGTGAAAGAATTAATAAACTAGATCATCTCATAGGTTCTGTCCAGCTCTAGGATTTCAAGTTTTATTATTTTTCTCTTGCCAGGAATTACATCTCCTTTTTCCAATTGTAATTTACAGAAATACAGCTTTCTTTTTCTCTCTCTCTGTTTTTTCTGTTCTTGTGCTCCAGATGATGTTGTGGACAATATAGGACATCTCTCTGAGTCAATAGTTTCCCTATCTTTCAAATCTCAGCTTAAATGCCACTCTTCGCTTTAAAAGACATTTATCAATGAGGGTGTGTGTGTGTGTGTGTGTGTGTGTGTGTGTGTGTGTGTGTGTGTGTGTGTGTGTGTGCATGCTCGCCCAACATTTATAGTCTAGGAAATGGATGCAAAACATTTCATCATTTATCCAAGGTCACACAGCTAGTAAGTATCTGGGATAGGATTTGAATTCTAGTTTTTCTGATTACAGGCCCAGTATATTCTTTGTTATGCCATCTAGCTGTCCCTGGAGGTTTAGTTTCTCCTGAAGTTCTTTGTCTCTCTTCATTTGATCTTACGCATACTTTGTGATCATCTTTTTCAGTTCAAATTTCAAAATTTCATTTTATGTGTCTTTATGTCTAATTTCTCCCCTGGAGACTTTCTACTAGCTACTACTAGCTAATTTATATGATACTTTCTAATTTGCAAAGGCTTTCCATATATTATCTCATTTGATTTCCTGTAAAGTAGGTGCTTTCGTTATTTTACTGAGGCTGAGATACTTAAGTATTTGAGGGAGGATTCAAATTTAGGTTTTTCTGATTCCAGGTCTGGTACTCTATCATTTTCCCTACCTAGCTGCTTCTTGAGAGTATGCATTTTGTCTCACTTGTATGTTCCTGCCCTGAAGACATTGCATTTATTTAATAGAGCATGTCGTTAATAATAATGTTTGTTGAATAAATTATTTTTTCTTTTGGCCTAGTGAGGTATGAATAAAAATCTTTTCAAACAATAGTAAAAGCTCAAAAATGGCTGCAAGATTTCATAAAGATAATTTTTTTTGCAATAACAACTTTTATTTTCTTTGACAACATGGTTTAACAGAAATAACACTGCATTTGTTGTCAACAGGCCCCCTTTTGGAATCTGGGCTCTTCTACTTATTTTCTATGTGGTGTAAACTTGGGCAGACTACTCTATTTTTCTAATTATGAATTTCATAATTTATAAAATGTTTGGACTATGATCCTTTTTAGCTCTCTAAAATGTAATAATAATTTCTATAATTTCCTTGTGATTTTAAAACATCCCTGAATTTTAAGTTGAAGCTTTATCTCTATAAAATAATGGAAGAATTCATGAAGATGTTATAGATCTTCTGTTTAATATCACTGCTAGCTTCTGTTGCTGATGTTAATTCAGCTAACGCTTGCTAAGTGCCTGTTGAGTACAAAGCATTTCTTACTTCATCAAGTTCATTTTTATTAGATTTTACCTGTACATCTAACTTGATCATAATTTGCTGTAAGTAGATTGATAGAATGTTAACCTAAATAATATATCAGGAAAATTGCTCTTGATTATAAGAAATATCCTTCTTCAATCATCAAATAAACCTTTCCTGTCTTACTCTGCCTTAAAAGCTGAGGCTCTCCCACCAGTTGCTTTGCAAATGGTAATTGCTGAACAAATTGTCTATTTGAATTGAATTGGTAAAGTAGCTGTGTTGCACTAGATTATCTGGGGTCGCATCCAGGTTAACATCCTATGTTCTAAGGTTCTTTCCATCCCCCATATTGTGTTCTTTGTTCTAACATATTCTCCAAGATCCTTTCTCAAGCACTAACATTCTATATTCTTTCTCACTTTAATACATTTTAAGGTTCTAAGCACTTATATTTGATTCCATAGCTTGGAAATTCTTCACTTGTCATTTGTACTAGGGGAAGGAAATCTTCATTGCTCTGTTTGTTTTAGGTATTTATACTTGCAGACCCTCTTTAAAATGACCATAGACTCTTGCCTGCCTTTGCTGCCCAGTGCATTGCTGTTATAAAAGCAGAAAAGGAGACATATTGGGGAAAAAGTCTCATAAGACTTTAAAAGAAAATCCCTCTTTTGTAAATATATATATGGATATATGTATATTTGTGTATGTATGTATATATACATATACATATATATGTAAAATACATATGTATATTTTAAAAGAGTTTGACATCTTCATCAAGTTCACAGTAGGCTTGCTTTGTTTGTTCTCTCTTGAATGGCTGATAAGATTTTTCTTCTATTGTCTTGTGCTGCAAGAACAGATCTTTCCATGGCTGGGGTGGTTTTTTTGTAAATCCACAATATGGTCATTGTCTGGTGGTGAATAATTGTGGCTGCTTTTTGTACCAGCAGAACTAAGGCTTTGGCTGTGAACAGATTCCTTCTTAGCGTGAAAAGAGACTAATCCATGTAAATACAGGCCCAAAATAAAGCTTTACAGAAAAAGGGAAAGACTGCTAAGCAGGAGGCCATAGGTCAGCAATTTAACCTTTAACCTTACAAATAAGAAGCATGAAAGTTCCAGAATTGGTTTACAAAGGCAAGCTCCTGTGATCTGTCAGTTTTTCTTTTCAGAGGAGAACTGAGTGAGAGAACTGACTGACAGCTAGTACCTTTTAACTGCATGGTGAAATTAACAGCTTCATGGAAACCTTACTTTTTAGAGATGAAATTAAGGATTACCTTGAAATTTTATTTTGTAAAGGCCTTTATTGAAATAAATAAAAAAAAACCCAAAGATAATTTTATCTTAAAATAAAAATCAATGAAGATGACAATAGAGGCTGGATGATCGTCTGTGAGATACTATAGAAAAGATTCCCTTATTGAGTGGAAGCTTAGATTAGAGGACTTCAAAAGTCCATATAAATTCTTAAGCTTCCCTGATTGCTTAGCCTAGCATTCAAGGCCCTCAACAGTTGGCCTTCAGCTTACCCTTTTAGCCTTGTTTTGCTGTGTTCCCTTCACTTAACCTCTTTTTAAGCCAGACTGCCATGAGTATTCTATGTTTTTCCATCTTGTCTTCTCTCTTTCCCTTGTATTTGTTCAGGTACTTCTTTAGCTCTGTCTAGTATTTCCTCCTCAGATTCTCATGAAAAACTTGTCTGGCTATCTTTTTTGCTTCTATCGGATTGGAACTCATATTTATGCTTCTTTGTATAACCTGTTATATCTCATTAGATTGTAAGGGCAAAGACTGTGTCATTGAAACTCTATCACTGAATACAGTGCTTTGTGTAGAATAAACATTCTATAAATGATACTGAATTAGGTCTTGGAGGATGGGTATGGTCTCAGTAGGCCAAGGTAGGGGCAAGAGCAAGATAAATGGTTTTATAGTATGAATATGAAACTTTAAAAATCCTAAATCACGAGTGAAAAAAATGATCTCTTATAGAGGGTGTAGTTAGAGAGAAAGATTCATATTCAGCTAATTTGAGGTTTCTATTAAATCTTTAATCTATTCTAAGAAACCTAATTTTTGTTTTTCTTTATTTGATACCGCAGTATACCACTAGATCCCTCCTCCAGGACCTTTTTGTGGCAAAGAAGATACTATGGGTTTTCACAGCATAAGTTCTATTACACACTATTAAGTTGGAAAAGCTTTGAATAGATATTCGTTGTAAGGTTTCTGTCTGTTATACAAGAATTAGTTTAACTAAAGTTGGGGAGGGTTGCATCGTAGGTGATGGGATACCAAATTTTTTTGTGGTCAGGGAGGAGCTATAGTCTGCATTGGTTAGAGAGAGCAACTTTGAAGGACCATACAATGAAGGATCCTTGCAATATAGAAGTAAATCTAAATTCCATGATTATGGGGGGCGGGGTAAAGGAGGAGGTATATTAAAAAAAAAGCAACAAACAACTAATTAGTGTTAATTAGGTGAATATATTCAAAAGAGTAGGTGAAATCTTTACCCTTGATGGCATATGCAAAAGAACATAAGGTTTGGAGTCAGTGGACCTACATTCTAGGTTTTAGTTCTTCTGCTTAATCACCTATGTGATTTTTAGGTTAACTTCTCTATTCTCAGTTTTCATATCTGTAAAATGAAGGAGTTGAACTAGTTGACTTCTAATATCACCACAGCCTTAAATCTGTAAATCTTTAAATCTATGATTCACACAGAATTAGTCACCCATCATGAGAAAGCAGAGGAAAAAAAAGATGGAACATTAGAGAATTAAGGGAAACTGTGCTTTCCTCTAGAACTTGCTACCTAGTCAAATTAGGAATAGCATGAAGGTAAAAGTCCATTAATAATATGTTCAAACCTTTCTCTAAGAAAGAACGCCTAACTTTGAGCCTTTGATTTCTAAATCAGCCCTGGAACAAGCTATCCTTAGCAAGAAGTGTCCATTTGATCTTTAAATGAAAAATAATCATTAAGGTAAAGTTGTTGCTTTTTGTTAGTGAAGTCTCTTTTCAACACATCTTTATATAATAGAGTTCTTATAAAAGAACTTATAATAATAACTGACCTTTATATATAGCACTTTAAGATTTGCAGAGTGTTTAATCTATATTATCTCATTTGGTCTTAACAACAGTTTTGTATACTAGATGCTATTACTTTAATTTTACAGAAGAAAAAAACTGAGGCTGAAAGAGTTAAAGTGACTTACTTAGTGTCTAATTAGTAATATCTTGAGGTCAAATTTGAATTACGTCTTCCGAATTTAAATACCATACTTATATCACCTAGAAAAGAAAACTAAATAAAACCTGAGAACATCCTATAAATCATTTATCAAAAAGATCATTGACCTTTTTTTCTTTTCATTTTTTAATCCTATGGGTTTTTTTTTTAATTTGTTTTTCATTTTTTAACCTGTCTTTAGTACTTATAGCATCTATATCTTTCTTTTTTTTTTCCTCCTAGAGAGTAGTTCTTTATTACAAAGAATAAAAATGTGAGAAAAAAAATTAGATTATCAGAACTAACCAACAAATCAAAAAAAAAAAAAATCTGACATGTGTAGTATATCACACCCTTACTCATCTACCTCTGCAGAGAAAGGGGGTCAGATATATCCTCTTGAATTTCTTTGGGGGATAATCTTAATCATTATAAATCTGCAGTTAAATCAGTTTTTTTTCTTGTTATTTTTTCCATATATATATATATATATATATATTTATAGTGATTGTGTTTATTGTTTTTCTTTGTTCTGCTTAACTTTTTTTGTATCAGTTCATACAAATTTTCCTGTGTTTCACCATATTAATGGTATTTATAATTTCTTAGAGCACAGTCTTACTACTATTAGTATAGTACTATTCATGTACTATAACTTATGTGAATTATTTCTCCAGTTGAAAATTGCCTATTTTGCTTCCAATATTTTGATATACAAAAAAATAATGTGGTATCTATGAGATCATATTGTACCCAAAGAAACATTATGAAGTAAGTGAAATATCTTACAGAATGCTTTTCCCACAATTTCAAACCTTTTCCTCTCTTAGTTATTCAGGACTCACAGGTTATTCTATTATTTCTTTAGGCCTAATATGCTTAAACTAGATGGGGTCTAGAAACTTTACTCAATTGATTATTGGAATTATTTAGTATATCTATAGATGATTTGTGAATGATGAGTTACAAATATCTTTTCATGTAGGGATATAAACAGCTTAGCCTTTAAATAATTTTTTTCCCCTGTTTACTTTTTTATGTTTCTCTTGAGTCTTATAATTGAAGATTGAATTTTCTGTATAGTTTTGATTTTTCATCAGAAATGATTAAATGCCCTGTTTCATTGAATGTCTGTGGTTTCTTCTGAAAGAGTTGGCTCAGTTTTGGTAGATAATTGATTCAAGATTGTAGTGCAACTCCTTTGTCTTCTGGAAATCATATCCAATTCTGTGGAAACTGCCAAGTTCTGGATAACCCTAACTGTGGCTCCTTGATATTTGAATTGTTTCTTTCTGGATGCTTGTAATTTCTTCTTGACTTGATAATTCTGGAATTTAACTATAATATTCCTTGGAGTTTTCATTTTTGGGGTCTTTTTAAAGGAAATGATTGATGGATTCTTTCAATGACCATTTTACTCTCTGGTTCTAGAATAGCAAGGCAATTTTTCTTGATGACTTCTTGAAAGATGCTGTCCAAACTCTTTTTTTTTTTTTTTTTTTTTTTAAAGATCATGTCTTTTCAGGTATTTGAATAATTCTTAAATTATTTCTCCTGAATCTATTTTCCAAGTTATTTTTCCAATGAGGTATTTCATATTTTCTTCTATTTCTTTCTTTTTTTGGGGGGTGGGTGGGTTTTGTTTGACTGATTCTTGATGTTTCATTGATTTATTAGTTTTTACTTGTCCCATTTAAATTTTTTTTTTTTGAGTATCAAGATTTATTTTAATGGCCTCAAATTTTCAGACTCCCCCAAATAAAAGTTGTATTATTGTATATGTTGAATAACTAAACACATTGGTGAAAAAAATGCTAAAATGAAGCCAATAACTTTTTTTATGTTAAACATAGTAGAAATATATGTTAAATCCAACATATACATACATATTTATATAATTATTTTTCTGCACAAGAAAAAAAGAAAAAAAATTAAAGAAAATAAAATGCAAACAAACAATAACAAAGAGAATGAAAATGCTATGTTGTGAACCACTCTTATTCCCACAGTCCTCTCCCTGGGTATGGATGGCTCTCTTCATCACAAGATCATTAGAACTGGTCTGATTCATCTCTTTGCTGAAGAGAGCCACGTCCATCAGAATTTATCATCATATAATCTTATTGTTGCCATGTACAATGACCTCCTGGTTCTGCTCATTTCACTTAGTATCAGTTCATGTAAGTCTCTCCAGTTTTCTCTGCCAATTCTAATTTTTAACGAATTGTTTTCTTCAGTTAAAATTTAATTTTCTTCCTTTTCCCTTTCCATTTGGCCAATTCTGCTTTTAAAGGAGTTTATTTCTTCAGTGGACATTTGGCCAATTTTATTTTTTAAGCAATTATTTTCATCAGTATATATATATATTTCTCATTTTGACAAAGTTAATTTTTAAGGAGTTGTTTTCTTCAGTCAATTTTTTGCTTCCTTTTTCAAGCTGTTGAGTTTCCTCATAATTCTTTTGCATAGTTCTTATTTCTTTCCCCAATTTTTCTTCTACCTCTCTTACTTGATTTTTATACTCCTTTTTGAGCTCTTCCAAGAGAAACTTTTGAATTTGAGACTATTTCATTTTTACCCTTTGAGGCTTCACATGTAAGTCTTTTGCCATTGCTGTCCTCTTTGGGTTTGTGTTCTGATCTTCCCTGTTGCTATAGTAGCTTTTATAAAATTAGGGCTCTTTTGGGGTTTTTTTGGTTCATCTTTTAAAAAATTGAGCTCTGCCCCTAGGGCACAGGGGACATTTTTCCAAGCTCTTTTTTTTTTTTTTTTTTTTTTTTTTTTTAAACAAGGAGACAGTGAAGTCTTTCTGGCTTTTCCTGCTGGGTCCGGAGATAGTCAGCTTTCCCGTTGGGCTAGGTTGGCTTGGTCTAATCAAGGGGCCTAGTCAAGCCTGTGATGCCAGGGTATGGGGGCTTGCAGTTTGCCTTCTGTGCTAGGGTAGAGGTCTCACAGCTAGCATGATGAATCAGGATAGAGAGGCCTTCACTGTTGATCTTGTTGTGTAAAAGGTCCCCTAGATTCCTTGCACCATTTCTGTACTGGGCCATGTTCCCCTTTTACCCAAGTGAGGCAGGCCTGGCTTTTTATATTATCTTAAATTGGAAAATTGTTTCACTCCATCTTTCTGTGTGTTCTTTCATTCTAGAATCCATTTAGAGGCTTGATTTAGCATTGTTTTGGAAGAAAACTGGGGTAAGCTCAGTCAACTTCTCGGCCTCTCGAAGCCATCTTGGCTTTATTTCCCGGAGCTCACCCCTCTTTCAGGCATAATTATTTCTGTGTAGGACTTTACCATTCTGTCATTTACTAATGTTAGCAACTTTGTTATCATTTGTTATCCAATCTCAGTTTGGCTTTTATTTTGGCTGGGCATTCCTAATTAATTCACAACCACTTCTATTTCTGTGGTTGAAGTTCCTTCTCTTCTTAGAGCTACCACAACATTCCTTTGCCCCCAAATGTAACAGTTAAGAATATCATTTCATTCTTTCACTTTGAGCTTTCTCTTTTTCCTCTCTTCTCCTTTCATAATCTCTTGACCTCATCTCCCGTTGTCTCTTCCTTGACTACAGTCTCTGATGAAGATCTGGTTCTTTTCTTTATCAAAATCATCTCCTATGTGTACTCTTATACCATCCTTTCTTGTTTTCTCTGGCAGATTCTTACCTATTCCCTTCAACCAGTACATCTTTCAATGTTCCTTCTCTGCTTCCTACATACATATAAATCCAAATTTCTAAACCTTCCAAAACAGTCAATAGATTGACCATCTCTATAAGCTTATTGTCCTATATCTCTCCTTCTGCTTGCAATCAGACTTCTATAAAAAGCTGCCTATGCTCCTTGCCTCCACTTCTTTGTCACTTTCTTTTAAACTGTCTGCAACTGAAACTTGTCTCCTAAAGGTCACTAGTTATATCTCATTGCTAAATGAGGGTTTTTTCTTTTTTCTTTTTTAATTGAAGCTTTTCATTTTCAAAACACATGCAAGAATAATTTTTCAGCATTGACCCTTGCAAAATCTTGTGTTTCAATTCCCCTACCTTTCCCCAATTCTCTTCCCTGGACAGCAAGTAATCCAATATATAGTAGACATGGTAAAAATATATGTAAGTCATATATAGCCATACATGTTTATACAATTATCTTGCTACTCAAGAAAAATCTGATCAAAAAGGAAGAAAAATGAGAAAGAAAATAAAATTCAAGCAAACAACAATAAATAAGTGAAAATGCTATATTGTTATCCACACTCAATTCTTGTGTCTGGGCTAGCTCCTCTGAAGAGCTCAGAATAAATCCTAGTCAGGATAAGCAAAAGTTTTTGCACCATGTTGTGGGCACCAAAATGTAATGTTCTGATTGTCTCTCAATTATAATCCTTCTCTGGAAGGAGGTTTCTTTTCTGTAAAATCTTTTCCTCTGTGAGCAGGTTTCTTGAGAGCCTCCAGCCTGAGAGAAGGTAGAATCTTGAATCATCTCCTCCTCCTCCTCCCCCTCCCCCTCCATCCTCCTCCTCTTCCTCCATCCTGGATCCTGGATCCTGGATCCTGGCTCTGAATCTCCTGGAGCTTCCCTGAAGTTCTCTCATGAAGTCTTGTTCTTATCCCAATCTAGACTGACTCTTTGCCTGACTGCCCTCCTCTTTTATCCTCCCAGAGAATGGGCTTTTGGATACTCCAAGGGCTTGTGGGAACTCCTTACTGACTAATAAGCAAGCTCCTTTTAAATATTCCTTCAAAGGTGTAGACTTCCTTAAAGATTTGAACTAAAGGTGTGAACTCTGAGCTAGAGAATTGTTAAGTACCAACTTAGCGCTTAGTAAGAACCTAACATCTCCCCCTTTCTTTTGACTTAGAACATAGGGTGCTCATGACCTTGAAACATAAATCCATCAATGTGGGAGGTATTATACATAATTACATAAATTACATAAATACATAGTAACATAACACATGCTAGAAGTGATGTAACAAATAACATGATTAAATAATCATAAATTGAGAATTTATAATGTCCATAAGTCCATTGTCTATTAGTTCATGTGCCAGAAATCCAATAATTCCTGCAAGTTTTAAAGTCCTTCAATAGTATTATCTTGTGTTAGGGAATCTTTAACAGTCTCCTCATTAGCCATGCTCTTTCAGTGTCAGATGTTTCTTAGATTTTCTCCTTTGTTTTGAGGTTTTTCTCTTTTTCTGTCTCTCTCCAGGTGCTTGTTGCCACCCATCTGTTTCCTTCTGTCTGTTAAAATACAAGCAAACCCTCTCTCCCAGGCAGCTAACCTATCTAATTTGCTTCTATTTACCATTTTCTAAATCTCTTCTCATCATCTGGCAATTACATTGGAGCTGTTTGCACTGGACACTGCCCTATTGGTTTAAAAGGCCTGTATTCTCCCCAAGTGTAATCCATTTCTGCTATCTGATTGCTTTTTGGCTGACTTTTCAAGTAATCCCTTTCTGCCATGTGATTGCTTTTCTGTTGGTTGATCAAATCAGATCCTGACCTTCTAAAGGCTCTTGGGGTGTAACCTCAGTTGCCATCATGCCCCACCTATCATTTGATTGATATTTTGGAGCTGGGCTCCGCCTCTCATTTCCCTAGGTCAATCTACATTCGGAGACCCAGTAGAAGCCCTTGTGACATTTTGAACATGGAATTTTAGGTCTTCTCTCACCTGTATGAGGATGTATTCTGATGGAAGTGGAAATCTTCAACATAAAGAAGATCCAACTTACTTCCAATTGATCAATGATGGACAGAGGTAGCTACATCCAGAGAAGGAACACTGGGAAGTGAATGTAAATTGTTAGCACTAATGTCTTTCTGCCCAGGTTACATGTACCTTAATTCTTGTAATAAATCATTATAGTCAAGGAAAAAAAAAAGAAATTTGCTCATACACTGTCATGGGATAATTAATCTGTTCTGAATTCTTTCCATACTGACCTTCACCTGCTAGTGGTCAAAAGTGAATTGTGTGTTAACTCCTGTTTCCATATTGCATCTGACTTGAATCTTACATAATTCATGAAACTCCACAAGCCTCAACAAGTTTTGTCCAGGTTCTAGACATGTCCTTGCTATGGATTTCCAGTCATTAGGGGTTAGGACTTCATAAGACAAACCATCCAGTCACATTTTAACATAAGCTGATGTAGCCCCATAAAGGGTGCAACCTTATTTCAAATCTTTAATTTTATTCTAATCTAAAGGTATATATCTTCTCCTTTTTTTATCTAAAGAGTCAATCTCTTCAATCACAGGATATACATGTATAAAATCACTTACATTCTGTCCTTCTCTCTTAGCCTTAATCAATGCTTTTTCTAATCTTGTCATAGGCTGCTTAACTGGTGATTCTGTTTGTTTCTTCCTCTTCTTTCCTCCTCCCTCCTGTTCCGTTCTCCACCCTTGAAGGGTTAATTGAGGGAGGAATGGGAAATGTTCCTGTTGCTCAGAATTGTATTTAACTTGATTGTTATGTGATTCATCCTTTTCACCTAGTTTAGTTGACACCTCCCCATTTTGCTCCTTCTTTTTCCTTATTCTATGCTCATATAGTTTCCTAAAGCCAGTTGAATTATATTGTATGTTTGAAGTGTGTCTTTGGAAATTGAGTTAGGTCCATTTTTGTTATAGTATTGACAAAATTCCTCTCTTACTAATTTCCATTCTTTTAGATCCAATTCTTTTTCCAGAAAAAAACAAGGACATATGATCTGCACAGTTTTTAAAAGTTTAGTAATCTCCTCGAAAATTATAATCAATCCTTGGCTTTTCATAACCTTGATAATGCTCTCTAAACATTTTCCTTGAACAGAAACAGAAGGCCGTTTTCTAAAAATTTGCCCCATTTCACTGAAATTCTATTTTAGTTCTTTAACAAAGTTTCCTTGTTACTCACGCTTATTTCTGGGTCAGAGAGACTTTTTCACTGAGATCTGGATTAGAGAGCTTTTCCACTGGAATTGGGATCTTGTCTGTCTCTGTTCGGGTGCTAAATTGTCAAGTCCGGGCTAACTCCTCTGAAGGGCTTAGAATAAGTCCTTGCCCCATGTTTGGGCACCAAAATGTAATGTTCTGATTGTCTCTCAATTATAATACTTCTCTGGGATCTGTAAAATCTTTTCCTCTGTGAGCAGGTTTCTTGGGAGGCTTCTGGAGCCAGAGAGAAGGTAGAATCTCGAATCCTCTTCTTCCTGAATCTTGGCTCTGAATCTCCTAGAGCTTCCCTGAAGTTCTCTCGTGAAGTCTTGTTCTTATCCCAATCTAGACTGACTCCTTGCTTGACTGCCCTCCTCTTTTATCCTCCCAGAAAAGGGGCTTGTGGGTACTCCAAGGGCTTGTGGGAACTCCTTACTGACTAATAAGCAAGCTCCTTTCAAAGGTATAGACTCCCTTAAAGATTTGAATTAAAGATGTGAACTCTGAACTAGAGAATTGTTAAGTACCAATTTAGCATTTAGTAAGAACCTGACACTCAATTCCCATAGTCCTCTCTGTAGGTGTGGTTGGCTCTCATCATGACAAGATCATTGGAAGTGGCCTCAATCATATCATTGTTGAGAAGAGCCATGTCCATCTGATGGATATTTCTTAGTTCTTATTCTCCTTGACTTTTCTGCAGCATTGGATAATATTGAGTGCCTTCTATCATTGGGTGGATTTTCATGTTTCTCCTGTTTGTGTTTTCATGATATCACTCTCTTGGTTCATCTTTATGTTTGACTAGTTCTTTTCACTCTTATTTGCTGGAATATCATCTTTTTCAGACATACATTTTAATAGTGAATATAAACCAAGGCTCTAGAATTATCTCCGTAAGTCCATAGATTTCCTGATTCCCTGATTCCCCTCATCAACATAAGAGCTGGGATCTGTGGAAGATGATGATGTCATCATGAGATAGTTGATATTTATGTATATGTATGTTGCCCTAATCTCTTTCCTGAGCATTGTTCCATATTACCAAATGCCAAACTGAATGTCTTATAGACCTCAAATTTCAAATGTCCAAAATAATTTATTATCTTTCAAAACATACTCTGCATGTTAAAAACTGAGTAATATCTTTCTTCCAGTCTTCCCTATTACTGTCCAAGATACCTCCATCCTCCTACTCTAATTAGTATCACAACCTGGATATCATTATCAGTCTATATCCAATCTTTTTTCCACTCCTGTCATTTTTACCTTCTTAACATCTCTTGTATAGGTCCCTTTTTCTCCTCATATATTACTACCATCCTGATGCAAACTCCCATCACTTATGCCTGGACTCTTGCAATAGCCTGCTGCTTAGTCTCCTTGTCTCAAGTGCCTTCTTACTCTGGTCCATCCTCCACTCAGCTGTCAAATCATGCTTCCTAAAGCTCTAGTTTGAGCCCTCCTGCCGCCTCTATTTGATAAAATCTGATTGCTCCCTGTGACCTTCAGGATGAAATATAAAATTATCCTGCTTTTAAATCCCTCCATATCTTGTTACCTATCATTTCATTGTTCTTTTATCTTATTCCCCTCACGTAATTTGTGCTCCTTTTGGACATTGTTTTCCTTTTTATCCTACACTCAAGGGTTTTTATCTCTATACTCCTTGTCCCCTATTTTTGGATTTCATGCTCCCTTTTCATCTCCACCTTCTGGCTTTTTCCTATTTCTTCAAGGCCAGGCTAAAATGCTACTTTCTCCAAGAATCCTTTCCCAATTCCCCTTAGTTCTAGTGTCTTGCTTTGGTTGTTTATCTCTGATTTATTCTGTATATATCTTGTTTTTTGAAAATGATTTTTTTTTTTCACATTAGATTGTGAACTCTGAGTAGGGATTGTGTTTTTCCTTATTTTTGTGTCTCTAGTTCATATAGCATAAAGCCTGACATATGGCCTAGGCTTAATAAATGTTAATTGAGTGACTCTAACCAACTTCACAGATCCTTATTTCTTCCAAGGATACAAAACAGCAAATTTATTTAGTGCTTTAAAATTTGCAAGGGGCAACTATGTAGAACACCTGATTTGGAAGCAGAAAGACCTGAATTCAAATCTGTCCTCAGATACTAGCTGGAAATACTGTTTACCCTCAGTTTCCTCATCTCAAAATGAGCTGATGAAGGAAATGGCAAAAAAAACTCCTGTCCTTGCCAAGAAAATCCAACTTTGGTTGGATCTACAAAGCGCATTATATGTTATTTCATTCTCCCAACAACCTTGTGAGGTATTTACTATTCTTAATTTCATTTTACAAATGAGGAAACTGAGGCAGATGGTGGTCAAGGGACTTGGCTCCTATTATATAGTCAATATTTGAAGCTGAATTTGATTTCAGGTCTTTCTCTTTCTATTGCCCTGTTGCCCTTATCTATTGCGCCACCTAGCTGACATAGTCAATCACTTTCCAAATTTTGGTCTTGTTCAGGTTCTCATTACCATTCTCTCCTTTGAACCAATGCAATATTTTCTAATCTGTCTTCTTGCCTCAAGTTTTTTTCTACTCTGAAATCCATTGTATTTCACATGGGATTTCTCTAAATTGTAAGGCTGACCATTTCTCACTCTATTCAGTAAACTCTAGTGGCACCTTGTTAATTTAAGGATCAAAAATTAACTCCTCTTTGGCATTTAGCCAGGTAGCCTGACTTCAGTTTTTTTATACATTACTCCCCTGCACATTTACTACTGTCAAGCCATATTGGCTATCCTGCTGTTCCTTAATGTTTGTTGAATGACTGACATCAGTCCATCTACTGTCTTTGACTTTGTACTCCTTATTCTCCTATTACCTCCTTTTCCACTTTTTTTTTTCTTTTCCCTCCCCTTCTTCTTAGAATCCCTGCTTCCTTTGATTCTTAACTCAAGTACCACCTCTTTTAGGAGTTCTTTCCCAGTATTCTACTTCCAGTGCCTCCCCTCCAACTCCAGGTTATTTTGTTTTTACTTGTATATATTTTGTTTTCCTATATTGTTGTACTTCTTGTCTTGTGCTAGAATGTAGATTCCTTGAGGTTTAGGGACTCTTTCCCTTTTGTATTTCCATCACCTAATACAGTGCTTATGCATATGGCAGGCATTTGGGGATTGAACAATTGATGTGCCCTACTCTTTTCTTTTATCATTTGTTAAATCTTGTCAATTCTACCTCCATAAACTAGGATTTCAGATTTAGAGTTGTAAAGGATTTCAAAGGTAATTTCTTCATGGTTACACAAACAGCAAATGATGTAGTCAGCATTTGAACCTAAACCTAATGATTCTAAATCTAGTATTTTGTTTATTTCATTTCTCTTAAGATTGTCTTTTACCCTCCATTCATTGGATTACCACTCTAATCAACCTTGCTAGGGTTATTGCAGTAAGGAACAAATGAGGTATTGTTGGTAAGGAGTTATTAATTAATTTTGAATAATGCAAATTTTGAATTGCAGGCTCTTTAATTTTTGTTAAGTCGCACAGAGAAGAAATGAGCCAAAGGAGGCAAGAGGATTTTTTTTTTATTATATATATATATATATTTTATAATATTATCCCTTGTATTCATTTTTCCAAATTACCCCCCTCCCTCTATTCCCTCCCCCCGACGACAGGCAATACCATACATTTTACATGTGTTACAATATAGTCTAGGTACAATACATGTGTGTGAATATCATTTTCTTGTTGCACAATAAACATTAGAATCCGAAGGTACATGCAACCTGGGCAGACAGATATTAGTGCTAACAATTTACATTCCCCTCCCAGTGTTTCTTCTCTGGGTGTAGCTACCTCTGTCCATCATTGATCAACTGGAAGTGAGTTGGATCTTCTTTATGTTGAAGATTTCCACTTCCATCAGAATACATCCTCATACAGTATTGTTGTTGAAGTGTACAGTGATCTTCTGGTTCTGCTCATTTCACTCAGCATCAGTTGATTTAAGTCTCTCCAGGCCTCTCTATATTCCTCCTGCTGGTGCAAGAGGATTTTTTTAATGCTAAAGTATACTTATGAACTAGAAGACCTGAATTCTTGTTTCATTTCTGACACAGATACACACAGAGCTGTGTGATCATTGGCAAATCCAGTTCCTCATTCTGGGTCTCATTTTTCTCATATATAAAATGAAAGAGTTGGAGTTCTAATTTCCAATATCCCTGCTAGTAATCTAGAATATTTTGTATATGTGGACCTAACATTCTATGTAATAAGGTACCTTCAGGTTCTTATATTCTATAGTTCTGTGATTCTCACCTTCATTCTAGTGTTTAATCTATTATCTATCCCTTTGAAGGAGGTAGATAAGGCTGTTATAGTCCTAAGTACTGTAAGAAGATAAGATACAAACAATATAAAATGATTGGGTCTAGAGATACAACTAAGAGGTCAAGCTTCAAGCAGAATGAAGACTGCTAATTATGTTCAGAGTTGCTTAAATCTACTAATTCATTTTCTTTGAAATTAATAGACAGGCTTATTTTCTTATTTAGTTGTGTTTATGCACTGTTGTGTCAGTGTTGGACCAGATACAACTATAAACTATAAAAAAGAAAGGTTGTTTCTTGAGTGAATGCAGAGCTGTCATTGCCTTTATCTTATTTATAATTCCTCTGCTTAATTCACACATTAGCAGGAACAACTGTAGTCTCTACTCACCCTGAGGTACAAAATTTTAGAATTTCAGTTAGAAGGAATCTTACAGGTTAAGTACAACCTACCTGAATAGTAACTCCCTCTGCAATATTCATAGGATTATAAATATAGACATGGAAGGGATCTTAGAAGTCATTGAATACAATCCCTTAATTTTACAGAGGAAGGAACTGAGGCACAGGGAACTTATGTGGTTTGTCCAGGGTCATACAATTAGTAAGTATCTGAGGCAGAATTTGAACTCTAATCTTGATTCTTAAGTTCAACATTTTGTCCCTATACTACCTACAAGCCTCAGTAAGTAGCCATTCAACTATTGCTTCAGTATCCTCCTGTAATGGAAAGCTATTGCCTTCCCAGGTAGCCTTGTCTATTGATCTAATTATTTGGAAGTTTTCCTTACATCCAGCCTAAATTTATTACCTTTCTTCCCTTAAAATTTATGCCTATTGCTTCTATCTTTACTAGCTTAGAGTTATATAATTTTCAATCTAGAAGGTACTTTTGAATGTACACTGACAAAATTGGAAGAGACCTTACAGATCATTTTGTAACAGTTCCTTTATTTAATGAATGTGGAAACTGCTTGGAGAGGTAAAGCTAGCCAGTTTCCCATAGTCACAAGATGAGTAGATAACAGAGCTAAGACTGAAACTCAAATCTCTTGACTCTGAATATATTACTTTTTAAAAATTACATTTTGTTGATTTCCAGACATTTTGTAGATTATATATGGTCATTTGAATCCTTACTTGTTCTTTTAGGTGAAAATTCATATTGGTTTCTGAATGTTCACTGATGTATATACCAAAATCATCAATACTGTAGCAGTGCAATCTTTGTATAAGTAGATAGATCTTAAGTGTGATGAATACAGGGAGGAGTGAGTCTATGATATGAAAATAGTCCTAATTGAATTAAGAATAGAAATAATGTTATTTATACCTATTTGAAACCTAATCTCTGAATCCAAAAGTTACTAAGACTTTTCATACACACTGAATATTATCGTTATTCCATGTATAGAAAAAGAAATTGTGGTGTAGTCGAAATAGAGTTCAATTTAAACAAACATGTATCAGTATCTGCCATGTGCAAAGACATATTCTAGGGACTGGGAATACAAAGATGAAGTATTATAGCAGAAAAGATGGATTTGGAGTCAGATGTGAGTTTGAACCTTGTCTTTTATTTAGTACTTTGTGATTTGGGGCAAGTCAATACCCTGAGATTCCGTTTACTCCTCTGAAAAATTTGGGGAATGGATTAGATGATTTTTCAATGGTCTTTTCCAGCTCTAAATGCTTATACTATGAAAAAGTATTTCCCTTCAAGTAGTTTACAATCTCTTATGAACTGGAAAGAAAGCACATATAAGTAAGTATTATAGGAAGTAGAAACTGATCAGGGTAAACGGAAGTCCTGGACAAGGTGCCATAATAATGTTGGGGAAGAAAGAATTATTCTCCGTGGAGGCCAGAGGGAATAGAAGAAGGCTTCATGGAGGAGATGGCACCTGAGTTGTTCCTTGAAAGAAGAGAAGTTTTTCAATAGATGGAAATGTGGAGAAATACATTTTAGGCATGGCTAAAAATGGTTGGAATTGGAAGAAAACAGGCCAATATCTGTAAATGGTTTGGCTAAAACATAGAATATTTGAGAACTAAATCAAGATGAGCAAATGTTGGTTAGAAGTTCTTAAATACCAGGCAAAGGAATTTATATTTTATCCTAAAGATAATGGGAGCACTGAAAGGTATTTGATTAGGGGAGTGACATGATCAGACATAAGGAAGATGCATGAAGGAGATAACAGAAAGTGAAAAGACAAAAGCAAGGAGAGCAGATATGAAGGTATTAGAATAGTCCAGGTTGAAAGGTAATCAAAGACTGAAGTAGGATGTTAGCAATGTGAGAGAAAAGCAATATGAAAGAGATTGTTGAAATAGAATTGATAGAATTTAATACCTGTCAAAATGTAAGATCAGGTATGAGAAGAGTCAGCGATAATTCTGAATTTTTTAGCCTTGGTATATGGGAAGATATGGGGCCATCATTACAAATATGGGCTTTTAGGAAGTGGTAGATTTTTTTTTTTTTTTTTGTAGCTTTTTATTTACAAGACACATACAACATATGCATGGGTAATTTTTCAATATTTCTCTTGCAAAACCTACTGTTCCAATTTTTCCCCTCCTCTCTACTCCCACCTTAGATGGCAAGTAGTCCAAAACACGTTAAATGTATTAAAGTATATGTTAAATACAATATATGTATACATATTTATACAGTGATCTTGCTGCACAAGAAAAATCAGATTTAGAAAGAAGGTGAAAATAACCTGAGAAGGAAAACAAAAATGCAAGCAGACAATAACAGAAAGAGTGGAAATGCTATGTTGTGGTCCACAGGCATTTCCCATATTCTTTTGCTGGGTGTAGTTTGTTCTCTTCATTACTAAATAATTGATTTGGATGAACTGATTTGGATCATCTCGTTGAAGAGAGCCATGTCCATCAGAATTGATCATCATGTAGTATTGTTGAAAAGTATAATGATCTCCTGGTCTTGCTCATTTCCCTCAGCATCAGTTCAAGTAAGTCTCTCCAGGCCTCTCTAAAATCATCCTCTTGGTTATTTCTTACAGAAACATTCATATAGGAAGTGGTAGGTTTTGAGGAGCTCTGATATTACTATCTCTGGGATCTTGGGCAATTTGTCAATAACTAACTATAACTTTGAACAAGTTACTTACCTTTTCTCAGCCTTCATTTTTACTTCCTTGAAAGAAAGGGTTATACTAGATTTTTAAGCCCCTATGAGATTTTTCTAATATATTTTCTAATTTTTTATGTTAAAAGATTCTATTCAACTTGAATATTTTGTTTTATTTTTTTCAGAATATCTGTCAATGCTAATATTGTTCATTTTAACATTCATGTTCAAAGGGTTTAATAATATTCTGTATTCTTAGACTCCTTTCAGGGCAAACTTAAAATATTCTATTTAAAAAACTTTATATTAAGTACTGATCATATACAAAACCACATGGGCAACTTGGCATGGTGAATAGAGTGAGTAGTCAGAAAGATTGAGTCATTCATAAGCAATGGAGGAGGGGGGTCTAGTAGATGAGAAACTATTTAAGGTGAGTTAAAGGATATGATAGAAAGGATAAACTTTTGGAACAGACAAGATGGGATGAAAATAAGACGACAAGAAGAAGGGTTGCCCTTGTCAAAGAGAGTGATCATCTCTTTCTTAGAGATGGGAACAAAGAAAGAATGGTAGTGGTAGATAAGGTAGAGGTTCAGAGGTTTTGAAGTATAAAACAGTAGAAAAGAAGGGGTATCTGGCAGATGGCCTTGATTTTTTTCAGTAAATTGAGTAAGGTTTTCTGTTAGAAGGAAGTTAGAGAGGAAAGTGTAAGAGATTTGATGATCAAAAAAGGGAATCTTTGAAATATTACTTAGGGGGTACTGGCCCTTAATAAAGTTAACCTTCCTCATTCTTAGAAATCATTTAGTAAAATTCTCTCATTTTGCAGAATCAAAATTGAATGCCTACAGAGGTGAGATGAATTGCTTAAGATTAGAGGCAGAACTCAATTAAGAATATAGCTTAATTTAAAGGACAATTAATTCTTATGCTATATCCTATTTACAATAATAAAAGAAGGGACCATCTTAATCTCTTTTTATGATATAAATGTGATCTTGATACCCAAATTAGGAAGAGACAAAGAGAAAGAAAACTACGCACTAATATATGTGAACATTGATATAAATATTTAAAATGTTAGCAAATAGGCTAAAATAATACATTGCATTATACACTGGTCAGGTTGGTTATAGAGTAGAATTGCTAGTTATAATAATAATAACAAAAAACCTTGTGATTTTTTTCACACTAACAATTTTTTCTATTAAAACTCTAGAAATATTGGTTGGAATTAGTGGGCCTTTCCTTAATATAATAAACAATACCTATTAAAATCTAAAGTCTTAAGAGTATTTGTAACAAAGAAAAATTAGAGACATTATTATTGCTTTTTGCAGATGATGTGATGGCATTTAAGAGAACCTTGGGGAGTCAACTAAAAATTAATTGAAATAATAGTTTAAACACAGTTATAGTTTATAAAATAAATTATATAAATCAGGAGCCCTCTTGTATATACCAACAAAATTCTATAAGAAGAACTAAAAAGAAAGAGAAATTTCATTGAAAAGCTTCTGAAGAACATCAGTGGTTTATAGTATGGTCTGAAGGAGAATCCAGCAAGGAAGTGGTCTCCATACCTAAGAGGAGACTCAGGAGAGAGTGCTATCCCAAATATTTAAAGAAAAGAGTATTAAGGAGGAGAGAACAATCAAAGGCTATAGAGAGGTCAAGGAAAATAAGGACTGAAAAAAGACCAGTGGATTTGGCAACTAAGAAATTTGGGGAGAAGACTTTTAGTGTAATGATGAAGTTAGAAGCCATATTGTAAGGAGCTAAGAAGAAGGTGAGGTCAGGTAGTTGGCACAGTATCTAGAGCACAGGGCCTAAAGTCAGGAAAACCTGTATTCAAATCTTACCTCAGATAATTGCTAATTATATGACATCGGACAAGTCACTTAACCCTGTTTGCCTCAGTTTCCTCATCTTCAAAATGAGCTAGAGAAGGAAATGGCAAACCAAGAAAATCCCAAATGGAATCATGAAGAGTCAAACATGACTGAAATTACTAAAGAATAACAAGAACAAGAGAGTGACAGCAGAAAAAGTGGAGATAATTTATATGTCCTTTATTCCTATTTAATTTACTATTTTAAGAATTTGGAATTTCATCAGTAGATTCTTTTCTAACAGTGATTATCTAAGCTCCTTCCTTTAGAATTATATTTGTAAGAATTCATCACTCTATGGCCAGATTTTTGTTAATAGGCCTCTTTTATTTAGCTTGTTCTTCCATAAATTTCTCAGTCAGATCTTGAGCCCAACCTGGAGTTTGGGCTAGAACTGCCCACAGCTTGTATTCTGCTGGATCAGCTTCAAGAATCCAGGGTCACTTTCTTGCCATGATGTGACATCTGAGTAGGACTTCAGTGGGCACTTATTCCTGTTTATTTCATTAAAAAATTCTTAATGACCTCATTACAGTATGGTTGTAATTACCATGTTTAAACTTTTTTTTCATAAAAAAAAAAAAAAAGTTTAACCAGTCTTTTTTTTTTTTTTTTGAAACTAGAAAAAAAAATTTAATGAGAAGAGACAAAGAGACATCAAAGAGGTGTTCCCTCTGATTGCAGTGTTAGAAGTTTTGCCTGAAAATAGGTTACATTCCTTCTGTTTTCAGCTGAATCCTCATTAGTTTTACATTTTAATGATGTCCAGAGCAAATTATGCCATTTATGGTCAGTGCCTTAAAGGGGAGCTTAAAGGGTACTTTAAAAATGTTTCTTGACTGATAGCAGTATTTACTCTGGTACTGTATTATGAATCAGAATAAGAATACTTTAAAAAAAAATGCTCAAGCCAATAAAATGTACATTGATTTTTTTTTTTTTTTTTCAGTTGCTATTTGGAGGTCATAGCTGTTGAAGTAGTGCAGAGAATCCCATTAAGGAAACATCTTCATCCTGTGAAGATGGATAACTGCATAGCAATTTATAATCTTAAAAATTTGCCTGTGGGCTCTGAGATATTATGTATGTTCAGTGTACCTCAGCAAGGGGTATTTGAGGCAGGATTTGAACCCAGATCTACCAGATACATTGTTAATGATTTATTAACCACCATTTTAAAAGTATTACTATTATAGACTAGGAATGATAATTTTTTCCCTCATAGATCTTTGTGAAACAGTTTACTGATATTTGGTCATTTGATCTTTAGGTAATATCCAGAGAGGTAGTGAATACATCTATCTACATTTTTGAGATTGGGAAACAGGGAGAAAGATAGACAGACAAAGACAGACACACAGAGAGAGACAGAGACACATACACATACACACAGAGAATTGTCACAAGTTGCTATCTTTTTGTTTAATGTTTTGCAAATTATTGTGCAGGGGCATAAAATGACTACTTTTTGTGACTGAATAAAAGTGTTAGAATATAAGCTCATCATTTGTATATATCTCAGGACAATTCTAATAGCAGAAAGATTAACTAACAGGGATTTAAAAGCACCCACTGAATGCCAGACGTGGTGCTTTGAGGGTAGTAAGACAAAAATGAAATAGTTACTGCCCTGTAAGAGCATACATTTCTAATGGTGAGACAACATGTAGTTATGTAGTTTGTCTCATCATATTATAGTTTATACACATCATATAAAAAGTAAATATAAAATAGTACTTATGACTATGAGGAGGGAGGCTAATCAGGAAAGATTTTCCATAGGTGATGCTTGTGCTAAGTTTTGAAATAAGGGAGTCTTAGAGACAAAAGGAATGAAAGAGTGCATTTCAGTCTTGGGAGCAGGGGAGATAAGGGTAGCAATGCAAAATCACTAATGAGAAAAAAGCCAGGCTAGTTTGGCTTTAACATAGAAAGCAAGAGATAGGGTAAGTTGTTGTTTTTTGCAAGGTTGGGGTTAAGTGATTTTCCCAGCTAGTACATTAAATAGAATGATGTCGAGGCTGGATCTGAACTCAGATCCTTCTGATTTCATCTAGCTGCCCCAATAAATGAGATTTAACAGGACCAGAAAGAGAAGTAGGAATTAAGGCTACAAAAATTACATAGAGAAGTTTATATTTGAGCTAATTGGCATTTGTAGAACAGGATAGTTGTGTGGTCAGATCTATAGTATGTTTAGGAATATCATTAGCAGCTTTGGGGAGGATGTATTGAACTGGGATTTGTCTTGGTTAGGAGAAGGGCAGCCTTTTTATCAGAGATGGGATCTACAAATGACTAAATTTTTTTTTTTTTTCCCAGTGAAGTATATGAGGCAAGGTCCTTAGATAAGAGGGTGGGAGAGGGAATGCTATGGAGGACTTAAAATGAGATGTGAATATTTGGAACAGTCTGTGGTGAGATAACAGATTGACTAGGGAACTGTAAAAGAATTATTTTGTTGCAGTGAGGGCCCATTTGATATCATTTAATATAATTTTTAATAGATCAAATAAGCCTGATTTTGTGAATTTTTTTTTCTCTCCAGCGCTGTTCAATAGGATATGAATAGGTGTGAAGGAGTTGGATGATGGAAATAACTCATGGTGGAAGTTTGGTGAGGCATGATCAGTAATTGGACAAGAGATTTGAGAGATGAAAATATTGAGTTGAACTGATTCTCCAAAAGGTCTGAATAGGAAAAGGAGGAGAGTGTAGCCAGTTCAGGAGCGATAACTTGGGGAAAAAACACTATAGGGTTAAAGGAATGAGCAGGATTGGCAATTATAAGGCAGAGGAAGAAGATGGAGAGGTAAAACATTATGATCAAATAAAATAATTTTAGAGTTCATGAGCATAGAAGTAGAATATTTGTAGATGATTAGTTCAACAGTATGACCCTCTGTATATGGTTTTATATTCATTACTAAACAACAGTGATCTTGAGATCTAATATCTAAGTTATTTATATTGGACATAACTTAGTAATAGATACAGTAAATAAACAGATTTTTATATTTTAAATATTAAAATTATATCGTAGAAACTTGTTTGACATGTTAAAAAAAACACCAAAAAAATTAAAAAAACAATCTTATTTTTTCTTTTAGAAGATACCTTAGACACAAGGATATTTATTAAATCTAAGGTGGAAAATCTCTTTAGCGGGTTCTTGCTGATTCAAAGGCCTTCAAATTAATCCTGGAAATTGTCCCCATATTGTAATTGGTATAACGGGCATGACTTTGAACCTTTCCTCCTTCCCCCCTACTCTCATTAGGCTAGTTCTCTTCCTATATTGAAGCAGACTCAGCTCCCTCAGTCTGCACCCTTACTTGTTGAAGTAGTTCCTCAGAGAGATGTCTGCAACTCAGTTTTCCAAATCTCAGTAATGTTGGTGTGGGGAAAATACTCATTTACCCTCTCAACTGTTGCTGCTGTTCTCCTACTAAAGTGCTTCTTTCTCATTTATATAAATCAGTTATCACAATACCATTAACACTTTAATAAGAGATTTCCCATTCCTTTCCAGAGAAATATTTTAGATAACAGATTTTTTTTCAAAAAGAAGAAAAAAGAGTAAAACAATCAGTAAAAACTAATCAACACATTGAAAAAAATGTGACATCATATGCAATATTTTATAGCCATAGACCCTGACATTTGCAAAGGAGAAGGTCTAGGTGTCTATTTACATGTGTTCTTTGGGTTCAAGATTGCCATTTACAATTTTCTCAATATTCAGCTTTGATTTTTTTAAAATAGTTTTTTCTGTTTATAGTGTAGTTATTGTGTTTATTGTTTTTCTGTGTCTTCAGTAGTTCCAGTAGGTCTTCCCATAGTTCACCTTATTATTATAATTTCTTTTTTGGTGAGCTAATTGGGGTGAAGTGACTTTTCCAGGGTCACACTGCCAGAAAATGTTAAGTATCTGAGGTTGGATTTGAGTTCAGGTCCTTCTGACTCTAGGGCTGGTGCTCTATTCCGTGTTATCTAGCTGTCTTCAGTCCACCATATTCTTAATGCTTATCATTTCTTACAACACAATAATATTCCATTACATTCATGTACCAAAATTTGTTTAGCTATTCTCCAGTTGATGAGTATCTCCTTTATTTCCATTTTAACACCATTAGCCATATATGAATCATTTGCTAATTAGAAAACAAAAGAAGTAATCTAACCATAATAGTCTACACATAAATATGGCCCACAAATATGGGCCATCTTCTCCCACCAAGACACACAGTTTCCATGGAATAGAGAGTGGACACAAATTTACAGAAACCTAAAGGTGAAGTAGATGGGTGCTTCAGGCAACTCAAATCTCTGAATTGCTCTGGTGGATGTTGGTTGACTTTTTAGGGAGTAGATTATACTTCTTATCACTTGTTTTTCTTCTAAGCCTTTTCAGTTTTCCTGCTTTATGAAAATTACTACCCTGCTATTCGTGGGCTGCTGAAGCAATATCTAACTCTTAGACAATGGCAGCTATAAGCCCAGGAGTCTGCAGAACTTCCCAGAACTGATCTTTTGATTAGGCATGGGAAGTATGACACTTTCTGTAAAAAATAGTCCTATTTAATACTGGGATCTACAAAGCATTTAATACTGGGTTCTACAGAGTGATCCAGGTCTTTGCCTTCTGTAGGCTTCCCTGCCAGGGTTTCCCTCTTAAGTCACAGAATTCATTACTTGTCTAGCACCACAGACAACAAAGTGGCATTTCTTTATTCAGTTTTTCACACAGTAGAGGATGCTGACTTCTCCAATTAACGTCACATCAAAAATTTCCTCCAATTCAGATCAACTCTTAGCATCCTATGGACCTTATCTCTTCATTCATCTGATATTTGTTCTGATAGGCTCATTGTAGCTCTGTGGCTGCTGAGTCCTGTGTTCTTTGTTCTGGTGGCTCTTATATGCTGCTTTTCCTGTCGTTTTCTTGGATCTTTTTCCTAAACTTGGCTTCTTGGGTTGTCAACTCTTCTGATTTACAGTTCTGGGTGACTCAAGTTAGGGCTTCCTCATAAGTAATAACACATTTCTAACCTGGGTTGATAAACTCTGACACATTTAATTATTATAAAATAGACCTATGGTCCCCAAACAGTCTTGATTTAGAGTCAAGGACCAACTAGGTGTAAGGCACTGTGTTAAACATTGGTGATATAAAGACAACCCCCCCACCCCTTCCCCCCCACCCCCCACCAAAAAAAAAAAAAAAAAAAAAAGCAGCTCTTGCTTTCAAGAAGCTCAGTGTCTAATAGACTCCAAAGTTATTAAAACAGTTATATTCAAATTAGCTGCTGGGAATGATGCCCTTTAACCTCCTCTAACTTCAGATGGTATTTTTGCCTCTGAATTATTATTCTCTCTCATGTCCTTTAAGAACTAGTATCTGAAGGCAACTAGGTGGCTCAGTAGATAGTGTACCCGCCCTGAAGTTCAAGACCTAAGTTCAAATGTGGCCTCAGACACTTAACACTTCCTAGCTGTGTGATCCTGGGCAAGTCACTTAACCCCAATTGCCTTAACAACAACAACAAAAACCCTAAACAAACAAACACCCCCCCCCCCCCCCCAGTATCTGAGGTACTGATTTTTAGCTTTAGGTTGATGGATCTTGTTCAGTTCTTCCTAACCCAATTTGGGGTTTTCTTGGCAAAGATACAGAAATGATAGGCCATTTCTTTCTGTAGCTAACTTTATAGCTATGGAACTGAGGCAAACAAGGTTAAGTGACTTGCTCAGAGTCTCACAGCTAATAAGTGTCTATGGCTAAATTTGAATTCAAGTCCTCCTGACTTGAGGCCTACCACTCTATTCACTGCACCACCTAAATGGGGAATTCACTAGCATATAGTTTGACAATATGGCACATACTTGTTCTGTGTTTAATTTCTTCCTCTAGGTCTCTGTGTTTGAACTTTTCATTTTATATAGTTCGGAGATCAGGACTATTTGGTATGAAAACATCTATTCAAAATGCTGGTCTTAAATTTTTATAGATCAATGTTATAAACATTTAAGACTAACGTTTCTCCCCCTCGCAATGACAGAGTTTTATTTGGGTGATTGTTGTTTTCTGTAATGATGCCATGGTTCCAGTACAGTTTCCATTGTTTCTCAAAGATCTTTGGGTTGTTTGTCTCTGAAATATGGAGATTTATCAAATGTTTGTTTATATAGAATAGTGAATGTTTGCTGTATATTTCTGACCGACTAATCAAGCCTTTCTAGATGTTAGTAAACATTGAATTGTTGCAACCTGCATGCTATACAATACCACCACTTCATTGCATAATCTACACTGATTAATCTTTCCAAGTTTTATTTCCATCAGCAAAAGCTGGATCTGAATTGATATTATAAACCCCCTTTGTTTCTATAAAGAAATCTTCATGACAGCCATTTGTTTCATACTTCTTTGTTCTTATTGATTGATGTGATGGTTATGACCCACTTAGTCTTAGCTGTTTCACAGTCTCTCTCTGGAGCTAAACCACTTTTGGTTATCTCCAACAAATACAATGGCATATTCTTGTGGTCAGCTTTTACTATTGTTTTGTGAATAGAAGTCTGTTTATTCTAAAACTATCCCTCTAAATTTTAATCTGTTTAATGACTTTCCTAATCATTTTTAAAATTTCGTTTTTGCATTCTCCTTAGCTTTATTGCACTTCAGAGATGTGTGTGTGTTGTTTTTTTTTTTTTTTTAAACAAATTAAAAGGCTTTTTTTTGGTAAATAATATTTAATTTTTTCCAATTATATGTAAAGCAAAAAAACAAAAGAAGTGAAAATAGTATGTTTTGATCTACATTCAGACTCCATGGTTCTTTCTCTGGATGTGGTCAGATTTTTCATCATGGTCTTATGGGATTGTCTTGGATCATTGTATTGCCAAAAAGAGTTAAGTCAATCATAACTGATCATCATGCAATGTTATTTTTACTGTGTAAAATGTTCTGGTTCTGCTCACTTTATTCAGTATAAGTTCATGTAAATCTTTCCAGATTTTTCTGAAGTCATCTTGCTGATCATTTCTTACAGAACAATGCTATTCCATTACGTTCATATACCACAGCTTATTTAGTCATTACACAATATTTTTGTACATATGAGTCCTATTCTCTTCTTTATGATCTCTTATGGGATACAGACTTAGTAGTGGTATTGTGGGATCAAAGAGTATACACAGTTTTATAATTCTTTGGGCACAATGCCAAATTGCTTTCCAGATTAGTTGGACTAGTTTACAACTCTACCAACAATGCATTAGTGTTTCAATTTTCCCACATGTTCTTCAACATTTATCATTTTCCTTTTCTGGCATATTATCCAATCTGGTAAGTGTGAAATAGTACCTCAGAGTTGTTTTAGTTTTCATTTCTCTAATCAAAAGTTAGAGTACTTCTTAATATGTTTCTAGATAACTAATTTCTTCATCTGAAAACTACCTGTTCATATCTTTTGGACCATTCATCATTTGGAGATTGACTTGTATTCTGCTAAATTTGACTCCATTCTCTCTATATTTGAAAAATGAGACCTTTTTCAGAAATACTGACTGTAAAAATTGTTTCCCAGATTTTCTTCTCTTGATTGCATTGACTTTGTACAAAACCTTTAAAATTTAATGTATTCAAAATTATCAATTTTGCATTTTATAATGTTCTCTATTTTTTGTTTTGTCATAATTTCTTCTCCATAGATCTGAGAGAAAATATTGCTTGCTCTCCTAATTTGTTTCTGGTATCACCTTTTTTGTCTAAATCATGTGCTTATTTTAATTTGTACCTGGTTTCAGTCATACTGTTTTCCAGTTTTTCCAGCAGTCTTTGTCCCAGTTTTTATCCCAGAAGCAGGAATCTTTGGCTTTATAACACTGTAGAGTACCATAGTCAATTACTCCTGTGTTTTGTATAACTAACCTTTTCTACTGGTTCATTATTCTTTCTTAGTACCAAATAGTTTTAATAATTTGCTTTATAATATAGTTTTAGATCTGGTACAACTAGTCCATCTTTGCTTTTATATTTATTTACTTTTAATGAATAGCCTTGCTATTCTTGACCTTTTTATACTTCCAAATGATTTTTGTCATTATTTTTTCTGGCTTTGCAAAATAAATTTTTGTTTGATTGTTTGGCACTGAAGAAGTAATTAATTTAGAAAAAAAAAAACTGTCGTTTTTATTATATTAGCATAGCTTACCCATGAGCAATTGATATTTTTCCAGTTGTTTAGATCTGACTTTATTTGTGTGATAAGTGTTTTGTAATTGTATCCTTATAGTTCCTGGGTTTGTCTTGGCAAGTAGACTCCCAAATATTTTATATTATTAAGTTATTTCTTTTTTAAAAAATAAAATTTAATGATAGCCTAGCCTTCCCTTTCCCTTCCCTTTCCCTTCCCTTTCCCTTCCCTTCCCCTTCCCCTTCCCTTTTCCCCTTCCCTTTCCCTTCCCTTCCCCTTCCCCTTCCCCTTCCCTTCCCCTTCCCCTTCCCCTTCCCTTCCCCTTCCCCTTCCCTTCCCTTCCCCTTTCCCTTCCCTTCCCCTTCCCCTTCCCCTTCCCTTCTCCTTCCCCTTCCCCTTCCCTTCTCCTTCCCCTTCCCTTCCCCTTCCCTTCCCCTTCCCCTTTCCCTTCCCCTTCCCCTTTCCCTTCCCTTCTCCTTCCCCTTCCCTTCCCCTTCCCTTCCCCTTCCCTTCCCCTTCCCCTTTCCCTTCCCTTCTCCTTCCCCTTCCCTTCCCCTTCCCTTCCCCTTTCCTTCCCCTTCCCCTTCCCTTCCCTTCCCCTTCCCCTTCCCTTCTCCTTCCCCTTCCCTTCCCCTTCCCTTCCCCTTCCCCTTTCCCTTCCCCTTCCCCTTTCCCTTCCCTTCTCCTTCCCCTTCCCTTCCCCTTCCCTTCCCCTTCCCCTTTCCCTTCCCTTCTCCTTCCCCTTCCCTTCCCCTTCCCTTCCCCTTTCCTTCCCCTTCCCCTTCCCTTCCCTTCCCCTTCCCCTTCCCTTCTCCTTCCCCTTCCCTTCCCCTTCCCTTCCCCTTTCCTTCCCCTTCCCCTTCCCTTCCCTTCCCCTTCCCCTTCCCTTCTCCTTCCCCTTCCCTTCCCCTTCCTTTCCCCTTTCCTTCCCCTTCCCTTCCCCTTCCCTTCCCCTTTCCCTTCCCTTCCCCTTCCTTTCCCCTTTCCTTCCCCTTCCCTTCCCCTTCCCTTCCCCTTTCCTTCCCCTTCCCCTTCCCTTCCCTTCCCCTTCCCCTTCCCTTCCCTTCCCCTTCCCCTTCCCTTCCTCTTTCCTTCCCCTTCCCCTTCCCTTCCCTTCCCCTTCCCTTCCCTTCCCCTTCCCCTTCCCTTCCTCTTTCCTTCCCCTTCCCCTTCCCTTCCCTTCCCCTTCCCTTCCCTTCCCTTTCCCTTCCCTTCCCCTTCCCCTTCCCTTCCCCTTCCCCTTCCCCTTCCCCCTTCCCTTCCCCTTTCCCTTCCCTTCCCCTTCCCCTTCCCTTTCCCTTCCCTTCCCCTTTCCCTTCCCTTTCCCTTCCCTTTCCTTCCCTTCCCCTTCCCTTCCTCTTTCCCTTTCCCTTCCCTTTCCCTTCCCTTTCCTTCCCTTCCCCTTCCCTTCCTCTTTCCCTTCCCTTCCCCTTTCCCTTCCCTTTCCCTTCTCCTTCCCCTTCCCTTCCCCTTCCCTTCCCCTTTCCTTCCCCTTCCCCTTCCCTTCCCTTCCCCTTCCCCTTCCCTTCTCCTTCCCCTTCCCTTCCCCTTCCTTTCCCCTTTCCTTCCCCTTCCCTTCCCCTTCCCTTCCCCTTTCCCTTCCCTTCCCCTTCCTTTCCCCTTTCCTTCCCCTTCCCTTCCCCTTCCCTTCCCCTTTCCTTCCCCTTTCCTTCCCCTTCCCTTCCCCTTCCCTTCCCCTTTCCTTCCCCTTCCCCTTCCCTTCCCTTCCCCTTCCCCTTCCCTTCCCTTCCCCTTCCCCTTCCCTTCCTCTTTCCTTCCCCTTCCCCTTCCCTTCCCTTCCCCTTTCCCTTCCCTTCCCCTTCCCCTTCCCTTTCCCTTCCCTTCCCCTTTCCCTTCCCTTTCCCTTCCCTTTCCTTCCCTTCCCCTTCCCTTCCTCTTTCCCTTTCCCTTCCCTTTCCCTTCCCTTTCCTTCCCTTCCCCTTCCCTTCCTCTTTCCCTTCCCTTCCCCTTTCCCTTCCCTTTCCCTTCCCTTTCCCTTCCCCTTCCCCTTCCCCTTCCCTTCCCCTTCCCCTTCCCCTTCCCCTTCCCTTCCCTTTCCCTTCCCCTTCCCCTTCCCTTTCCCTTCCCCTTCCCTTTCCCTTCCTTTTCCCTTCCCCTTCCCTTCCCCTTCCCTTTCTCTTCCCCTTCTCTTCCCCTTCCTTTCCCCCTTCCTTTTCCCCTTCCCTTTTCCCTTCTCTTCTCCTTCCCTTCTCCTTTCCTTCCCTTTCCTTTTTTGCTGAGGCAATTGGGGTTATGTGATTTGCCCAGGGTCACACACTTAGGAAGTGCTAAGTGTCTGAGACCAAATTTGAACTTGTGTCCTCCTGACTTCAAGGCTGGTGCTTTATCCATTGTACAACTAGCTGCCCCTAGCTTTTTGTTTTCAAAATACATGCAAAGATAGTTTTCAACATTGACCTTTACAAAACCTTGTGCTTCAAATTTTTACCTCTCCTCCCCACTCTCCCAGACAGCAAGCAATTCAGTGTAGGTTAAACATGGGTGATTCTTCTAAACATATCTACACTTCTATCATGCTGCACAAGAAAAATCTAAAGGGAAAAATGAGAAAAAAAAAAAAACAAGAACAAAAAGGTGAAAATACTATGTTGTGATTTGCATTTAGTCTTCATTGTCTTTCCTTTGGATGCAGATCACTCTCTCTATCACAAGCACATGTAGGTCCTTTCCCTTTTCTTATGATCTCTTTGGGATGTAGGCCCAGTAGAGACACTGCTGGATCAAAGGGTATGCAAAGTTTGATAGCCCTTTGGACATAGTTCCATATTGCTCTCCACAATGGTAGAGTTCACAACTCTACCAGCAATGTATTAATGTCTCGGTTTTCCCACATCCCTTCCAACATTTATCATTATCTTTTCCTGTCATCTTAGCCAATCTGAGAGGTTTATAGTGGTACCTAAGGGCTGTGTTAATATGCATTTCTCTGATAAATAGTGATTTAGAGCATTTTTTTATGTGACTAGAAAATAATTATGTGACTGAAAATTATCTGTTCATATCCTTTGACCATTTATCAATTGGAGAATAGCTTGCATTCTTATAAATTTAAGTCACTTCTCAATATATTTTAGAAATGAGTCCTTTATCAGAATACTTGGATGTAAATTTTTTTCCCCAGCTTACTGCTTCCCTTCTAATCTTGTCTGCATTGTTTTGTTTGTACAAAAAGTTTTTTTTATATGAATTTTTTTTATTTAGAATTTTTTTTCACAGTATATATGCATGAGTAATTTTTAAAAAATAATATTATCCCTTGTATTCATTTTTCCAAATTATCCCCCCCCTCTTCATTCCCTCCCCCTGATGACAGGCAATCCCGTACATTTTACATGTGTTACAATAAAACTTAGATACAATATATGTGTTGTACAAAAAGTTTTTAACTTAATATAATTGAAATTAACCATTTTGTATTCCATAATGTACTCTGTTTCTTTGGCCACACATTCCTTCCTTCTCCACAGATCTGAGAGGTAGATTATCCTTTGTTCTTGTAATTTGCTTATAGTATCATTTTGTCTAAATCTGTGTTAATATTTCTACAACTGATTTAAGATATTTTATATTTGTGCTTTTATATTATGGATTTTTAATATGATTTAGTTTACAATTTCAAAATTATACATTGAGACTTACATTTCATAGGTTTTAATTACTTTGAATTCTTCCTATTCAGCTTTGATAGAAAATCTCTTAATATTATTTAACAATGGTATTCATCTTGATCTCTTTATACTTGATGTGTCTTAACTAGAACAGAACAAGATATTTAAACATAGTACCTTCACCCATGACCTCTAATTTTTAGTTTGAAGCCTTTAATTACTGTCTTTTTTTGGTATACTTTCAGAATTCTACATTTGTGTTCAAATGACATTTTTATATCAGTATAAGCTGAAATATCGTTTAATGTATTTTTGGATGAAACTGATGTTCTAATCTGATGTTTTCCAGGTTTGATTCTTTCATTAATTTGGAAGTCATTTTTGGCTCTATTTAGAAGAGATAATATATGTATTTAAGGCCAGGAAAAACCGTAATGGAATAATGATGGTTATTATTATTAGATTAGTTCCATGGTAGATAATATTTTTGTAAGTTTTTTTTTTAAAGCATTGTCATCATTACAACTCTTTGAGATAGTATGAGTTTAAATAATCTTATTTTAAGAATGAAGAAGCTGACATTTAGGGGAAATGACTTTCTGTGAATGATATGAGTAAAAATTGTAGTTGTAACCTAAAAAACCAGATCTTTTGATTCTTGAGTCCTTATTCTACCTGCTAAATTATGTTGCCTTTCTTAGTACAGATTAGTTTTCTTTCCTGTGATTTAAAAAGAAATAGTCAATTGAAGAGAGAATTATTCTGCTTATAGGTATGAAAGTGAGCTCAGTACATTCCCCTCATATTCCCTCTTTTTCACAAAATAAGTAGAAAGTATTAAAACAAATCACACTATTTGGATAATGATAGAACTGAGGGCCACCTGCCATGTTCACAGTATGTTCCTTCTCTGTGAATAAAAATTATTCCTTTATAATATTATTATTATAATAAAAATCATTATTTACTCTTACCCTTATGAAGTTATGATTGATCAGAGTTTTGGTGTTTTACAGTGTAATTTTTTTGGGGGGTATTGTTTGTTTTGCATTGTTGTGAGATTGTGACAGTTATTTGCCTAGTTCTGTTTATTTTACTTTCCATCAGTTTGTTTCCTAATTTCTCTCATTGAAATGACACTTTTTAAAAGATAGTTTCCCTCATTTTTGAACTGAATCCAGTTTACAGCTTCAGAAGTAATTCATAAGATATAAAAGCTTATGGAAAAAATGAAGAGTTTTTTCTAGCTCCTCAAAAAGTAAGGTGATTGAAAAGCTAATATGTTGATTGACAGATTGTATTTGCATAACAATGACTGCCCAAGATGTAAAGTAGTACTCTTCACACAATTTCATGTTATTCAATTTGGAACAACACCATTATCTGTAGCATTATGCGGGCAATGTAAGCCTTGAAAGCTTTATTAGAAGATGATAAATTAGTGTGTCATGTTATGTGTCATAGTATTTTTATTTTTTCTGTTACATTTTTTCTAAGTGGATTAACAGGACTGTTACCATTGTCATAATAAATGTGGGGAATCTCATGAAACCAGGTAGTTATAGGAAGTATTAGAATCTTATTCTTCAATTCAGCAAATGTTCATTAAGTATTTACTATATAGAAGGTACTGGGCATACAAAGATGAAAAAAATGGTATCGTTCTTGCCCTGAAGGACTATAGGGAGTATTAGGGTATAACACATAGAAAACACTTTATTGCTATCTGTTTCAAACCATATTGCCTCCACTTCTGCCATCACTTCCACTTCCTCCAAACCTGAAACTTGGACTCTGCCAGGGAATCACCCTAGGTTTTGAGTTTTTTGATTTAATCTTCTTTGTCACATTAGGGCCTGCAACTTATTTTCCCCTCTCCTCCTCACCCCATAAATTTTCTTCTTTCATTTGAATATAAATTTCTTGGGGCAGAAACTCTATTTTCTTGCACATGTATCCTCATTGCTTAGCAGAGTGCCTGGCACATAGCAATTGCTTAATGAATGATGTCTTATTATCTGTGTATGTGGTATCTATGTATCTAATGGAGCCGAAAGGACAGATCTTAAAAGAGTCCTCTAGGAAATTTTGGGAAGAGCGACAACACTCTGAATTAGGGGTTCAAAGAAAGCTTTTTAAAGATGGCAAAAAAAGTAGTCTCAAATAAAGTGAAATGGAGATGAGGACAGACTATAACTCAGTAAATGGAGATAAGAGCATATGGCACAGAGAAGAGATAAAAAGTGGATTTGGTCTGGGTAGAAAGTAATAATATAAAACAATTGGAAAGGGAGGGTAGTATCATATTATTGAGACCCTTAAATGCCAGGTATAGGAGTTTGTTTTATTCAGCAGACCTGTTTAAGCTGGTGAAGATAATAGGTAGGCAACTAGAAAGTGTAGTAGTAGATGGAATGCTGGACCTGGAATTAGGAAGGTATTGTACCAATACAACTTCAGATACATACTATGTGTGTGTGACCCTGTGCAAGTACTTATTCTCTGTATGCTTCAGTTTCCTCATCTATAAAATGGTTATAATAGTAGAACCTACTCTCTTAAGGTTCTTGTGAAGATCAAATGAGATAATAATTGTAAAATGCTTAGCATAGTACCTGGCACATAGAAAGTGCTATAGAAATGTTAGCTGTTTATTATCATCATCATTATTATGTGAAAATGGAGCACTTCACAATTTTGCATGTCATCATTGTGTAAGGGATCATAGAATTTCTCTCTATTGTTCCAATTTTAGCATATGTACTGCTGAAGCAAATAGCTAATGTTAGCTATTATTATGGTTACAAGAGTAATATGATCAGAACTTGTGATATGGGAGCCATTTGCCAGTGGCTGCTGGAGACATAACTCAGACCTGTAGAATGGATCTCTTGTTGTGAGAGGTGGATGATGATGCTACAAGGAGACTGAGAGGCAATTGCTGTTCTCTGCCCTCTCTCACTGAAAGGGCATTGCATTCTGACCTCTCTTCTCTTCCCTTTTGCCTCCAATTTATTTCATTCTCAATCCAAAAGAAACACCTGTGTCAGCAAGGACTACTTTGGGACTCCTTCAGATGTTATGATTTGCAGCTGTGGAGGCTCTAGGAGAATTGACCTGTCCCTTCACTTAGGCATGGTCCTTAACAAGAACTATTTGTATAAATGATTTCTTTGAATGTGATATGAACGACAGAGGCAAAAAAATCATTTGATATGAAGTTACATAGTTACTCATACAATCTTATGTGCTGAAAGGGATATTAGTTGTCATCTAATTAAATTTGTCTCTTATTATTGGATTATGGGAAGATAGATGCCCTAAGATGAGCTGCATGATTTTAAAATTGCCCTTTGGGTTCCTTGAGTAGTTTAGTGTACCATAATCTAAATTTGCATGGTTCATTTTGTAGATTAGATGATATTCTAGTTCTGTTTGGTATTCATAAATACATTGATATAAGAGTAATCATATCTGAGCAGATAAAAAGATAACAGTTGATTGGGGAAAAAAGGGCTGCCCTGTGAAGTGGTGCCTGTCATGTCAGTGGACATGACTTCTTGTCTAAGATATCATAAAGGAGTTTCATGTTTCAGGTATTTGATGAACTAGATAATCTCTGAGGGTCCTTTCTAAGAGTTTCAATTTCAGTATTCTGTATTTCAAGTTTTCTTCCAACTGTAACATTTTCTGGTGGATTCTGCATGTACCTCTCCAGTTCCAGATAATTGTATCAACTCTAAACAATATTGAAATAATATTGTGGTTCATCAGAGGTTACAGTGTACTGCTGAAATTGACTTACAATCAGCCCATTCCACTCTGAATGTACATAGAATTTAGGATATGACGGCTGTTTAATTTTCAGTTGTTTATACCAAATCTCAAAATTAATTAATTTTGTGGTTTCTCGGTACTTTTGACTAAAAATGCATTTATGTTTTATATGTATTTTTTGCTTCCCCTTCCATGCAAAAAAAAATTAATTCCCCCCAAAAAACTTACTATTATAATTAGTAAAATTTATTCAAGTGAATATTGTCTTCTCCATTCCCTCAGAAAGCCCTCCAATAAAAAACATCTGCAAGATATTGTCTTAAATGCTTTAAAAAGTGACTGAGACAATGACAGGTGAATTCCATCCAGATCAAGTGACAAAACATGGCCAAGGTTGAATTGCCTATGTCTTTCTTCAGTTTAACTTAACAAAACAGATCTCAGGGCCACCTGTTGGGGACACATCCTATGATTCCTCTGAATTTGATAACAAATATCTCACTAAGTTATTTAGTTTATTGGTAGTTTCCTTTTGTCACTGGACAGGTGGTTCATCTTACCTTAATTATATTTCTTTTATTATCCCTCTTGGTAGAAAAACCTAGAATCACAAAGGATGAATTTGATCTTTTTCTTTAAAAATTTTTTTTTTCTTATATTAATGTATTTCTTTATTCCCCTCCTCCCCCCACTGAGCTGTACTTCATAACAAAGAAAAACAAGCAAAAGTGTGTTATTTTGCTTTGCATTAGTTCATACAAATCTTCTGATGTTTCATTGAATTCCTCATACTCATTTCTCACTGTATAGTAATATTCCATTACATTAATATACTATCTACCCAATTAATGAGTTCCTTTTCTGTGTCCAGGTTTTTTTGTTACTATGACTTATATGCCAAAGAGAAAGAAAGAGAAAAAGGATCTGACCATGAAAATACTTGTAGGAGCTCTTTTTTAGTTTTAAAGAAGTGAAAACTAATGACGTGCCTATTAATTGGGAAATGGCTGAAGAAATTATGATATCTGAATGCATTGGGATATTATTTTGCCATAAGAGTGCTAAAAGGGATAGATTAAGAAAAACTTGGGAAATATATATATATATATAAGCTGATGTAGAGGGAAGTGAGCAGAAGCAGGAGAACAGTTTAAATTATAACAGCATTATAAAGTCAATCAATTTTGAAAGATTTAGGAACACTGAAGGATGCAATGGCTACCACAATTTTAGATGATGAAAAAATGCTGTCCTCACCTGACAAAAAGTTAACGAACTCAACATACAGAATAAGATAATACATTTTTTTTTTTTGGAAATGGCCAACTTGGAATTTGTTTTGTTTGATTATAAATGTTTGTTTTAAGGTTTTGCTTTTCTTTTGGGGATGGAAGAGAGAGGGTGGGTGCTTGTTAATAGAAAAATATGATTAAAAATGCCAAAAGACAGGAGCAGTTTAGTCTAATTCTTGGGTAATTTAAAATCAAAATCCAGAATGATTTCACCATTATATCAACAGGGTATTACCGAACCTTTCTCTCCTTAGCTTTTGTAACATCAACTATTTGTACTTTTTGGTCATAAACAATTTTCAGAGTTTGACAAAAACTCCGAGTTATTTTATTTGTTATGTCTGTTATTTATTTGGAGATTTCTTTCAAATATGTATAAAATCTATTAATATCTAGATGTTGATAGTTTGCAATTTTTCTTTTGAAAACTTTAGATTCTTTGACTAGTTATCCACTGGGGAATGGCCTTATGATTTTATATGTTTGTCTCTCTTTTTTTTTTTTTTTTTACATTGTAGATATTAGACTTTTTTTTAAAAAATATTTTAATAGTTTTTATTTACCAGATTTATGCATGGGTAATTTTACAACATTGACAATTGCCAAACCTTTTATTCTAATTTTTCCCCTCCTTCCCCCTCATTAGACTTTTATTGATGAATTTTCTTTTGCAGTTTCCTCCCTGTCAATGGTTTCTTTTGTTTTTATTGTGTGTACGAAATCATTTTAATTTTATGTAATCTAAATTATTTTTCTTATATTTTATGATTCATTCCCTGTTTTGTTAATAATTATCCCTCTTCCCTATGAAAGTCCTATTGCCACTCTTTTCTACTATTTGTATGATGTCATCTTTTTGTATTCTGTTCATGTATGCATTTTGAGTTTATTGTGGTATATGGTGTAATATATTTGTCTAACATAATTCTTTCCAAATTGCTTTCCAATTTTCTTAGCAATTCTTGTCGAGTTGAGAGTTCTTTCTCTAGTAATTCATGTCCTTGAGTTTAAAACACAGTAAACTATTGTTTTCCATTGCTTCTATTTTTTGCTTATCCATCTGCTTTCCTGATTTGCTTTACTGTTTGTTAACCTGTGCCAAATAATTTTATAATTATTGCTTTATGATGTAGTTAACAATCTAGTAATGTGTATTTGATTTTGTTCTTACTTATCTTTATGTGGCTACTGTAAGTTTACCAATATCTATTCCCTTCCAATCCCCAGATTTTCTCATGATTATATTTACATTGTCTTAACTGTTCTAGAGGGACCTAGAATATATAGCAGAATATCAGTGCTATATGAGACATTAGAGTATAGATTGTTAGAACAAAAAGTTTTGAATAATAGCACTATTGGAAAACAAGAATTTTGTTTTATGTCCTTGGAAATAGTTCCTGAATATCTTCTAGTATAATGAAAAAAAGCACTTTTTCATAAATTACTGTTTCTGCTTTTGTGAATTTTGTAGTCTAAAAGGGGGATCTGATTATAAATAAATTATTGTAATGTTGAGTTAGGAAGACTTCAGTTTGAGGCCTTCCTCTGTCACATAACAGAAATATAACTTCTTTATGACCCATGCAGCTTTCAAAAGTGCTTACTGGTTGCTGTGTACTGGGATATAGATAGGCATGGAAAGGATTTAAGAAGAATGATGTGATCAGATATATGAATAAGGAAAATGTGTAGGGTCATTGCAGTGAGGGATAGAAATGAACAAAAGTATTTGTAAGGAGGCCATGGTAATATTGGATGGTAATGAGAGGAAGGATTGGATTTGAGAGCTGTTGCAGAATTGGATTTTGACATTTGCAACCAGTATGATCAGGAACAAATTACTTCTTCTATTTCCTCTTCTCTAAAATGAGGATAGGAGTTCTCATACAAACTACCTCTTAGAGTTGTTGGGAAAGAAGTATTTTGTGAGTTGTAAAGTGTGAGTAATTTTGGGATTAATATTATGCGAATCATTGCCTATTTCTTCAGACTCTCCATAACTATTCCCAGAGAGACTGTCTAGTAACATGCAGCATGTACATAACATATTTCTAACAGTATAGCAGGATGTGGGATTATTTTTAATTACTCTCTCTCTCTCTCTTTTTTTAATTAGTTGGGTCTAATTTGTTGAAAGACATTTCTATGTTGCTTTTTTTTTTCTTTTTTTCTTTTTTTTTTTTTTTTTTGGAAAATAAGTAAGGTCCTAATTGTTATCTGCTTAGTATGGTCTTAAGGGAGTGTTGCTAGACCTATTCATTATGAGAATGACATGTAATAGTTTGTTTTCCAGATTATTGGAATTTTAGGATATCTGTGAAATTATATCCAAGAAAGAAATGAAGTTGTGGGAAAGGACTTTTTTATTTGTATTGGCAAACCTATTTTCTAGTTTTAGCTTTGCATATGGACTATGGCCTTGCATAAATAACTTTCTGATCTTTAGCTTTTTCTTCTATAAAAAGCTCCTATATTTAAAGTCAGATGAGCTAAGTTCAAATTTTGTCTCTGACATTTATTAGCTATGGTCTTCTCTGACCTATTAGACCACTCCTTCATTTCCTTATGCCATTATCTTCCTAGTCAGACTATCAAATAAAGTGTCATTAATCAACTCCTTGATCTCCAAACCACCTATTTCTAATTAGTGGTCTTGATAATTTTATTTTACAACATCTCTTGTATGGGCTTCCTATTCTCCTTTGATACTGCTAGTACCCTGGTGAAGGCACTTATTACCTCATGTGAAATATTGCAATAGTCTATTGGTTAGTTTCTCTGCCTGGTTCATCATTTACTCAATAGTCAAACTGCGTTCAGATCTCATTATGTTACAATCTCTCCTTCCTTTTAAATAAACTCTAATAGCTTTCTGTTCCCTCTAGGATTAAATATAAAACTCTTTAAAGCCTTTATAACCTCACCCCTTCTAAGCTTTTCAGTCTACTTTTACTCCTTACTCTTCCCATATACTCTCCTGTCCCTTCACTGGCCTTTTTGTTCCTCATTGCACAAGATACTTCCCATCCATAACTGTGCAATTTCATTGGCTATGATTATTATCTATATTTCATATTCTGTCCTCATTTCTGTCTTCTCACTTCTCAACTAAAATACTACCTTCTTTAAGAAACTTTTTCCAGTCCTATTTTAATGAGATTTTCTATAATTTATCTTATATTTATCTTGTTTGAACATAGTTGTTTTCATAGTTTCAGTGCTCAGCACTGAACAAACTGTCCAAAACACAGTTGGTGCTTATGCAATGCTGAATGGTTAACTGTGGCCAAGGCGAAGTCATTTCTCTAAATCTCAGTTTCTTCATCTCTGGAATGGGAATGCAAATATCTGTAGCATCTACTTCACAGGGTTGTTGTGAGGTTTTAAATATGTTAATGTATATAAAATATTTGCAAACTTTAAAGCACTATATAAATGTCAATTTTAAAAGCATTTATGCTAATAATGATAATAATTATAATATTCTGTTTCAGTTTTATATTCTAAATTTTTAAGTGCAGAAGAGAGATGTTAATAAAATATTATGTGAAATCTTTGGAAGGAAAAATAATTTCTTCCTTGGAGGTTAAAAGAAAAACTTTTGGAAGAAATAGCTTTTGAGTCAAGCCTTGAAATATGGGAATATTTTAATTAGTAAATGAATTAGGACCTACCATGTGCCAAATATTGGGGGCACAAAGTCAAAAACCAAATAGATCTTGTCTTCAAGGATCTTATATTCTACTAGAACAGAATTCTTAACCAATTTTTTGTGTCATAGACTTTGATAGAATCTGGTAGAACTTGTGAATACCTTTTCAGAATAATGTTTTTAAACACATATAATAACACCTATAAGATTACCAAGTAAATAAAATATTTTGAACTATATTTATCAAAATATTTTAAAAAACCAAATTTGTGATATTGTAATACATATGCTTCATTATCAGTGCATCAAATACCAAGAAGATAATTTAAAATAAGGCAACTTAAAGCCAAATTTTATTTTTTGAATAAGAACATCAGACTATGGAGTAGTCTTTGAGAACATTTATATCATGTTAGACATCTTATTGATGTTGATTTTTGTTTCATTTTGATTATTACAGGATCCACAAAAATATTTTGTTGCAATTTGGTCCTATAACCAGAGTTCATCTTGACTGGGTTAGTTTTTTTTTTTTTTTTAATACAGTTTATTATATCAGAAAGAAAAGGATTGTACTGCCATCCAGATAAAAATAACTTTTGCAAGAGTTCCAAAGTGTTTCCAGATATTCTCAGATTTCTCTTTTCAAAGAAATTGACAGAGTTTTGTATCTCCATTCCATCCTGGTAAAGCATTTCTTTAACATCTGAAAGTTTGCAAGTATTTTGGCCATGCTGTCTTCTTCCATATGATAGTTTAGCCAAGAAAGCTTTTAATTTTTTAGTAGTATCAATAATGATAATTTTGAGATTTTGAATTAAGAGATTTACCTCATTCATTCATGTGGTTAAAATATTTGCTAGGTAAACCAACTGATGGATAAAATCCTTTCTTTTAAAGTGTTTCAAGAGTGGTTTTTCTTCTTTCAAAAAAGGTCAAGCTTTTGCCCTTAATTCAAACCAGAGCTTTAGGATGTGACCACTTGAAAGTTCACTGGGCACTTCATAAAAATTTTAAAAATACGATGATTTATAGATTTGTTTTTGATAAATTTGATGACTTTTGTGATTGTTGACAAAACTTCTTTCAGGATAGTTGGAAGTGCCTTTTCTGTCACTATATATTTGTATAAAAAGCAATGTGAGTGACATTGATGTGAAGAACTTCCTTTTTCTCTTAAGTAACAAAATTGAATATATTATCAAATATTTCAGGAGTTCTATTTGTTCAAAGACTAGGGAACTTTTTTCCAAGTAAGTTTTGTTTGCCCCCCCCCCTCCAAATTTTTTTTCTTAACTTTTAATTTTTTAAAAAACCGTCAAATTGTTGATGGCTTTTGTACTTTCCAAACAGGACATAAAAAATAAGAATACTTTGGTGGTGTTATAGTATACAACAAAAATAAGCATACATTGAGATATATGTGAATGTAATTTCATTTAATTGTATACTGAAGGATAATGGAAAACTGCCAATTCCTTGATGACCTTCACAATATTAAAAGAAATATCAACTGTTCCAGAATGTATTATATTAACAATGGTATTATTTCTAGTTTTACCCTATTTTACAGTCCACAAGTTAGCTCAATTATTTCCAGTACATATGATTTTACTAAAGTCTCTCCAAATAATATGGGACTTCTTTTGTTGGGCAGTCCCATAAACAACTTTATAGAAGAGATTTATTTTATATATATATATATATATGTACATATATATGTATGTATGTATATAATGACAAACCCAAGTTTTAGAAGTGTCCCAATTTTGTTGAATGGACTTTCTTTGCAAGAAAAAAAAAATCTTCATCTTTAGATTTTTTTCCCTCCCTGAGGCAATTGGGGTTAAGTGACTTGCCCAGGGTCACACAGCTAGGAAGTATTAAGTGTCTGAGGTCAAATTTGAATTCAGGTCCTCCTGATTTCAGGGCTGGTGCTCTATACATTGCTCCACCTAGCTGCCCCCTTTAGATATATTTTTAGCATGTACATTTGTGAGGTGATCTTTGGATTTCGGTGGTTTCATACTTTGGTTTGTAAGAATTTTTCCACACAAAAACACACTGGTTTTTGTGCCCTGTCATGATCATTTATGTAAGAGAAACCTTATCATATATAGTCATCATCATACTTCCTTTTCTCAAAGTATTAAATAAAGCTAAAATAAAGTATTTGATTCAATAGATATTTTTGAAACAATTTAGTATGGTTTTAGAGTGATTTGTTTGATAAATCTGCATAGAAGTAGGGCATATCTTTGTTAAAGTATAAGATAAGCCAGAAATTTTTATGGTGTGTAAATAAAAATAAGGAAGGTTTTGCATTTTCTTCAAAGTGTTAACACTTTTCCTGGCTTTTAAACTTTTCTGTAGTCACAATTTACACTGATAGACCAGGAGTTTAGGTCCTTTCAGCAATTTGCTTTTTTTGTGGTATATTCAGTCATGTAGCCACATGAGTCTTCCTAGAATTGATGGTCCTCATTTATGTTGTCATTCACAGTGTCCATATGAAGTTATTTTTAAAACTTGTGATATTTTCTTGGAATATTAATATATGAGTACTGCATGAAAATCAGACTATGTACATGTGTTTGCTTCAGAACAAGAGAAGTATGAAGAGAAAAACAAAAGAAAAAAACTTTTATACTCAACAGAACTAACTTAGCTGTGTGTGACCTATATCATTCCTCAAGTTGTTAGCAGTAGTATTAAATTACTTCATACAGGGCTTCTTAAACTTTTCTCATTTGCAAACCCTTTTTGTCTGAGAAGTTTTTATGTGGTCTGGGCATAACTGTATAGAAAATAGGCATGGAAATAAAATATTTACTGATAATAAATCATAATTTTGCAACCTCCAGATTCAGTTATAAGATCCCATAAAGATTGTGAACCATAGTTTAGGAAGCTGGGCTTTAAACTACACATTTTAACAGTTATCTCAGTCATTTAACATATTTGAACTTGCATGATCTATACTCATTGCCAGACCTGGGACTATTACAACAAAAGTTAAGAATTCTCATTTGAACTGCTTAGTTTTACAGAACTTTGACAAACAATGACATTGAACCCCTGCTTTCCATATATTAATAAATAGACAATTTTAGGTATGTGAAATTGAAAATAAATAGCTATTTGGATCACCAATTTGAGAATTTTTAGTGGCTAAATGACAGCTTAGGTGCAGAGTTGCCTCTTGTGTAGGAGTATCTGTAAATGGGAAGCTTATGATCATTTATGATCTAGAGATGGGTCTTATAATTTTAGTAGTTTTAAGTAGTGATGGATGTGAGGCATCTACAGCAATAGTAACATGATATGAAAATATTCGTGATTTCTTACCTAAGTTCACAATAGAAGGAAATGATAAATTTAATTAAAGGTTATTGAATATAAAATTGTAGTTTTTTCCCCATCCAAATTGATTTGCCCCCTATCCACAGATCCTATTTAAAAATCCCTATTTTAGAGGAAATAATGTCTACATATAAGGGGTAGAGATAGGAACTGGACCTGTTATTTCATTGTTGTAGACAACTCCTGGATAAGCAAAATCCCTTGACTAATGCAATTCTGTACTTTTTTCATTGTAGTCTTAGACAATTACATAGAGCATTGAGAAATTTGTAGCCTGAAACTCTGCTGAAAATGTTGTCTCGATTAATAACTTCGATAATTACCTCATTTTTAAAGTAAATCATCATTATTTCATCAGTACATTAGGATAGTTTTATTTCCTCTTTGCCTATTTGTATACCTTTAATTTTTTTTCCCTCTTGTTTTATTGCCAGCATTTCTAGAGCTATATTAAATGATAAAGTAGGGATTAGGCATCTGTTTTACTCTTGAATTTGTTGGGAAAGCTTCTAGGCACATCTTCATTGCATTATGTCTGCCTTTGGTTTTACATAGATAATTTTTATGATATAAAAAAGATCTATCTGTGCCTGTACTTTGTAGAGTTTTTAGCATAAATGAGTGGTGTACTTTGCCAAAGATCTTTTTGATACCTACTGAGATAATTGTGAAATGTTTTGTTTTTTAATGTGCTTGATTATGTTGATTGTTTTCCTAATGTTGAATCATCTTTGCATCTTTAATATAAATAAATCCATCTTGATTATAATGAATGATTTCTTGGATGAAGCACTACATTTTGACAAGATTTTATTTAAAAGTATTGAATTAATTTTCATGAATGATATTGGTCTTTAATTCTTTTGGAATACTGAATTTTTAAGTAACTTGCCCAGAATCTCACAGCCAGTTTGTGAGGCTTGTGAGAAGAGGAATATGAATGCAGGTCTTCCTGGCTCCATACCCTGTCCACCACACCATGCTGCCTCACTCTTTTGACCACACATATAAGCAAATACTCAGTGTATAAAAAATCAATGCCAGTTAATTTTCAGAATAGGACTGGGAAGGAGATGAAATAAGGATTTCCAGAAGGTGAACTTTAAAGGAAGCTAAGGATTCTAAAAGGAAATAAGGAGGAAGTACATTAATTAAAACAAACAGCTTGTGCAAAGGCATGGAGATAGAAGGTGGAAGAAAGGTTGTGTGTAAGGAATAGCAAGTAAGTAGACTTATTTCATTGGCTGAATTGAAAGGCAAGATGTAAAGGCAGTAAATTCAGGCAGTGTTTTCATATGGCAAGTAATAGATATCTACAGTGGGTAAAGAAGACTCAAAAATAGAAGCCAAAGTTCACAAATCAAATAGAACTTTTGAGGGTCTTTTTCTTTAAATTATTTGTCAGATTTAATGATTTTGGATCTGGCATGAAGAGACTTGTAGTCCTTTCTCTTCCCCTTTCTATCTGTAACTCTGGGCAGGTTTCCTAACATCTCTTGCTTGGTGTTCTCATCTGTAAAGAAAAATAAAAGAAAACCGTATTATTTATATTAGCTCTCTCACAAAGATTGTTGTGAGAAAAGCTCCTGAACTATGAGCTGCTATTATTGTTATTTTATCACTTTAATGCTGGGTTTGTGAAAAGCAATTTAATTGTCTAAATTTGACTTCCTGGAAACCTATTCAGCAAGTGTCCCTTTTCCTGGACTTTTCCACACAGTTATTTCTTAATGACAGGAGATGGTGCCACATTCCAAGCATGCATTTATCCTTTCTTTCTTCATTATTTTCTTCATTATTCCTTTCTCCCATTTTTGCTTTTGTCCATTTCATCTCTTCCTTATTTTTCTCCTTTGTACCGATTGGCTCATCTTATAAATTGACAAGACATGGGCTTTGTTGTTTTTCTATAAACCCAGTTATTTTAGAGAGATAGTTTACCCGAGATAAGAGCTATTTATGTCATAAGCTATTGATTTTTAATTAATGTTGCCTAGGCTCTCACATGTTGGCAGAATTGGTAACAGCTTGTGGCATTTTTTAATTCCTTTTTTCTTTTTGGTATTTTGACAATGTCATTCATATCTCATGGAAAAAGTACCTCTGTCAGGTTAAATGTGTTAAAACACTGAGCAGAGAAGGAGAGAGGAAACCCTATGCTGCCTGGAAACCTTGATCTGTTGCCAAAGTATTTAAACAATGTCATGTTTTGGTTTTCTAGTTCCAAGCTGCTTCTCAAATCCCTTGCTAATTAATCCAGTTAATTCTTTGTAGACTCACTGTATGCTGGTGCTGCTATCATTGAGAGCCTTGTTTTGTTTCTGAACCAAACCTAAGCCCTGTTAGCTTGTAGTACTAAAGTGAGTGCTCACAGATGTGAATGCAGTGTTTGGGATCTTTAAAAAACGAGTGTGTGCAGAGAGGCCTCACGTGCTTGTGTTCTACTTGAGAGAGCTTCTTAGGTGAACATTTCTACCTGAAAATAGAGAGGAGAAACTAGAATGTACCATTTTCTGGTCAAATGCTGCTTGCCTGCTTGGCTACCAAAATATGAAATGCAAAAATCTTTCAGCATTTCATAGAAACATGGAACAGAATTTTAAAGCTAAAGGAATCTCAGAATAAAAAGCATTAGTGCTGAAAAGAAAGCTAGAGGTAACTTTGTTCACCTCCTTCCCTTTACATGTGACCTAGATTGGAAAAGTGATTTGTCCAAGGTCATACAACTTGGCAAAGTCAGAGTTAGCACTGGAAAGTAGGCATTTGAAATGGGGTCAGTCTGGAGCTTTTACTTACTAGATCATATACCAAGTGTGTGTTTTGTCTTTATTAGATTTTTATGATGATAAAGACAAAAAAGCTAGTTTTATTTTCATTCATTCTGTTTTGTGGCACAGTGCTAAAAAGTAGATATTAATGACTTTTTCCCCCCATGACTCAAAAAAAGTTCTTGTTTTGTTTTGGAAGAATCAAAACTAAAATACAGAAAAGTTGACATTTGTTTATTTTCCCCTTGAACCATCCAGTAGTAAAACATCTTTCATTTTGAGAAATGAAGTTATGGTTATGCAGAAAAAAGAGCTGGATTTGAGTCTGGATTGGAGCTATGTGATAGTACCTCTTCCTAGAAGTTAGGGTAACAGATTTGTACTGCTTGAATCATAAAATTCTAAAGCAAGCATATTTGTGAACCTTAAAAATGACTTGTTCCTTAATATTACAATAATGGAAAATGATAACGTAAATGTAAGTTGTTATTATTGTAACTTTTTGTTCGGTAATTTCTTTTTGATTAGATAGATCTGGTCTAAGATCTAAGAAAACTTAGAATATCTTTTCAACTGATAGTATATATGTTGGACTTGAGTTGTAAACTACTATAATCAAGAAAAGATTTTCTTTAATTTTAAAATTTGACTGATTACCTTTGACAGTATAAAAATATCCAGTTTTATTATTTACTTAGATCCCTCTTTTCTTGATCTAGTTTGCTTCTGGTTTGGGTACTCAAGAAAGTCACAATATCTTATATAGAGTGTGAAGGAATCCAGTCTAATGGTTTTCATTCATTTTTTCTAATGGCACAGCCTACTTTGCCATGTGCTTTGGGAAATCCCAAAACTATAACTGAGGGTTTTCTCAAGTCCAAATTTTCTTTCAACAATTTCTATCCATTATTCTTAGTTCTTCTGTGTTCAAGAAAAAACAAATCTGCTCCCTCTTCCAGCCTGACAGGATGGTCTAGAATACTGATCTCAAAGTCAAAAATCTGGGTTCAGAAAGTTTTGACTGATAGTGACTATTTTGTGACCCTGGACCACTCATTTATCCTAAATAACTATGTAAGCTTTTAAGTTGAAGAGAATTTACTGATCTATCTTGGTAGAGAAAGCTTCTTAAGGTACTCATTGCACTCATGAAATCACAGGTTTGGGTTAAGAAACTCAACATAACACCCACATTTTCAATGCCTATTTAGTAGAAACTCCTGCCATATTACTGTGCGATATCTTTTGAGAATCTAGTCCTATCCATACTCTGAAAAGAATCCCTAGTATAATATGCTGAACAAATGATCAGTATTTTCTTGAATACCTCTGATGAGGAAAAATCTGCTGGTTTGCCCAGGCAGTCTCTCCTTATGGATAGACTTAATTGTCATGAAATTTTTCCTGACATCAAGCCTAAGCCTTCCTCTTTGCTACTTCAACACATTACCATAGATACATGCATGGGTAATTTTTCCAACATTGACCCCTGTTAGGTTCTTACTAAGTGCTAATGAGATAATGAGATATTAGGTTCTTACTAAGTGCTAAGTCGGTACTTAACAATTCTCTAGTTCAGGCCTTTCCTGGTAGTTTGACTTGTGAATTCCTAAGGAAGAGCTTGCATGCTTGGGAGGAGCAAGCTCATTGGTTGAAGTGGTTCTTCCCAGAAGCCCTTGCATTATCCCACACCCATTCTCTGGGAGGATAAAAGAGGACATCACTCCAGAGATAGAAGTCTCTGTGCTACATCAGGCATGACATGGCTCTCTGCAGGAAGGGAAGTCACTTCTCTGGATGACAGTTTATGGCAACTGTCTGGAGACAATGGTTCTCTACAGGAAGAAGAATCTGTTCAAGAGATTTGAGTTGACACAACAGATCTCTTCCCAGAGAGCGATCGGCAGCGTATGGAGACAACAGCTCGTTACAGACCCCTGCATAACCTCCTGCTGCAAATTTTCCCCTTCTTCCATCCCCTCCCCCACCCGGCAAGCAGTCCAATACATGCCAAATATGCTTAAATACATGCCAGATCCAATATGTGTATACATATTCACATAGCTATCTGGTTGCAAAAGAAAAATCAGATCAAGAAGGAAGAAAAAGAAAAACTGAGAAAAAAGAAAAAAAAATGCAAGCAAATAAAAACAGAGAGAGTGAGACTGCTATGCTGTGTTCCACCCTCTGTTCCCATGGTTCTCTCTCTGGTTATAGATGGCTCTCTTAATTACTGCACAAGTGGAACTGGTCCAAATCATCTCAGTATTGAAGAGAACCACATCCATCAGAATTGATCATCATATATAGTCTTGTTGCTGTGTATAATGATCTCCTGGTTCTGTTCATTTCACTCAGCATCAGTTCATGTAGGTCTCTCCAAGCCTCTCTGAAATCATCTTACTGGTCATTTCTTACAGAACAATAATATTCTGTAACATTCATATACCACAGTTTATTCAGCCAATCTCCAGTTGATGGGCATCCACTCAGTTTCCAGTTATTTGTCACTATGAATATGAAAAGGGCTGCCATAAACATTTTTGCACATATGGGTCCCTTTCCCTCCTTTAAGATCTCTTTGGGATATAATCCCAACAGAAACACTGCTGCATCAAAAGGTATGGACAGTTTGATAACTTTTTGAGCATAGTTCCAAACTGCTCTCCAGAATGGCTGGATGTATTGACAATTCCACCAACAATGTATCAGTGTCCTAGTTTTCCCACATCCTTTCCAACATTAGTCATTATAATCTTTTCCTGTCATTTTAGCCAATCTGACAGGTGTGTGGTGATATCTCAGAGTTGTCTTCATTTGCATTTTTCTGATCAATAGTGATTTGGAGAACCTTTTCATGTGACTACAAATAGTTTCAATTTCTTCATCTGAAAATTGTCTGTTCATATCCTTTGATCATTTATCAATTGAAGAATGGCTTGAACTATAATAAATTTGAATCAATTCTCTATAATTTACAAATTAGGCCTTTATCAGATCTTTTGGATGTAAAAATGTTTTCCCAGTATATTGTTTTCCTTCTAATTTTGTCTAATTAGTTTTGTTTGTACAAAACCTTTTTAATTTAATATGATCAAAATTATCTATTTTATGATCAATAATGGATCTCTTGTTCTTCTTTGGTCACAAATTCCTTCCTCTTCCTTCCTCTTCCACAAGTCTGAGAGGTAAACTAGCCTCTGTTCTTCTAATTTATTTATAGTATCATTATGTCTAGATCATGAACTCATTTCGACCTTGTCTTGGTATGTGGTGTTAAGTGTGGGTCCAAGCTTAATTTCTACCATACTAATTTCCAGTTTTCCCAGCAGTTTTTCTCAAATAATGAATTCTTATCCCAAAAGTTGGGATCTTTGGGTTTGTCAAATGTTAGATTGTTATAGTCATTGGTTATTTTTTACTGTGAGCCTAACCTATTCATCTAGTCTATTTCTTAGCCAGTACCAAATGGTTTTGATGACTGCTGCTTTATAATACAGTTTTAGATCTGGTACAGCTAGGCCACCTCCATCAGCATTGTTTTCATTAATTCCTTTGAAATTCTTGACCTTTTGTTCTTCCAGATGAATTTTGTTATTTTTTCTAGTTCAGTAAAATAGTTTCTTGGGAGTTTGATTGATATAGTAATAAATAAATAGATTAGTTTAGGGAGTATTGTCATCTTTATTGTATTTGCTCGATATTTTTCCAATTACTTAGATCTGACTTTATTTGTGTGGAAAGTGTTTTGTAGATTTGCTTATATAGTTCCTGACTTTCCCTTGGCAGATAAATTCCCAAATATTTTATATTAATCAACAGTTATTTTAAATGGGATTTCTCTTTGTATCTCTTGCTGTTAGATTTTGTTAGTGATGTAAAAGAATGCGGATGATTTATGTGGATTTATTTTGTATCCTGCAACTTTGCTAAAGTTGTGAATTATTTCTAATACCTTTTTAGTTGATTCTCTGGGGTTTTCTAAGTATATCATTGTATCATCTGCAAAGAATGATCATTTGGTTTCCTCATTATCTACTCTAATTCCTTTAATCTGTTTTTCTTCTCTTATTGCCAAGGCTAGCATTTCTAATACAATATTGAATAGCAATGGTGATAGTGGGCAACCTCCCAATTGCATCTTAATCTGGTTTGAGTGGTACTCAAGTTTTTCGAGCTGGATGGAGATATATAGTATATTTGACACCTGTTCTATAGTAACTATGTAGTGAATGGATGGACTTACTCATGAAATCTCTCATTATTACATTTCATATTTTCAATAATACCCTAATTTTCTTGACTTATAGAATTTTCTTTTTGGAATACATATCATTTTGCTATATAGAAAAAGTAACCAATGGAGGGGGAAATCCCAAATAGCAAAATAAGATGAATGTTGTGTGGGTTTGTATGTATAATGCATACTACATAAAAATCTATAATTAATTCTGAATGTAAGAATAATTGGTCTTGAAATCCTCCCACACAATTAGTAGTTGTACTAAGTGCTGTTTCATTGGAGGGAGTTTTTAATCATATATGTACTGTGTGCTATTGGTTTTGATTTCATATAAGAAGATTCTGCTTATGTGCAGATATATATATATAAAATCAAGGTAAAGCAGTTATTTGTAGATGTGTTAAATTTTCTAGCAATTCACTTTCTAAATTCATCTATCCTTTTTCTTCTTGAATTTCATTCTGGTGTTTGAACTCTGGAAGAATATGCCAGTGGAATATAAGATCTAGCAAGTTTTAATGCTGAAAAGACTTTTAATACTGACTGGCTAAGTTAAAGTTAAATTTTTTGCACATTGCAAAAAATTGGCAATTAGGTATGAATATTGGGGGCTTGTTTAATAGCATTCTTTATCAAACTTGAACTTTAAGTAGTATGTTGGAAAAAGCACTTGACTTGGGTTCTGGAGGCTTAAGGACTACTTTTATTGTTCATTGACCATTTAACTATGGACAGCCTCTCTGAAGCTTTGTGTTTCTTTTTCTGTAAAGTGAGATCAGTTATATATAAACTATCAGCATCAGAGAGTTACTGTAAAGAAAGCGTTTCTTCAGCAAATATTTTTTAAGCACTTAATAGTATCCCTGCCCTGCTAGATACTAGGGATGTAAAAGGTCTCTCTTGAGTAGGTTACAATCTAAGAGGGGGGCAGAGGAGTTCACAAATACATATGTTAAAAGAGAGAGTGAGAAGTACATATGTATAGGCAGGCTTCTAGGGAACTTTAAGAAAAGATCATGTTGCTCATGATGAATAAAGGCTTTCTGCTCAAGGAATTTACAATTTAGAACTATAAGGGTGATTAATAATGATAATCATGATACTTCTATGCTTTATTGGATTATTTTTTTCTCTTTTGGAAATTAATTTTTTTTAAGAGGCAATTATAGCATTATGTGAAAACTTGTCAGAGAGTTGTGAGGCCTTGCTTCTAGTTCTGATCTTTCACTATCATTTTAGGGGATCTAAAACTCCCTTGAATGGTTCTATGGAGGTAGTGGTACAGTATCCTCTTTTAGAATAAGATAAGAATTTGGAGTCTTGCCTGTTCCTTAGAGGACATCATTTAGTTTTTTTAGGTCTCAAGTTTATCTATGAAATGAACAAGTTGGATCAGATGACCTCAGGCTCTAAGAATATGACCCTATAAATAGGTTCCAGATTTTAGGTGTATAACCAAAAGAAACTAGAAGTATATTTGTTGAGTTGTAAATGCATATTTGGACATTTGAACTACAAAAGCTTTGGTTGAACTTATGAAAAACAATTTGAGATTCCTTCAATTTTATCAAGGAAGGAAATTTAGCTAAACATTGGTGGACTTTTAAAAAAAAATATTTATGTTGGAAAAGGAAGTGTGGCATAATGCAAAAGCCCTGTATGTGAAATGAGGAATCCTCTAGCACCTTGAGTAGGCCACTTCATCTCCCTGGACTTCAATTTGTTTATCACTAAATGAGTAGGTTAGACTAGATGACCTCCAAAGTCACTTTCAACTCAATCCAGTGACAACTGTGCAATCTAACAGGCTTGAATTCCTTTAACTTCCTTCTTGATCATGCTTTTTATGGCTTACAGTATCAGTTAAATGGATAAAAGGCATTTCTCACAGGGATACCTTTAGGGAATCCCATTGACCTTGTTGATGCTAGCTTAAAATGTAACACTGAGACAAGATAGACCAGTAATACCAATGTATACATCCATAAGTACCCATTCTATACTTGATACAATGCAGTTTGTGAATTTTACCAAAAGAAATAAGCCATTGTGAAGTCAAATCTTAGATGATGATAATGATAACAAAAATAACAAAAACCAAATTTATTTATTTATTTATTTATTTATTTTTGCTGTTAAATGACTTCCCCAGGGTCACACAGCTAGGAAGTATTAAATGTCTGAGACCATATTTGAATTCAGGTCTTCCTCTGACTTCAGAGCTGCTGGTGCTCAGTGCTCTTAAGTTTAATGCCAAGTTTGGAATGTCCCATCATGTGCCTCCTTATAATTATAAATGGCCACTTCTTGGTGATATTGACAGAATTATTTTTTATTTTGCTGAGGCAATTGGGGTTAATGACTTGCCCAGGGCCATACAGCTAGGACGTGTTAAGTGTCTGAGACCAGATTTGAACTAAGGTTCTCCTGACTTCAGGGTTGGTTCTCTATCCACTATGCCATCTAGCTGCCCTAACATATCTCTTTTTGGATGTTTGCCATAGAGATTTTTTTTTTTTTTTTGAATGTAGTGTTGGATTTTGATTCTGATATTTCTGGGACTTTTCCTTTTGGGATTACTTTCAAAGATAAGTAGATTTGCTCTCTCTTTACTTTGCCCTCTGATTTTAATAGATCTGGGTTTTTTTTCATTCATAATTTTATACAATTTAGTATCTGCATACTATATCCCAGGAGAAAGAAATAAAGCAAAAGAAGCATCCAGGAATCCAGTGTTCAAGTTCAGGCTTCCCTAACATGTGACTACTGTTAGCATAGCTGCTGAGTTGGAGCTTTTAGCAAGCTAATTCCCAGAGACAACCTCCCTAGAATCCTTACCTGCTGGGCAGAGAAGAAGAGAGAGAATGCCAGAGGGCACAATCATTCTTTTTAAGGTTTACCCAGTAGATTGTTCTTCCTGGTTCAGTGGTCAATCGTCTTTGGTGTATCCTCTTCTCTCTGCTGTTGTGTTGGGACCAAGAGTTTTATATGAGCTCAAAGCCTTTCAGCACTGAATGTTTGTTTCTGGAAGTGGTCTATCAATCAATCAATAAACATTTATTAAGTGCCTACTGGGTACCAGGCATTGTGCTAAGCTCTTCAGATATAAAAAAGACAAAAGATAATCCCTGCCCTCAAAGAGATTTCAGTTTAATGGGGGAGAAAACATGCAAACAAATATATACAAAATAAGCTAAATACAGGTTAAATAGGAAAAAATAGAGAAAGTTTCTAGTAGAAGATTGGATTTTTTTTTTTTTTTTTTTTTTTTTTTTTGAGACTTAAAGGAAACTGGGGATGTCAGTAAGTTGGAAAACAGGAAGGAGAATGTTCTGGGAATTGAGGACAAAATGAATACTGGGAACTGAGAGATGGAGTATTGTATTCATCAGCTAGGAGGCCCTAATCAGTGCATGGAAGAATATGTGTCAGGGAGTAAGATGTAAAAAGACTGGAAAGGCTAGAGAGGGCTGTTATTAATGAAGGAAAGGGGGGGACCCCATTTCTCAGCTCATAGATTGTAAGATAATCCCATGAGGCACAGTATCTATTATAAATGAATTTACAGGCCTGAAAACCTAGATTGATAAATAAAAGTTTATTGTAGGAATTTGGAAGTAAAGCTCAGTTAGAAAGACACCAGGGCCAGAGGTGGCCACTGGGCAGGTAGAACCCTTACATGGCTGGAAGGATACCATGTGTTGGCTGGAGGGCTCCTGCAAAAAGTGAGTTCTGGCTCACCTCTTTTATACCCAAAAGATTGTGGGCAGTTCCAAATTCTTGGCGGGCTTTTCAGTTAGTTCAGATCAGGTGAGGGCTGGGGTAGCTGAGCTAATAGTGGGGCTGGGCCTGGATATTCAAAGGGTGCCTTTGACCAGATTTGTGAATCAAGGTCAGCCATGGGTTGGGGAATTAGAAAGGAATCTTAAAGGGATCTCCACCCCCCTCAGTTCTCCCCTTAAATAGTTGAGACTTAAATTCATTTAAGAAAAAAGAAAATTTAGGGCAGTGTCCTTTATTTAAGGCAAGGTTGAAGATTTTCTCCAAAGATCTTCAGGATAGCGGGGTCCCCTCATCTTGTTCCCCCCTCAAACCATTACCTCCAGATGCATGTGGGAAAAGGGGTTTCGATCTCCTCTTAACTGCTTTGAGCTGACAAGGGTCATAGAGATTTGGGGTTCCATGCCAGGAGGTGAGGCGTGAGGTGTGGGGGATGGCAGCAGGGCATCGAGGAGGTGTCCTGGGCAGTTGTCCCCTGTCAATTGTCCCCACTCAGTGTTCTCCAGGCTGAAAGGCCAGCTGAGAATCCAAAGTGTGAAACCTAGAGAAAACAGATCTCGGGAACAGATTAAAAGTGGGGTGTCATCCAGGGTGGAGATGGTGACATTCAAGAGAATGGGCCCTTTAGAAAGAAATGCATCAGGTCCCTTATGTGGGCTGCTTGTCTAATGGCCCATCTAATTATCAAAGAGAAATAGGAGAAAATGCTGAGAGAAAAGACTATTTGTAGCCTAGCTCTTTCACCTTTAATTTCCAGGAAAGCTAATTTCTCCTGGGATAGGGATTAAGGGTGTGGACTCAGAAGTCTGAAGTCAGGGGAGGCAAGAGGCCTTGATATCTAGTAGATTTAATGAACTCTTTTGTAAGGCAGGGTTTAGGGATGGGCATATCCCCAGTGGTCCGAGCTGCAGATCAAGATAAGAATACGGTTTAAGCTCTTGGAAATGTTGGAAAAACTGCTTTTTTTTTTTTTTTTTTTTTTTTTTTTTTTTTTTTTTAAGAGAGTTATTTATTCAATAAGCAAAGATCCTGAATCTTTTCCTTCCTAGTTTCCCCACTCTTTATGGGGAAGGGGTGAAAAGTATCAGCATAGTCTAGCCAGGTTGGGGTTGTCCTGAGATAAAAGGGAAACAGGGCCAGACCTCAAATTCCTACCCAGGAGCAGGATGCTGGGGGGGCCAGTTCAACCCTTGTGGTGTTCTGTGGTGGTGAGAAGGCAGTTCTTCCTGCTCAAATTCAGGGCAAAGACTGGGGTCTTCTAAGGCTTAAGTCTAGAAGAAATTTGCATTAAAAGAGCATCTCTGCTTCTTTCTGAGTGTCTGAAGGCAGGAGTTTCCCTGAGAAGAGAACTGAGAGTCTCAGGTTAATGAGATAAAGGGAAACCAACAGGTGTTAGAAATCAGTTTTGGTATTACAGATCTCTATTAGTAGCAGACAGATGACCAGATTAAATCCTTATTTTGCCAAGCATTTAGGATACAATGATTACATATAATCAGGCTAGAAACAACAAGGTATGACATGATTTTATTGCATTAACAATTTCTATTGACTATTGCTCTGATCTTAAAATCAGTTACATGAGGAAAAAATACAAGAACATAAATTCTACACAAATATTTATCATAACCTTATATTGATAGCAGTAAGAAATTTGTCCCCATAGGTTCATATCCAAGTAGATGATATTCATACAAATTATTCATACAAATCAGTTTGTTTTAAAAATACCCAATGCAAATACAATCATATACAAAATGTCTAATTCCACATAAGAAAATTCAAGAAGTTAGCAGTTAAACTTTTAGAAATAAATCCTATAGCAGTATGGATGACATTCACAAAAACTCAGGCTAAGTTGGAATATTGCTCTTTCCCAACCTTTTGGCTTCAAAGGAGTTAGCTTTGCTGGGTGTAGAAGCCCTGTTAAGGTAGGTGGAGATAAGGTTAGATAATCTGTTCAGTGGAGTTTATTGAGAGGCAGTAACCGGACCCCAACTCTATAGCCTTCATTCCCTTTAGGCGTCCCTAAGAGAGAGAGAGACGACAAAAACTTTTATTTCACCATAGCTGTACCATGATGTCTCAATGAGCAATGCTTAGCTTAAGTGTAGAGCTCCAGACAGTGTCAATCAAGTCCCGGGAAATTGAGCTGTCCCACCTCGCTGATAGAGGGTGGTCGGTTTGTGTTACCTCATGAACAGGAAGACTGAAATAGAGGCAAGAATAATATTGGAGGAGGTCTCTAGAGAGATGACATAGTCAGTGGAGACAGCATCTTGACAAGAGATTCCGATAGTTTGGTTTGAGAGAGACATTCCAGACATTCAGCTATTCTAAAACATAAGATCTTATCAAGTATTCTGATAAAGAGGCTGGGGGAAGTTTTGCATAACTAAGAGGCAGGGAAACTGAGGCAGGACTGAGTCAGGATAACTAGGGAAACTGAGTCAAGACAATAAAACAAATAAACCAGACTAAAACTAGAAAATGCAAGGATTTGTAGCAAGGACCAGTTTCTCCCCAATAACCCCAGAATTATTAGCATAGAACAGCACTCCTTATTCAGAGAGACACACGCCTCCCTGTTTGAATCTCTGCAGTTGGGGGGCATCTCAGCCAGGGATGGATAGTCTTTAACATCTGTGGTCATTTGTGCATTTAACTCAGCCTCTGCTGTGTAGCAGTGCTCAAGGCAGTCCTGCTGCCCAAAGGCACCCCAAGTCAGGGGCTCCGAGAGAAAGACAAAAAATGGAGTTTGAGAGCTTCATTTTCTCTCTCCCTCTCCCTCTCCCTCTCCCTCTCCCTCTCCCTCTCCCTCTCCCTTTCCTTCTCCCTCTCCCTCTCCCTCTCCCTCTCCCTCTCCCTCTCCCTCTCCCTCTCTCTCTCACAGATTTCTGAGTAAATTATGCAATTAGACCAAGACAGGCCACCCCAAACCACTAGAGTCCTGATGTCAAAATGCTGAAATAATAAAGGAACTAGGGTAACAGGGGTGGAGAAACAGATCAGAGAGGCTGCCAGTCCTTTGACAGGTGTTTTGATTTTTGGTTGTTTCTAAAGAAAAATCCCAAAGACTGAATAAGGGATTTCAAAATTAAAACATAACTCTGCAAATCATAATCTAGTAAATTTTAAGCAAAGAGTAAAATAGTTTCCAATTCGGCCTGAACTGAAATAAGACATCAGTTTTTCCCAATTTCCTGACCTCTGAAATCTCAGTTTCCTTCCTCCCCTGTTTATAGAAATTATCAGATTATACATAACAGACTAGTAAATTTCCTGAAATAGCAATAGTAAACAGTTTTATGCAGCAATATTTAAACAGTTTTATACAGAGCAATAGTTAAACAGGTTTATGCAGCAATAGTTAAAAGTTTTTCTCATACAAAACAATAGCTCAACAGTAGTCTCCCAGTTTTAAAGAGTCTTTAAAAAAATAGATTAATTTGAAAGCTGGCCTATCTCACTCAGAACCTTTTCAGTGGAAGGTGGGTGGAGAAATCCCACGTGGCCCCTCCCTACTCAGTTAGAAGGCAGGGGAAGGGGAAGGCATAAATCCCATATCTTCATAAAATTATATTATGAAACTTACAAAAATCCAAACTATGTTTAAACTCAAATATAAAATCTGATAAATTATATTTATGAATTAAACATATTAACATTTTAGATGTTCACTTAAACAGGTGACTTTGAGGACTCTATAAATGTTAATAGCATAGTATAAGCTTGCATTTACCTGAGGCTACTTAATGTACTACTTAAAGTACTGAGGTACTTGATGCAGAGAATAGTGGCTGAGTCTAAGACAAAAGACCCTACCCCCACCCATATTTTAGTGTGTAGGGTGTGGGAGCATTTGGAGCATTTAGAAAAGTCAGACCTTAATTGGAGATACACTCAACTCCTGAAAAGAAAGTTGGGGGTTGGGCAAGTAGAGAGAGATTGGAACTCTACTTAGAATTCAGGTGTTAATTTAGCCATTCTCTAAAAGGCAACTTGAGGGAGAATCTATTCTTATTCTATATCCCTGGCTTCTTGGACTGAAGCCAGAGAAATTGAGGCAAGAGAAAGACAGTTTAAGGAAACTGAAGCAGTAAAACAGAACTGTCAGAACAGAGAGATTCTAGAGAGGCGCCAAATTAAAAGTAGTTAAGGAACCTTTAAATAGTTTCAATCTCTTAATTCTCCTCCTGCTGCAGTCAGGATGAGGGAAAGATAAAAGAAACTATTTTCACTCTCTTAACAATTAATTTGCCTGGATTCGGAATTTTGTTCCCTAGCCAAAATTACAAAGATCTCCTTTCTGTAGTTCTAGACTGTCCGGGACCAGAACTTAAAAAGGGCATCTTTTAATTGTTGGCATAGGGGGCATAGGATGCCAATCCAGAGAAATAGAGTGTGCTAGGAGCTCCTGAGAGAAAGGCTTGAGCAGTTTAAATTCTGTCTAGGCTTTAGAGAGCAGGTAAGTATGCCCCGAGGCTTAGAAAGAAAATGGGTGGTTTTAAAATACTATATCCAGCCTAGAGAGCATGTTCTAAAGCAGGATGACTAAATCAGGAAACCAAGTCCCATTTTAAAAGGTATGGGACAAGCTAGTTCTGAGAGCACTGGAAGCCTTGACTCCTTTAAGAGCCAGATAGAAGCTATGGGAGGGGCGTTCAGAGTTGCTGCAGAGCACCTTTTAAAAGTGAATACAAGACTTTTCTAAAGATCTTGAAGAGTCCCCAAATCTCCCCACTGTACCCCAAGAAGGGGACAGGATTGGAGCATTTAAATGGCAGGTTAAGCCACATGGGAGAGGTTGGAAAAGAGAGGATGGGGTAAGGTACTGGAACTCTGCCTTCCCAGAAATCATCTGGAGTCAGGATCACTAAACGTCTTTATTCTTGATCTTTTACAGTCAAGGCCAGGGGGTTAGGCCTAGCTACCTCACACACACCTTCCTCCCTCAAGCGCCAGGAGAGACTGAGTCAGTGTCAGTGTCTCAATTCCTCTTCCTCCTCCTACCTTTCCCACACACGTCACTTCCCCCTCTTTGTCCCACCAATCAAGTCAGCACAGAATAGCTGGGGAGGGTCAACAAGTTAATAGGGAACAAACAAGTTAATAGGGAACTGTCCAATTGGCAATTAGTCTCACGTGTTTCATTATCCAAGTGCATTGCTCAGTTCTAGCCCTTTACAATCAGTAAGGGAACTCTTATTTTTATACATTTGATTCAGTTTCCTATATGTTTGAGAAATGAGGCCATTATCAGAGAAACTCACTGAAAAATTTTTTCCTAGTTGGAGAAGGACTTTTAATGAATAAATCATTTTATTGAATGGGTCAAGTATCTTTGTATCAAAAGGTTTGTCTTTTTCTGGGCTGATAGAGTTCTGGACTTAGCGTCAGGAAGACCAAAATTCAAATCTACCCTCAGGCACTTACTACTGTGTGACTCTGGGCAAATCATTTAATCCTGTTTACCTCAGTTTCCTCATCTGTAAAATAATCTGGAGAAGAAAATGGAAAACTACTCCATTATTTTTGCCAAGAAAACACAAAATGGGGTCACAAAGAGTAAAATATGCTTGAAAAATTACAGAATAATAACAAACTTTTCCCTAAAATAGTGAGCATTGTTCTGAATTAAGGAGCAATTTTGGAGACCATTGAGGTTTTTTCCTAGGCTGGTATTTTTCTAGACTGGTAAATATTTTTCTGGATCATTGAGTATTTTTGCTGAGCTAGGGCATGTCATTCCTGGGCTGGAGTGGATTAGTGAATGCTTTCTTCCTGAGCTGGTGGGTGCATTGGGTTGAGAGATTTACCTACCCAGCTCTGATCATGTCACCTCCTGCAGGAAATTCCCTCCAGGGATTTTCTGCAGTGGTGCTCACACCCCAAACCTGGTCTGGGTGCCCTGTTTTAGAGATAGAGTGAGACGAGGGTAGGAACACAGATATTCTTTTTGTTTTGTTTTGTTTTGTTTGTTTTTTGTTTTTTGTTTTTAAAATAATTATTTATTTATTATTTTGAAGGTTGGTATGATACTTTAATACTTTGTTTTTTATTTAATTATATATATAATATTTAATG